>NC_051390.1:29756172-29811172 GCF_015228065.2 Penaeus monodon
CACTGTATTCACCCCTCCTCGATATGTGCTGTCAATCTACCAGATATTCTACTTCAAGTTGAAGAAAACCCTTCCTAACTCATCCAACCACGAATCTACTCTTCATCCTCAAACTCATATAAATATATATATTATTATATATATAATATATAAATATATAAATATATATATATATATATATATATAGATAAATATATATAAATATATATAATATATATATATATATTATATATAATATATATATATATATATAATATAATGTATATATATTATATGTATATATATATATAATATATATTATATATATATATATATATATATATAAATATAATATATATATAAATATATATATATAAATATTTATATATATATATATATATATATATATATATATATATATATATATATATACTTGGAGATTTGGGCTATTTACCCTTCCATTCACATATGGTATGTATGTCCCACCCATATTTTCAGTGTAATGAGAACTTAGAATAAAATTTTAAAAAATACATGTGAAAATATACTAAAGCAACATATAAACATCTGGTATGTCAAGTATTAATTTCTGATTTCATTCCCCCCCCCCCCCCAATGCCTTGCCTATTTTTGTCCTGAGAGGGGGCTTAGGAGATGGAGTCTGAGGCCCAATGTAGGGGATCACCCCAACCTTGGACCTCAGCCTCTGGCTTAGCTATTTTTCCACAATCTATTCTTTCCTTTGACTTATCTTCTCCAACACCTTCCCGTCTAATTCCTAAGGTGTAATATCCACGTTGAAATGCTGACTATGTGTTAGTCAAGAGCATCCTCAGGGAGCCATTGGCATGGTAATCCCTTGGTTAATTGTCTAGCTCTTAGCCTTCATGGGCACCCTGAGGGGTGGACCTTTTGCCTTCCCCACGTAGTTCGGGCTTACCACTAAAGATTTTGTAACCTTATTAGGAGCATTGAGGCTTGCCCATTTATCAAATAGCCACCCTAAATCTAACTCCTTTGGTTTAGCGACCCATGATTCTCCTGTGATCACGGCTACAACCACTGCTACTATACCCCCTTTGTCGATACTTGCTGTCAACTTAACCCATCCCGAATTACCTACCCAGATTATAACTCCTCTTCTTCAACCCCAATATCCTCGACTTTATTTCCTGCCCAATCGTCTCCACTTCCTACATCCTCTTCTGTTATTACAACTCTTAAATCTTATTGCCCTCCCCCTCACAGCACTACCTTGCTCCACACCACTCTCTTTTCCTCCCACCCTTGCCCCTCAACAATTCCCACCTCTACTCCTTTTGAGTACTCTGTTAACTCATCCAAGTGGGATCGACTTTTTGTGATTCCCCTTACAGCCCCTTAATCTGACAATACCCTATCTTCCACCAATGCTTCAAAAAGCAGCATCCCAATCATTCACATGTTGCCTCAGCTACATCCTAAGCCCATGCACCATCCACCGTGGTCATTGCCAGAAATCTTAGGATTTTCACCTCCTTACAAAGCACCATTACTCCACATCTTGCTGCCTGCTGTGTCTAGCCTGGACTTGACCATTCAGATTGCCCTATATAATCATGTACTTGTTCCAAGTGTGGAGGCTTTCATAATGTTTTTTTTATAGGAACTGCCCTGCCTAAAACACAAACTAGGCCTTACTCTACGAGAGGCCAGACAGGAAGCACGGCAACAAGATTTTTCCATCACTCCATACTCCCTTCTATTTCCCCTATTTCCCAATCAGACCTATTTTCCATTCTAAACCTAGATATTCCAATAATCACAGCTCCCCCTAGGTCTCTCCCTACTCTTCGCCTTACCTATCACACCAGACAAGCTGAATGTTCCAGACGTATATATCACCATATGTTACAACACCTTCCACCTACTTCCATGTTCTTTCTATCAATATTCAATGACATATAGACAACCAGAAACTTTCCTCCCCACAGGCGTGAAGGCCTTGTACTACATTTTTTAAAACCAAACAAACCTGGTACCTTTACTCAAGATTACCATCCCATAACGCTAACAAGCTACTTATGCAAGCTACTGGAAAGGATGGTTAACGTCTGGCAAATGTGGTACCTCAAATATCACCACCTTATCTCTCCAAATCAGTTTGGATTTCGTCGCAGCTGAAGCACAGCTGATCCTATTGCCTATTTCGAAACTCGGATCACAACAGTCATGAATGGCCTCAGGGAGTCATGGGTATGGTATTCCTTTGGTAAACTATCATCCCCACATATTTCAGGCATGCCATGGTCAGTAATGGCCAGTAATAAAGATTTTGTACCCTTATTAAGGTACTGAGGCTTGCCCTTTTATCATCTAGCTTCTCTGAATCTAATTCCTCAGGTTTGCCGACCCTTGGCCACTGCTATTACACCCCCCTCCTCGATATGTGCTGTCAATCTACCCAGATTATAACTCAACCTTGAAGAGAAACCCCTTCACTCCCAATATCCTCCAACCCACCAACTGGACATCTTCATTCTACCTCTCCTTTATTACATCTCTTCAACCTATTGCCGACATCCCCAAATATGATCTCAATTAACATCACTCGCTTCGCCAGATAGGACCGATTTTTTGTATTCCCCAACAGCCCCTTACTCCAATAATACCTCTCATTCAACAAAAACAGTAGACAAGTTTCCTCCTGCAGTTGTCCTGATCACTCACAGCTGGTCGCAGTTACATCTGAGTCCCAAGCACGATCTACCTGGTTGACTCACTGGCAACTTATTCCTGCCCAACCCACTCCTCCCTTAATACATGTAATGGAAATGTTTCTATCTCCCCAGCAGATTGTCCTGTCTACAACAAGGATTGGTCAGACTGTGAAGTCAATCTACCAGGTTTTTCAATCACTCCCTACTCTAATGCCATCCTTCAGTGCATTCCTATCCTTTCACCCACTACTCAACTTTGCATTCTACTTCCTTATATCCGAGTCGAATCCTTTTTCCATTCTAAATCAGATACTCCAATATCCACAACTCCCCAATGTCTCTTCCTACTCCTCGCCTTACCTATTGGACCAGGTAATCCAAACGTTCTATCCCATCTTCTCCTACATTCTCTACTCCTCAGATGCCCCAAATCCCCTCCAGTAACCTTTGAGGACATTTAAAAACTTCCTAATCAAGAGAACGTTCCTCTCTGTCATCTATCTTCCAATTTCTCTGCCCTATTCCAGCTTCATTCGAAGTGACTGCTGACACCCTTCTTGTCACAATGTCCTTTCTTGATGAACCTGATACTACACCTTCACCTGCTTCCCCTGATCCGACCTTCCCTTATGAACCTCTTGATACTACACCTTCACCTCCTTCCTCTGATCCTCTACCTTAATCCCCAGGTACTCCTTCTTCTTGGACGTCTACCTCTACCCTTATCACAGTGACTCGTCTACCGTGGAACATTTGAGGTTTCTGTTCTCACAGACCTGATCTTCGTCATCTCCTATCTTCCTAAAACCCATCCATTATGTGTCTCCAAGAAACTTTCTTAACATCCTCAAGAACCGATTCCAAATTATCATTTTGTATCATCCCCTCGCTCTCTCTCTAACTCCTCTATACTTGTCTATTATAAAACACCATGCACTATACCTCACTTTCAAACCACTGTCCCTTCCACAATTATGTGCATTTTTCTTCACCGTTAGGTCACAATTGTTTCAATTTAGTTTTCTCCTCTTCCTTTTGACTTTAATGCCTTTAAAACTTTACTTTCACAATTTCAACCATCATTCCTTCAACTGTTGCCACTCTCTTTGGACACCCTAATCCCATGCTCGTTGTCGTAGGGAGGCTTAGGAGACTGGGGCCCAACTAATTTCTTCTCTCCCTCTCCTTTTCTTCTATTCTTCATCATCCCTTCTGTTCACTTCCTAAGTGACCCTGAGGAATAGACTGTTTCCTCTCCCTATTTGTTTCAGGCTTAGCATGGTCAATAATAAAGATTTTTACCCCTATTAGGAGCATTAAGGCTTGCCCCTTCATCAACTAGATAAATTAAATCTGATTTCATTGGTTTCTTAACCCCTGTCACTCTGACCTTGGCTCCATCTGATACTAATAACCCCTACTCAATGTTTGTGGTCACCCTTCCATTCCAGCAAGGTCATTACTCATCCTTCAGAAGCCACTGCTTCCTTCCCAACTTCCTCCACTCCATCTTCTTATGCACAGTCTTGTTCATTGTCTCATTCCACCCCCATTATTACTACTCTTCATCCATATTGTCCTCCTCCAACAGTAGTTCCTCTCTCCATCTTACCGCTTCCACCTCTTTAATTCTTTTGAGTACCCTTTTTGGCCCAGTCCCAAACTCCTACAGCCCCAAACTCTGACAATACCCTTCTCATCCAACTCCAAAAGCAGGTAGGCAAAGTTTCCTTTCACAGTTGTTCTGATCATTCACTTCTTGTCACAGTTACATACGAGTCCCAAGCTCATGCACCATCTACATTGGCTGACCTCAATGGCAAACCTATCCTGTCCAACCTCACTCCTCCCTTAATACTTGTACTGGAACAGTTTCCATCTCTCCGAATGATTGTCCTGTCTACAACAGTGACTGGCCAGACTGTGAAACAACTTGCTCGTATGCCTTATCGACACTGCAATAACTACCCCCTCATCAATACCTACTAGTACAGTAGCCAACAATCAACCCTTAAGGAACATTTCCACTCTCCCAGCAATCTCAACTTCAACACCTTTACCCCCACAACCTCCAACATCAACCACCCCATCCTCCCTTAATACCTTACAGCCTTATTGCCCACCTCCCCATAAACACTACCTCCCTTAACACTACTCCATCTTCGTCACGCCCCCGCCCTTCGACTACCCCTATCTCTACAAACAATTTGAATACCCTCTTCAGCGTAGCCAAATGGGACCGATTTTCGTGATCCCCCACAGCTCCCTACTCTGACAACACCCTTCTCTTCCAACAATGTCTCCAAAAACAAGTAGGTAAAGTCTCTTTCCGTAGCCGACCCGACCGCTCCCGTCTTGTCACAGTAACATCCGAAAACCAAGCTATAGCATTAACAAAACTAACAGACCTATATGGTAACCCCATCCTTGCAGAACCCCATCCAACCCTCAATACTTGCACCGGAACAGTTTCAATCTCCCCAGCAAATTGCCCAATCTATGACAAAGATTGGTCAGA
Source organism: Penaeus monodon (assembly GCF_015228065.2). Lineage (NCBI taxonomy): Eukaryota > Metazoa > Arthropoda > Malacostraca > Decapoda > Penaeidae > Penaeus > Penaeus monodon. The sequence continues at coordinate 29,761,369 of NC_051390.1, forward strand.
TTGTGGAGAAGATCTACTTTGCCTGTCTCACAGACTATGATGCAACATCAGTACAATGCTACTCCATTCCCCCCAGAGGTCATCGAAAGAAACCCACTAACATAGCCAAAATTACCTTCCGTAGGCATGACCTTCCCTTTAACGTCTACATAGGAGGAGAATCCCTCCCTGTTCATCCATACCAACCCCCTCCACGTCAGTGCCAAAATTGTTGGCGTCTAGGACACCCAGCCAAACATTGCCGTTCCACAGCCAGATGCCCACTATGTGCCCAACCTGGCCATACCCGATCTAACTGCCCTGCACAATCACGCACATGTGCCAACTGTGGCGGCCCCCATAATGTATTTTATAGGGGTTGTCCCACCTATAAATTTGAGTCTGAGGTAGCAACTCTCAGATTCAAACTTGGACTCACACTACGTGAAGCCAGACAAGAAGCACGTCGACGTGGTTTCTCCCTTACTCCTTACTCCAGTAATACTGCTCATTTTACCAATTATCCTAACCCCCCCCCCTACATCTAACCCCCCCCTCTTCTACCTCCTACCTTCCCCAGTCAAACTCTTTTGCCATCCTAAATCCAGACACTCCAATCTCTACTACAGATACTTCAATCACCACTACAATCCCAACACCTTCCCCTCTCCCTCCTCGCACTACCCGTAACAGACAGAACAAACGTTCCACCCCCTCTTCCCCTACCACACAATCACCTCCACCTTCCTTTGCTCCTATGCTTGAGACACCAGTCCTCTCTTCCCCCCTCACAAGAAATCCTTTATCCCCCAAAACTCCCCAACCAACTCCTCAGAAGAAACTATTGAAAATATTCAAGATTACCTAATGAAAACTGACACTCAACCTCCAAATCTTACAACTCCTGCTCCTTCCACACTCCAAGTAACTGCTGATATCCATCCTCCTCCTAATATATCCCCCCTACACCCTATCCTCCTACCCCCTCCCAACACAGCCCATCCCCCCCGACCCCAACCCCGCCCACATTAACCATCCCCTCTATCCCTTCCACTCCCTCCTTACGCATGTGAATCCCTTATGTAACTCATTAACTCTCATAAAGTCAATACACACCACCAGACACTCCAATCCCACACATCCTACTGCCGTGCCCACGTTTTGAAACAACTCATACCTCTGCTTTCCCCCACCTATCCCCCCTTCACCGACCTCCCAACCTATCAGACATCCTTACAGAATCCCACACTTTTTGCTTCAACAACCTATTCTCTTTCCTCAAACGCATACATATTCTTCATCTAATCTAACTCCTTACCATACCCGACCCTAACCCTTTCACTCACCAATTCCTTTACCCAGCTTAGACAACTAATCACTAACTCAACCACCCTTCCCTAACATTAACTATAGTGCTACATGACCTTAGATGTCTAGCACATTTATCTTGCTTTTAACCATTAACCATTAACCATGCCTTATCGACTATCGTGCAGTAGCAGTCCAATGTTTCACTATTCCTCCCAGAGGCCAACATAATTCCTACACGAATATTGCCAAGATTAGCTTCCGTAGGCATGACTTCCCTATAAAGATTATGTTGGTGGAGTGTCCTGCCCTGTACAACCATATCGATCCTTCCCCCCCCCATCCCTTGCCCATTGTTGTCATGGGTGGGCTTAGGAGGCGAGGACTGGGACCCAATGCTAGGGATCTCCCCTATCTTGGGCGTCAGCCCTCGACTCAACTAATTTGCATGGTGTTTTCCCCCCCCTGCTTTTTCGTTTCCATCCCTTCCCCAACCCCTTCTACTATCCACTTCCTAAGGTGTGAGAGCCTTGCTGAAAGGATGAAAGGCTGACTTTTATGGCAGTCTTGAATGGCCTGAGGGTGTGCATGGTATTCCCCTGTTTTAGTTGTCCAGCCCTTACCCCTCAAGGGGACCCTGAGGGGTGGACTATTTCTCTCCCCAACCTACTCCAGGCTTTACCATTGCCAATAATGAAGATGTTATAACCTTATTAGGGGCTTGCCTCTTCATCAAATAACCCCACCAATTCAAATTCTTCCAATTTCCCGACCCCAGGCTCAATACTCAATCTCCAGGAGACATTCCTACTCTCCCAACTTGCTCAACTTCATCACCTCTACCCCCACAATCTTCATCAACTACCCTATCCTCCCTTTTTACTACTTTACAGCCTTATTGTCAACCTCTCCATAATACTACCTCCCTCAACACTACTCTCTCTTCCACACGTCCCTGTCCTTCTACTATCCCCATCTCTACAAATATCCTAAATACTCTATTTAGCCCAGCCAAATGGGACCGATTTTTCGTGATCCCTCCCACAGCTCCCTACTCTGACAACACTTTCTTCCAGCTATGCCTCCAAAGGCAAGTAGGCAAAGTCTTTCCTACGCCAATTCGATCGTTCCTGTCTCATCACAATAATATCTGAAACCAGAGCTAATGCATGATCAACTCTATCTGATCCCTTCAGTAACCCCATTCCTACAGAACCAAACCCAACCCTCAATGCGTCTACTGGAATTGTCTCTATCCCCAGTAAACTGCCCTATCTATAACAAAAATTGGTCAGATTGTGCAGAGGGCTTGCTTGCCTCACCGGCTATGATGCAATATCAGTACAGTGCTACTCCATTCCTCCCAGAGGTCATCGTATAAACCCCACTAACATTGCCAAAATTACTTTCCAAAGATATGACTTTCCCTTTAATGTTTACATTGGTGGAGAATCCCTCCCTGTCCAACCGCATCAACCTCCTCCCTGTCAGTGCCAAAATAGTTGGCGTTTAGGACATCCTACCAAACATTGCCACAGCCAGATGCCCTCTATGTGCCCAACCTGGTCATACTTGATCAAACTGCTCTGCACAGTCACGCACATGTGCCAATTGTGGCGGCCCTCATAATTTTTTATAGGGGTAGCCCCACCTATGAATTTGAGTGAGGTGGCAACTCTCAGATTCAAACTTGAACATGAAGCCAGACTGGAAGCACGTCGCTGAGGTTTTTCTCTTACTCCCTACTCCAGTAAATTCGCTCGCTCTCCCCCTCCCCCTCCCTTCCAAGACGTTCCTACACCCTCCCCTATGCCTATCCCTCCTACATCCCAGACACTTAATCTCTACTGCAGCCCCCCCCCCCCCCGCACTACCTGCAGCAGGCAGACTAAACGTTCCACCCCTGCTTCTCCTACCACACACCCAACTCCACCTACCTTTGCCTGTACTCCTCAGACACCAGTCTCCTCTTCCCCCCCCCCTCCCCTCACCCTTTACAGAAACTCTTGAAGGTATTCAAAATTATCCCAAACTGTCACCAAAACCCCTCATCCACCCTCAAAGCCAAAAACTTCCACTCCCTCCACACTCAAAGTGACTGCCGATATCTATCTTCTTCCTACTCCCTCTCAACACAGCCCATCCCCCCTAGCTCCAGCTCCACCTACATTAAAACCCTCCCTCCATCCTCTCTATCTCTTCCACTCTCTCATTGATACACATATAAATCCCTTATGTCACAACTGTGTCCTTCCCCAGATCCTCCACCTCCTGATACCCCTCCTGATACAACACCACCACCTCCCTCTCATTCATTATCTCACCCACTAGCTCTTTCCCCTTCAAGTTCTCCAACATGCATTGTAACCGTTATCACTCACAGATCAACCAAAGTATCGCTCTCCTTGGTTTCCATTCTCATAGACCTGACCTTCATCATATCCTTTCTTCTTATAACCCATCCATTATTTGTCTCCAAGAGACTTTTCTTACACATCCTCCTATACCAATCCCCATCAGAAAATACCTTATGTCATACCTCCCTTCCGAACCACTGTCCCGTGCACAATTATTGGCATCTTTCTCGCCTTTGGATCACAGTTATTTCAGTCTACTTCTCCCCTTCTCACCCCATTGACTTTGTTGCCTTTGAAAATCTAATTTCTCCATTTCAGCTACCTTTCCTCATAGTTGGTGATTTTAACTGCCGCCACACTCTTTGGGGTGATTCTATCAGCAACTCCCGTGGCCGAGCCCTAGAACACTTCCTCTCCACAATTGACCTTATTATTCTTAATTCAGATCTCTCCACACACTTTGACATAGGCACGCAATCTTTCTCATGCAATGATCTCTCTCTGTGCTCCCATTCTCTTCATTTAGATTTCCATTGGCCAGTTCAAGACCACTTTCCCTATTGTGACCACTTTCCAATTCTCCTTTCTCCTACTTCATATGTACCATTTCCTAACTTCATGCTGGTACTTTGATAGAGCTGACTGGTGTACTTTCACTTCATTCTCTGTTATTCCTACTCCCCACCCTCCTTCTCATCCATTTCAGATATGATATAATATTTCACAACTACAGTCCTAAGAGCTGCCTATACAGCCATTCCTCGAATCTCATGTTGGAATTCCGATTGCACTAAAGCACTTCGCTTAAGGCATGCAATCTGGAACAGTTACCGCTACAAACGAGGCACCCGTAATCAATTATCAGCCCTCATCTCCTTTAAAAGAGCATCCGCTTATCTTCGTCGTACAATCAGGAACAGTAAAACAAATAGTTGGGGAAATTATGTTTTCTCAATTACATCTACATCTATCTCAACTGTTTGGCGCCGAACCATAAATTATGAGGCAAACATCCCCCTCATCCATCCCCCATCCTCCATATTCGAGATACTCTCATCTCCGATCCTCTCCAGGTCGGTAATGAACTAGGTGACTATTTCAGCCAGGTCAGTAGAATTCTCACACTTCTCTTCTATTCAGACCATCAGGGAATACACCCCCTTCATCTTCACCCTAGTCTCTGCTGAGTCCTATAATACTCCTTTTTCTTCCTCTGAACTCAATGCTGCCTTACAGCCATGCCGCAACCCTCATGAAGCCCCTGACGGTATTCACTACGTATGCTACGACACCCATCTTCCTCTCTATCCTTCCTGTTTACTATTTTCAAACACATATGATGTCAGGAAATTTTCCTTCTCATTGGCAAGTTCTTATCCTCCCCTTCTTGAAACCCAATAAATCGGGTACCCTTCCTCAAGATTACCTCCCCATCGCTTTAACTCGCTGCTTGTGCAAAGCAATAGAGCGAATGGTTAACTTCCGCTTAATGTGGTATCTTGAATCTCACAATCTTCTCTCTCCTTCCCAGTTTTGTTTCCGCCGTGCCCGAAGCACAGCTGACCCCCTTGCTCATTTCGAAATATTTATTACATCTGCATTTGCATGCCATGTATCTGTATTAGCCATATATTTTGACCTAGAAAAAGCATACAATACTACATGGTGGTACCATATTCTCCAAATATTGTCCTCCCTGGGCAAACGCACATTTCAGGTCAAAATTGCCTCTTCAATATCATCATTTCCTCATTTCGAAGGCATCCTGCAAGGCAGTATGCTCAGCACCACTTTATTCCTTCTTGTCGTTAATGACATTGTCTCAGCTTTACCACTAGGAGCTTGATCATCATTATATGTTGATGATTTAACTATCTTCACCTCTAGCACATCCATACCAAATCTCTGCCAGTTCCTTCAGTCTGCAATATCAGCTGTATTTTCCTTGTCCACTAACCATGGCTTCCGCTATTCTACCTCCAATTCTTTCTCTGTCCTTTTCTCTCGCATACATGTAGGTCCCTGACCTCCACTCTCCTTATATGGCACTCCACTCCAATGCCATTCCTCAGGCAAATTCCTGGGCATTATTTTTTACTCTTAAATTGTCCTTGTATTTCACATTAAAGAATAAGCTCACTGTCACCTCCGAATCTTACAAATTCTGTCCCATATATTCTGGGGCTCAGATCGCAAAACTCTACTCCATCTTCATGTTATCTTTTCACTCTCGATTATGGATGCCACATCTCTGCCTCGTCTTGATACAATCCACCACTGAGGTCTTCGCTATGCCCTAGACACCCTCTGCTCCTCTCCAATTAAGAGCCTGTACACTGAATCTGGCATAACATACCCGAACCCTTCTCTCTTTCCGATGCTATGCTCTATTCCATCAACTTTCTATCACTAAACTAACTATCCCACGATTCCTACTTCCTACCTTTGCATCTTCGCGTTTACCTACTCCTTTCTCCATTCGCATGGATACCCTCCTCTCCCATTCCCCTTATCCCCATCTCCAACCTCTTCCATTTTCTGTCCATTCTGCCCCTCAATGGCTTATACTTTACCCCTGTATTTGCTTCTGTGTTTTCCCTGACCCACCAAAATCAGATATCCCCTCCTCTGTCCTCATCCATTTCCTTCACCATGTCTCCATTCATTCCTCCAGCATTCATGTTTACACAGATGTCTCTACATCCACCTCCGGTGCTGGTTTCACAGTAACCTTCCCAGCTCACACTTTCAAACACCCCCACCCTCCTGAATCCAGTGTCCTTACTAGAGCTGTATGCACTTCTTTTTAGATTAAAACATGTATACTCACTCCATTCTTCCTTTTTCACTATTTTTCCAGACTTCCGTAATTCATTAACTCTCATAAAGTCAATGCACTCGACCAACACCCTTGTCTGTAATATCCAGAACTTGTTGTTCTACCTATCCACACACCATAAAACTATCAGATTTTGCTTGGTGCCCAGCCATGTTGGAATTGCTGGCAATGAACAGGCAGACACTCTAGCACGCCACGTCACTATGTCCACATCACACCAACCATGTTTTCTCACGCATTCCAGCCATGGATTATTAGCCCCACTTTAAGACCTTCTTGTATAACTGATGGCAATCTTTCTGGTCAAGTCTCCACACTAATAAATTACATACTGTAAAACTATCAATCTCCTCCTGGTCAGCTCCATATCATCGGAACAGACGTTGGGAGACGGCTCTCATCCGCTTATGTATAGGCAACAACACGCTCCTATCTGATGTCACATTCTGATCCACCCCTATGTTCCCTATGTAATGTTCCTCTTACAGTTCCACACATTCTGTTGTCATGTCCAGGCTTTGATGCAGCCTGTACCTCACCTATCCTCCCTTTGCCGACCTCCCAACCTTTCAGACATCCTTACAGAATCTCACTTTCTGCTTTACAACCTATTCTCCTTCCTCAGATGCATACATATCCTTCACTTGCTCTAATCTCCTTACCTAATCCTACCTTAACTCATTCACTCCTCAACTCCTTTACCCACCTTTAACCTTTTCAATATTAATCTAGATAATTGACAAAGCAACTAACTACAAACTCAACTGCCCCTTCACTAACCTTTACTGTACCTTCCTATAGTGCTACATGAACTGAGATGTTTAGCACATTTATTTTGCTTTTAACCATTAACCATTAATCCCTTTCCCGCCAATGTCAGAAATGTTGGCGTTTTGGCCACGCAGCCAAACACTGTTGCTCCATAGCCCACTGTCCTCCATGTGCCAACCTGGTCATGATCATTCAATTTGCTCTGCTCGGTCAGGCACATGTGACTATCTAAATGTTCCACTCCATCTTCTACTACATCCTTTCCTACACCCACTACTTCTTCTGCTTCTCAGGCATCTCTTCTAGACATAAGAAAACCTTTGTTTCTCAGACTTCCCCACCCAACCCCCCTCTAGAAACTCTTGAAGACATCCAAAAGTTCCTAAACATGACTCAAGAGAATAATTTACTCCCTCACCCACCCTCTAATCCCTCTATTCCTATTCGCTCTACATTCAAAGTATTTACCGATATCCATCCTCCTCCTCCTCAACCCCCCCCCCCCAACCCATCTTCCTCCCATTCACCCAAAAGATACCTCATCCTCTTCTGCCAAGTGCATCACCATCCCCTCTTCCTTCTCCAGTATCCTTACCACCCCCACTTGAATGCTCATGTGACTCTCTTATGGCACAATAATGACCTTATCAGGTTCACTCCCCTCCCGATACATCACCACCTTTCCCTGTTCCTTTATTTTATTCTATGGATTCTTCTCCTGTTTCCACAACTATCGTTTCTCACCATATTCCCTTTGATTGTTTTATAATAGTTCCTTTGCGTACAGTTTCCTCATGCAGTGTAACTTTCCCTTTTTCAGACACAAACCTCCATTTGATCTGCTCACCCTATACCTTTAACCACATCCCCATTTACAAATCACCACTGTATTCCATTGGCTATCCCTCTATACCCTTTTCACTACCATCCTACCTGACAGCGTTCTACAACCTTTCAGATCTAACACTTCTTATACTAACTCATTTCCACCCTTTTCGGCACAATAATTTACAATAGTATACTATAGTACCTTTGATGTCTAGCATATTTATTTCTTCTAACCATTAACTATTCCTCCATGAAGTTTATATTGGTGGAGAATCCTGCCAACCACTGTCACTCCACAGCCTGCTGATCTCTGTGACCGATCTGGCCATGAATGTACAAATTGCCGTGTGCAATCCCACATGCGCCGAGTGAGGTAGCTCCCAAAATTTATTTTATAGGGGCTGCCTTACCTACAAAATGGTGTGTGAGGTAGCAGCCTTCAGGTTCTCACTTTGGCCAGGCAAGAAGCACATTTATGAGTTTTTCTTGTTAATTATTCCAGTCCCGTCCTTCGCTCCATTCTCCTCGTATCTTTCCCAATATCTCCTTCCCCTACAACCATTTCATACCTCTACCCGCCACCCCAGTCAAATTATTTTTCCAGTCTAAATCCAGATACTCCAATCTCTCCCCAATGTCTCATTTTGCCTGTTGCACCAGGCAATCTAAACATTCCATACCATTTTATACCATAGCCTACCCACCTCTTCCTCTGCTCCTTGGACATCTGTCTCTCCTTTTCCACCTTATAAGAAAACTTTCGTTTCTCATACCTCTCCACCCAACTCTTTTCCAGAAACTCTTGAGGACACCATAACTTCTTAAACATGACTCAAGAGAATGTCCCTATCTCTCATCCATCTACCATTCAATGTAATTGATGGTATCCATCCTCATCCTTATGTTACCCCTACCCCTATTCTTCCCACTCTCTCCCAACATTTCTCCCATTACCCACTGATCATTTAATAATGACTCTTTTGCACTGTTCCTTCTATATGTTCCTTCCTTCAGAAACATAGGTACTATCCATGTGATATAACCGCCCTTCGTCCTCAACACCCTTCCCCCTTTTACTAATCTCCGCCATATTCCACCCCTTTTACTAATTCCTGCCGTATTCCATTTGGTCCCCCACCTTATCCATTCCACTACCATTACTATCCCATACAACCTTTAACATCTAACACATTTTCTCCATATCATTAACTCATTTCACAATTTTTGCTACAATACTTTACCATAGTGCTTATATGCCTTTGATGTCTAGCACATTTATTTGTTTAAACTAGTACCCATTATTCCAGTGCTGTCCTTCACTCTGCCCCTCCCCCCCTTTTCCTCAAGATGTGTTCACATCTTCCCTAGTATCTCTTCTTCCTACCCCTTCCATTCCCACCTCTATTCCTTCCCTCTCGCAGTTAAATTATTTTGTTCTAAATATACACACTTTAATCCCTACTTCCCCGGTACCTATCCCTCCTCCTGTTCACTCTTCCCTTCGCATCAGACAAGCTTCCACCTCTCCCACTGCCCCTCAAACATCTCTCCCCTCTTCTTCCCTTCACAAGAAAAACTTTCTCAGACCTCCCCAAGCAACTCCTTTTCAGAAACCCCATTCCTCCTGCTTCATCTTCACCACCTCCATCCTTTCCTGTTATCCCTTCTGCACCCTTCTGGAGACACATGTGACTCCCTTTTGTCCCAACAGTGCCCTTCCTTGGATCCCCCCCCCTCTTTCATTTCCCCTGAATCTGTTCTTTGATCTAATTGCCCTTAACCCCTCCCCCCCTGCCTTACCCTATGGGCATCCTTGCAAAATCATACTTTTTCTTTTGACAACTTTTCCTTCTTCAGAATCATGCATATGCTCCATTTGATTTAATCACTCTTTTTCTAAACCCTACCTTAACTCATTTACCCCTACCCCACAAATATTTTGAGTACTGTTTTTTACCCCAGTTAAGCGGTATTGATTTTTAGTGATTCCCCAACAATAATACCCTTCTTTTCTAGCAATTTCCCCAAAAATAACTAGGCAAAGTTTCATTCCACAGCCATTCCAATCTAGTCACATGTATATTTGAGTCCTAAGCTTAAACTTTATCTCCCATGACACTTCACTGGCAAACCTACTCCTCCCCAGCCTCGCTTTTACTGGAATGGTCTCCATCACCCAGGCTAATTGCTCTGTCTACAATGAAGATTTTTCAGTGGGAACACAACCTACTTGCCTGTCATGTTGACTATGATGCAGTATCAGTACAGTGCTGCCGAGTTCCAAAAAGCTGCCAAAAGTCCTACATCAATATTGCCAAGATTACCATCCATAGACATGACATCCCCCATAAAGTTTATTTTGGTGAAGATGGCTGTTCTTTCCGGCCATAGCGACCCCTCCCCTATTAATCTCAGAAATGTTTGCATTTTGGCTATACTACCAACTCTGTTGCCCCACGCCAATCGCCACGCCATAATGCATTTTATAGGGGTTGTCTTAACTACAAATTGAAGTTTAAGGTAGCTGTTTTCAGGTGGTCTCACTTTATGCCGACTAAGTTTCTTTAACTCTCTACTCCAGTGCTGTCCTTCGCTTTGCCCTTCCCCCTTCTCCCTAAGATTTTTCTACATCTCCCAATATCACTTCTTCCTACTCCTTACGTTCCCACTTCTACTCTCCCTCTCTCAAATTCTTTTGCCATTCTGGATCCAGACATTCCAATCTCTACTCCCCAGGTGCCTACCCCTCTATAATTTGAATTTACAAGAAAAGCACTATATTATCTGGTAGGTCCAGAGGAAAACTCAGTATCTGTTTCGCAGCTTTATTAACCCTTTACTTCCTGACCCTTCTTCTTTACCTGAAAAATTTTGTTGCATGATAGGAATATATTGTATTAGGGTTATTTATAAGCCACATCAAGTGTTTTATAAACATTTATTGATAATAAAGTATTTCCATAAGAGGGACAAAATTGTCACTTCAGGAGTACAAAAACATACTCTGCACCTGAATATTTCTCAGGTTTTTTCTATTACTTTCTATATAAACATAAATGCAATTAAGGCACTTAACTTTCATTTTATAAGTATTTGTGCAAAATTTTCTCAGTTGATCCTCCTGTATGAAATTGGAAAAAAAATTATCTGAGGAAAAATCCTTTCTGCAAAAACTCAAAGTAAAATAGTTTTCTTGTATGGGGAAAAATAATTTCTTTTGTGATTATTTTGTGTGGAATTCTAGAAAGCAATTCCTCTTTGATTCGCAACACAAATGAACTTCACATTTCATGCAAAACACTGATACCTTACCAGTGCATCCTGGCAGCTTACATGGGCCTCTTTTCTCAGAAATGCTAGGGAAGTGCCCAACCATATTCAGTCTTAGGTCTTTGTCAGGAATAGGCTTAGTTGCTCTCCCAGTTTTTTTCTTGGTAATGTATGCAGCATTTGTTACATTACTCGACGGTCGACAAAAGAGAATCTGCAAGTTTGAGCTTGAATTCACACAGGGACATTTGCTTCCTCTTAGGTACCTCTAAGTGGTTTGTTAGTATTTTGTTGAACTGCATATAGATTAGACTGCTGAACAACCATATCCAAGAGCTCATCTGAGAAAAATCTCCTGAACAGATTTACTGGAAGAGATATACCCTCTTCAATCTCACTGCGGTCGCTGACATCATATATGGGAACTGTAGGTGCTTCATCTCTGCTATGAATATGTTCCCAGTATAATCTTGTGAATTTTCTTCGCCTATTCTTGGGATTCGATTGAGGCGGGGAGACTGTAGTCAAGTTGTTGATTTCTAATACAACTGTATCATCAGGAAATTCCTCCCCATCAGAAGACAGCTCTGAAAGATGCGAAACATTTTTTTTATAGTAATATTCTAAGTATATATAAAATATGTCAATCAACTTTTCACTAAAATGTTTTTCTTACTCATATTTTATTCTAATAATTACGGACATGGCTTTATAATTTTGCACTTTATTGAAATTATTCAGCACATGAATAATGTGGAGAGGCTTACGAACATTATTTCGTGTACTAACGTACCTTCCTCAGACTCATGTGGTGAGTAAGCATCTTCCACCTCATCCACAGCATGTTCAACAATATCTGCTGTGTCACTTGAACACAAAAATTGATGCATAACCCGTGGCCTATATACTTTTCCATTCCTGTAGAAATTGGCTGTGGTGATTCCTGATCCACCTGAAAATAATTACTAACTCATTTTAGTACTGTATGACACCTCATTACAGTATGCCATGTTGCTTATACTAGATTTCAAACCATAAAACAAAGTTTTCTTTAAAACTTATAGAAAACATATCATGTAATAAAATTAGAAAACGCAGGTGGGAGATAATTGTTGTAAAAATATAGCTTGTGTTTATATATGGTCAAGTATGACTTGCATGTGCCTCACAGGACAATTTAGTCACATTTATTTATATTAGCCTAAAACTTTTCTGTTTTATCAAGTATGGATATACTGGTATGAAACATTCAGCTTATAGTTTGCTTATTACACAAAGTAAATATCTCTGCAGTAAATTACCTGGTTGAGGATCCATGATGGCTCAAAATGTTGCAGTCGGTGCATGATAAAGCATCCACACCCTGTGATGTTTTCCAGTTTTCTGAGCTTGATGAAAAACCAGGGCTGAAGCAGAGTTTTAGGAAGTAAAGGGTTAAGAGAACAGACACGTAGTTTGAAGAGATCTTATTGTCATGGTAGACGTGGCAGAAGCGGCTTCAGCTCCTAGGGCGAAAGGGGGAAAGTGTTCGCGGTTCAGGGAACGGACTCGGACTGACCGGATTTTGCTAGGTCGCTTCTACCCTAGGGCGTGGGGACACAGCTGTTTACCATCGGCTACCCCTCCAAGCGTTTCCTGTTGTCGCCGAAGGTGAGGTCATGTCCCAGGCGGTCTACAGCTGCTCAGGCCAATTCCCTGATTAATGGATGTCACACTGGCTCAGGCAGATTCCATTATTAATAGATGTCACACCTCTTCGCTCTACCTATCGGATCAAACAATCTAAATTCCACCCAATCTTCTCCTACCACATCCTCTCCCATACCTACATCTTCCTCTGCTCCTCAAACGTCTGTCTCCTTTTCTCCTCAGCATAAGCAAACCATCGTTTCTCAGAACTCCCCAAATCAACTCCATTTTTCTAATCCTGGCCCTCCCTTCCACCCTCCGATTTCTCTACTCCCAATCTGTCTATACTCAGAGATTGCCAACATCCTTTTTTCTGCTCCCTTCCGCTTCCTCCTGGATATACATGTAACTCCCTTTTGTCATGAGAGTGCCCTTCCCCAGATCCTCCCCCTTCTGATATTCTTGATACTTTCCCCCTGAACCCTTGTGACATTTCCCAAATTCTTCCTTTCCTACTTCTCTAACACCCAATACCCTCACCACTCATTCATAATATTACCCCCACCCCCCTTTCCTCTTGTACTGATCCCTGCCTTACTCCCCTTCACAAGAAAAACTTTCTCAGACCTCCCCAACCAACTCCTTTTCAGAAACCCCATTCCTCCTGCTTCATCTTCACCACCTTCATCCTTCCCTGTTATCCCTTCTGCACCCTTCTGGAGACAATGCCATACTTTCCGAAATTTGCTGTACTAATATTGACGTGTAGCACATTTAGTCATTAACTTTATAAGATTTTAATATATAACCATTAACAATTAACTGTTATGCTTCATTTTCTTATCTTGCGTTGGTACCATAGCTATTTTCAAGAGTCTTTATTTTTACTATTTTTACTGCATTTTCTCTATTTCAGACTGCTAAACATGTACCCTGCCAAGTGCATGCTAGCCACTAACCCTAATGCTGATGGTACCGGATTTTTTATTTTATTTTATAGTTAAAGGAGTTTTTGAAAGATGGGGTATGGAAATTATTAGAGCCCAGAATATTCTGACTCAAATTAAGGAAAAATTGCCTTATCTACATGCCATGGCCATTACATGAGATGCACCTATATTGTTTACGATCCACTATCCATTTTAACCAGTAGGCCTATCAAAAATGCTTTTAATTCAACTAGGCATTTCTTGGTAATTACTCCCCTCTATTTCTTCTAATCAAGTGCTTACTCAATTGCTGCATGCCCTTTTCAAAAGATTTTATGCATATGTTTAGATTTTATTTTCATTCTACGGATGCTGTTATACTATCTTTCTCCCCCTACTCTCTCTCTTCTACCCCCTCCCCATCTTTCCCTCTATTCCCTCCCCATCTTTCTCTCTTTCCCTTTACCCCCTCCGCATCCTTCTCTCTCTCTCTCTTTACCCTCTCCCCATCTTTCTCTCTCTCTCTCTCATTCCCTATCTGTGTCCTTCTCTCGTTAAATGACTGTATTTGCAAGTCATCTTGATATACTAAATAGGTTGAAAACCTAACCTATTATTTCTTTAGAATTTGACCGAGTGTGTAATGAGTACTGTCAATGCATAGTAAAGGTATATCCAAAGTTGGCTCATATTCCATCATGAGTTTACAGCAGATTCAGGGATGTTGGCTTGTTGACCTCCAACGGCTGAATAAATTGCTACATTTATAGTTTGGCATATGTGGTGGATGTATTTAATTCCATTGTTGCTCTGGCAGAGACGAGGGCCAAACAGGGACTTCTCTCTCGCCCGTGCGATTGGAGACAGAGGCTGGATAGGGGAGGCACCTGTTCCACCTGATTTGTGGAGCATTGCTAGACCCCAGACGTCGAGGTTCCCTTGAGTCGGTGCGTCAGAAACTGGTAGCTTCATTGATAAGCCTAAAAGCCAATTTAAAATTTTTTGTTGAGACTCTTGGGAGCAGTAGAATGCCAGGCCGAAGCATACCATAGCTGTGGTCTAATGTTGGATTTGCGGCGTAAGAATTCCAGACTGATTTCACCATGCTAATGCATGGCAAAAAGGACAAATAACAAAATGTTACTTATTGTTATTGTCACTGCAGAGTTGTAGACTGCCTAGAGAGAGATGGATTCAGCTCAAGGAAAATGGCATTACTATGAGTACAGCACAAGAAATAACAAGCATGGACCTTGGAAAATGGAAAAACAGCATAAAACTTATGCAGAAAAACATTTTTGCATTCCAGAGAGGATGCAAGAACACCACAGGCACCCAGATCCAGCGGGCTAGAAAGTTCTTCATTACACAGTAAAGGTTTTAATGGAGTTGTCATTCTACGCTGGCATTTTACAAGTGAATAAAATTCCTTGAAGTTTGGCTTTTACTTGATTGCTTCTGAGGCAGCACCTTTTCCATTGTACTTGTTCTGGTGCGATATTGGGATTTCTAGGTTACCTATTGTCGCAACTTAACAAGTGACCACCACTTCTTACTGCCTGTCCCAGAGTTGAGAGTGTCCTCTGTCTCCTCTTGCCATCTATTACGAACCTTTTTAAATATGGTTGCCATTTATGTACAGGTATCTTTTTATAGACACCTGTTATAGCCCATTCAATTAGTGTTGTACCTTTTTCATAGTCTGCATTTCTTTCTGGAAACTATGTGATCTGTAACCACCCAATTTTTTCGTTTCTTCAAACCCTTCTGTCCACTTCATAAGATGTTTAAAAGAGAAAGATTGGCTTTAGGTTGGCCCTGAAATGCCACAGGGAGGCATGGACACGGTATTCCTTTATTTAATTGTCTGGTCCTTACTTTTCATGGAAACCCTGAGAGGTGAGCTATTTCTCTTCCCAATATATTCCAGTCTTACCATGGCCAAAAAGGATTTTGTAACCTTATTAGACTTGCCCTTTTATCAACTGACCCCTGACTCTCCTTTGATCATGACTCTAAACATTACTGCTATAACTACCCATCCAGGTTATTACTCAACCTTTAGAAAACATTTCTTGTTCTCTTCCAATATTCGCTCCATCTCTTCATCCTCCGCAGTTTCCTTCGTTTCCTACCCCCTCCCCATAATCTTCATCCTTATTATCTGTATCAGCACAGCACTACACTCAACACTACTCCCTCTTCTTCCTTTCAGTGTACTTCTTCAACATCTACCTCAGCAAACATTTTCCCTCTACACACACCTTCCTCTTCCAACAGTGTCTCTAAAAACAAGTAGGCAAAGTTTCCTTCTGCAGCCATTCTCGCCAGTTACTGAGTCCCAAGCTCAGGCATCTTCTGCCTTGACTGACTTCCTTAATACATATATTGGGATTATTCCACCATTCTGATATGGAGTTTGAGTTTTCCTTCGAGCCTTCAGCATTATTATCAGTTTTTCAGAGTGTGACCTTGGAAAACTCACAGGAAGTCTTACTTGGACAGTTATGTCCTCGCAGTTTGCGGAGTGAGCACACTGGTTTCTTCTGCTGCACTTTCTTCTTCCTTTCATCTCCCTAAACGAATCTCTCGTCCATTTCTAGGATCCCAGGAAGTGATTGCTTGTTTGTTTTCTCAATGGGAGTATGATCCCACTAAACCTGAAGTGCTAGATGTGACTTTGAATAGAGAACTCTGCATAGATCTTGCAACTCGCGATGTCACAGTAGTATTTCAGTCTGCGATAAGCTGTTTTAACAGAAATGTTGGTAGCGGTAAGCTCATCCAGAGAGAGGCTACTGTCCAAGAATATCAAGAACTGTTTGGTTGTGTCATATTAGTCCATCGTACCAGAATTATTATTATATAATCCTTTTGTTTTTCTAGTTCCTCTTCTGGACACAAAGGCTTGATTTTTGCGATTAAAGACCACATTGAAAACTAACGCACTGTGTGAATCTCAGCAATTCCCATAAGTGCTGCACCTGCGACTAGTGGAGGAGTTGCAAAGGATCTAGCAACTCAAGTGGCAGATATAAGGAGAAGAGGATGCAGAGATACGATGGCGTGTGTCCTACGATGCCTTCGGTCTGTTTAATTTCATAGTGGGTGTTGGTGCTGAGCTCCCAGATGAGTTATTATATTTCGTGGGGGAGGGGACGTATGGCATACAAAAGGAGGACAGCGGTTGGTGCTCATACTAACCCTGCAGATTCCTCGAGAGCTGTATCACACACCATTTAGAGAGGGGGTGATATAGGAAAGGCAGATAAAAAAAAAAAAATAGATGTGGCGCACCCCACCTCCCCAACTGAGTTCTAATCTGATTGTCAGAAATAAACGTTTAGCAGGTAATTCCCAGGTCTTTACCCCCCCCCCTCTCTCTCTCTCTCTCTCTCCCTCTCTCTCTCTCTCTCTCCTCTCTCTCTCTCTCTCTCTCTCTCTCTCTCTCTCTCTCTCTCTCTCTCCCTACTCTCTCTCTCTCTCTCTCTCTCTCTCTCTCTCTCTCTCTCTCTCTCTCTCTCTCTCTCTCTCCTACACTCTCTCTCTCTCTCCTATTCTCTCTTTCTCTTTCCTACTCTCTCTCTCTCTCCTACTCTCTCTCTCTATCTATCTATCTATCTATCTATCTCTATGGCATATACATAAGTACCAATAGACCACGTGGCTGTTTACCACGTGGCTCCAAGTCCAAAATAAGAACCTTCGACTCAGCGAGGGCATAGATGACGATGTTATCTGACCTCGCCTGACCCGAGAGTGGGAAGATCTGACATGTAACCCCGCTTTACCCCTAGACATTGTCTCATGTATTCCCATACTGTGTATTAATTCTTACCAATAAAGAGTGAAGCCATCAGACAAGTATCACTGCCCTTGCAAAGCCATTGTACCAGAGTACTTATAGACTCTTACAGACTGGTGGCAGGGTGGTCGCTGCGTCCTTTCGGCTCGCAGAACGAATGCAACACCTTCGAAGAAAAAGACATGTCTCAGAAAAAAAACACGTAAGTACACGTTTTGGCCCTTCCTCATTTCTTATTTCCCTTCCCTTACTTCTTCTCCCATAAATGTGTTAAGCCGTTGGTTTTTGTTGGGTAAAAAGTGCTAAATGACAGCAAATGGCACGTTCTCACACTATTCTTTTGACCTCAGATCGCATTACCGTGTGGTCACAGTATGTGCTCAACAAACATGAATATCATTCGTTAGTTAATTAATTTCTCTCGTTTTTAGAGATTTATGTTGTTTCATCTTCAACGAAATTAACGCATTCGTGATTTTATCTTATCACGAATATCATTTCATTTTATCTCGTTCCTACCCTCGCCCAGACCTGATCGTGCTTTCTCTTTTGCTTGTGGTCATTTGGGTCGAGGAAAAGGTCAGTAGATGACTGTTTCTTTTTCCCATCTTGACCTGACCTCAATTTCTTTTTTCTGGTCAAACCTAGGGGATTAACTGTAGCACGGTTACATTGCTCATTGGTGAGACACGGAACTTGTAACGCGATTTTATTAAAATTTATTATAAGAATTTAGCGTAGGATCTCCCCCAATATCATAGTGCACAGGATTGCCCGATATATTTCGGGGTTGCATAACCGCCTAATAGATCTGCGCTCCTACATTTCAAAAGTAGGTACAGGTAAAACCAAAGTTATTCGTTCGATCGGCAACTTTGAGTCGGTGTGACCCGCGGTTACATCCGTTAATTGATGTAGGACTAGGGTTTAAGCTGGAATAATTATTCGCTTATTAATCACACCCTTCTCACCCTCTTGAAGTCGCTTGCTTGTTTTGGGTGATTCCCAAGCAATCGTGTGATTCGTAAATATCCGTAGGGAATATCACGAGCACCTATCACAGATACGCAGAAAAGAGCAGGTTATTTATAGATTTTCCTGGTTCGGTTCGCTTCAGTGTACGGCATTTTGGATAAAGGATTCCCCTGTCGGTGAAGTCTAACATGCATAACTAGACATGTACCTCGGCAGTTCATATTTTCTGACCCCAAGAAGATTTGTTTGCTGAGAATCTTGCGAATATTTATTTCTTGTCACCATTCACTCATGCATATATTCTGTCGCATATCATTAAATGTTGAATTCAATGTGGTAGTTGAAATGATTTTATATAGCTAGCATTGCTAATTTACTTCAGTTTCGTTATAGTGAACGTTAATATTCGTGTTTGTGATTCATTCTCTGTGTGATATCACACTCACTTTCGCTCTCATTCACGCTCGCTGTCGCTTACTCACACACCCTTACACACTAACTCACTCTCTCACTCATCCACGCAGAACAAATGACACTGAAACCTCTTCATTAATAGGGTTTGTTGCTGTCGTAAAGCCAGCTTAAAGATATATGACGCATTTCTTATGCCCGCAATTTTGTCAATCGTGACGAGTGTCTCGTACATGATGTACAAATTACATTTATTTCTTCTCTGTGTGACGACAATTGGTTCAATTAAATCCGTGCAGATTGCCGTTGTCGTTCCCCTTATCAACTCTCATATCTATCAGAGACAGTTAGTAGTTCAAGCCAGGTTCATGCGGATCGCTACTGACGTCTCCCTCTCCTATTTTTTCTTTATCTTGTGAAAATAAAACACAAAACGAAAAAAAAAAGATGAAAATAAATTTGAAAAACCAACATTAAAAACCGCAAATTTATATAAATAACTGGCTAGTGGTACTTGACAGCCCCTCTTCTCTGTTGCCTTTCTTTTTCTCTTACTCTGGCCCTTATGTGTATGATCTGGTTCCCCAACTATATATAGCAATCGGACCAACGATAACTGACACGGCACTGAAAGAGGACCCTGCTCCAGAACCGGTCACCTTAGGATGCTGTGGGAAGGACGTCACCTGAGGATCACCATAGGCCTGCTGACCAGGATGTTCTTCAGAGCAGGTGTTAAGCCATCCATGATGTAGTGGACGGGCACTGCCTGCGGGACGCCCGTAGATCCAGCAAGGACCAGGAACTCGCCAGCACAGGTACCAGTCGACCCTGGATGCTGAAGATGGGCGACGCTTGCCTGGATGACCGCAGATCCAGTCAACCCCAGGAGCTCATCAGCACAGGTATCAGCCGCCCTGAGATGCCGCCCCTGCCGGACACCCGTAGATGAAGATTACTAGGATGTAGAGATTGAGCATGCCGCCGAAAAGGACCTGGACGAGATCTGTGAGGACGTGTGGACGAGAACGCCGCCAAGTTAGGCCTGGAAGTCAAGGAGGACCTGTGCGAGACTTTCGAGGAGGTGTGGACGTCGAGGACGGACAGATTACACCAATGACCAGGAAGATGAGGACGACAGGACAAGCAGCCATGAAGATGCACCAGGACAAGACACGGGAGAACGAGACAACCAGCCAAGTTAGTCACCCTTGAAGCAAATCTAAGGTGTATCGAGGGCGAGGCACAAGTAGGTGGCCGAGCAATGTACAATGTACCATATACATAAGTACCAATAGACTACATGGCTGTTTACCACGTGGCTCCAAATCCTAAATAAGAACCATGGAGTCAGGGAGGGCGTAGATGACGATGTTATCTGACCTCGCCTGACCCGACAGTTTGTCGCCAGGACCCGACGTGGTAAGGTCGGCCTAGCCCTCCCCCTCCGGACAGGTTGACCTAACACGTGACCCGCGTTACCCCCAGACATCGTCTCGTATGTTCCCATACTGTGTGTTAACTCTTATCAATAAACACTAAAGCCGTTATTCCAGTATCACTACCCCTGCAAGCCATTATAATAGGGTTCTGTACCTGTTATACTCTCTCTCTCTCACTCTCTCTCCTACTCTCTCTCTCACTCTCTCTCTCTGTCCTCCTCTCTCTCTCTCTCTCTCTCTCTCTCTCTCTCTCTCTCTCTCTCTCTCTCTCTCTCTCTCTCCTACTCTCTCTCCCTTCTACTCTATCTCTCCTACTCTCTTTCTCTCACTCTCTCTCTCTCTCGCTTTCCTTCCTACTCTCTCCTACTCTCTCACTCTCACTATCTATCTATCTATCTATCTCTCTCTCTACGGGTGTCGGGCAGGGGGTGTGGCATCTCAGGCGGCTGATACCTGCGCTACGAGCTCCTGGAGTTGAATAGGTCTGCAGGCGTCCGCCAGGCGTCGCCTATGCACAGCATCCTAGGGCGACTGGTATCTGCAGCAAAGGTGCTGGTTCGCTGGATCTACGGGGAGCCCGGCAGGCAACGCCCGTCCACTACACTGGGACGGCTTAACACCTTTTCTGACGAAAATCTTGGTCCGCGGGCCTATGGCGATCTTCGATGACGTCCTTCCCACGGCATCCTAAGGTGACCGGAACTGTAGCATGATCTTCCTTCAGTGTCGTGTCGGTCCGACTGCAATATATAGTCGAGGTACAAGTCTAGCTTGTGTGTCAGACTCCAATAAAACATATTAACGGATTCTATACCCAAATGCTGTATATGACTGAAGCGACTCGAGCCAGGAATATGATAAACCTACTCTCTTCTGCGTATCCGTGATGGGCGCTCGCAAAATTCCCTAAGGATATATAAATTTTCACGAATCACACAAACGCTTGGGGTGTACCCAAAACATGCAAGCGACTTGAGGAGGGTGAGAAAGGTGTGATTAATAAGCGAATAATGATTCTAGCTTAATTAACGGACACATCCGCGGGTCACACCGACTCAAAGGGAGCCGAACGAATAATTTCGGTTTATTGTACCTACTTTCGAACGACGGAGCGCAGATCTATTAGGCGTTTACGCAACCCCGGGGTAATATCGGGCAATCCTGTGCACTATGATATGGGGGAAGATCCTACGCTATATTCAAATAATACAATTTAATGAAATTGCGTTACATGTTTCGCTCTAGCGCCGATAGAACGTGTCACCAAAAAGCAATGTAACAATGCTATGGTTAATTCCCAAGGCGTCAACAAAAATAACAACCAAAATACAGGAAACCATGCATTCATCAGACCCTTCCCACGTCGCCACCGACCGGGAAAAGAGAAAGTGAGGTCAGGTCAAGACGGGAAAATAACCTTTTTCTAATCCAAAGTGACCGCAAGCGAAGAAAAGGTACGGTCAGGTAGGGGCGAGGGGGAGGAAAAATGAAATGATATTCGTGATACGATAAAATCACGAACGCGTTAAATTTGTTGCAGATGAAACAATATAAGTCTCTAAAAACAAGAGAAAATAATTAATTACTTAACTAACGAACGATATTCATGTTTATTGATTGCATACTCGATCACACGGAAATGCGATCTGAGGTGAAGGAATAGTGTGAGAACGTGCCATTTGCTGTCATTAGCACCTTTTAACCCAACAAAAAAACAACGGCTTAACACATGTATGGGAGAAGGAAGGGAAAAGAAATAAGAAAAGGGGCCCAAACGTGTACTTAGGTGGTTTTTTTTTTTTTAGCCATGTCTTGAAGCGGTCAAGCGGATTTTCTTTGAAGGTTTGCATTCATGCTGCAAGCCGGAAGGACGCAGCGCCACCCTGACACCAGATTGTAAAAGGCCACTCTAGTACAGTGGCTGACAGGGACGCAAAACACACGTAAAGGGGTGAACACGCTACGACGACGCTACGACTTGTCTAAAGGGGTAAAAGCGCTGCGCGGAGGTCAGGGTCAGCCCGTCCAGAGGGAGGCGAGGGCTGACCTTAGCGCGCTGGTCTCTTAGCACGAACCCAACACAAACGAGGTGAGATATCAGATGTGACCTCCGCCCTCGCTGGGCGAAAGGTTATATTTGGGACTTTTGGATCCACGTGGAAAACAGCCACGCCCGTACGGACACTCTACCTCGAGTCGCGGCCCCGCTCGCCCGCGGCCTTCTGCACAAACCGGCCATACCAACCTCGGTCCACGCTACATTACCAAGAATCTTCCATCAATAAATATACGCAACAGACCGTGCGTTTTACAAGTCCCTCACAGATGGTGCCAGCTGGGGATGTCGCTTCTTTCAAGCTTGCGACACGAACGATGCCTCCGACTCTCTCCGAAAACAAACTGTAAGTACGCCATGGGCAATTTCTTTTCCTTTCTTTTTTCTTCCCATGTGTGCATGCCGTTATGTTTTCAACAAGTGCAGTGATTTTTTTTTAAACATCTGAACAAGTGTCCGTGCTAGTGCATTTTTTTCTCTACCATGTTTCTTCGAATTTCCTTTTGATGGAAGATTGTCTTTATATTTTTTAGTGAGAGTAATTTTCTTAGGCGTGTTTTTTCCCCTTTAATTCTAATCGATCATGCTAAGCAAAACTAGATTCGTGAATATTACTTAATCTTTCTTTTGTGGGTATTTTTGTGCGTGCATTTTTAATATGTTCATGTTTTATAGAATATTCTATGCACGCTAACTGTTGCCATATTCTAGGCCTATTTTATTATTACCTTCATCTCCCAGTGCGTTAGTCGATGCCGTATTGGCGCTAATTTTGTAATTTCTTGAAATATTTAAAAGTCATTTGAATTATCCACAAACATTTTTTTTCCTTTCACCAGACCATCCCTACCTATCCTAGTTCCTACATCTCCCCCTTTCCTCAAACCCCTCCTTTACATTTCCCCTCCCTCTCTACCTCTCTATTTTCAGTGTATCTCCTCGGGTCACTTGCGTTAATATTCTAGTGTCGTGATATTTGTTTCAATGTTATTTTCAATTAAACAAATTATTTAATATACGTACGTTATATTTTGTAAGTGCGATTTCCAATTGACTTCACACTTGCCTTTCGCGATCGAATTATGACCGCGTGTGACCTGTCCAATGACTCTTTCTGACCGTGTGAACCCCAGGTCAATTCAGGTCAGGTCAGGTCAAGTGATGACATTTTCTCCCCTCTTTTGACCTGTGTGTGAAATGCCACATTCAACTGTTTTCTTTTTTTGTTCAGATTTCGAGTTTATTCACTTCTGTACATAATTTCTTGGTCAAATAATTTGGAATTTTGATAACAAATTATCAATTTCTTTTTCGTTATCAACATTTTTTTTTTCATATTGTACAATTTATTTATACTGATATAAATTTATATATAAACATTTAGTTATTTTTACTTAGATTATTAATGTGATACTTATGATAACTGTTATTCATTAGTGTTTCGATTATTTATTTTTTCGATGACAATGTGTTTTCACAATTTTTTTATTACTAGCTTCTGCTAATTATCGGATATGAACCTGACTTCGATCTCACTCAGGTAAAATCGGTCACTCTGATCTGCCCACGATTAGAAATATATTGTTTCTATTTTCATTTCAATTCTAATTCGTTGTTAGAGATTATTACATTATATCACTACTACGATTTCATATTGTTCGTGATTTTCGTTATCATTATCCATCAATTCAAGGCAAATTCCCTCGGTCATCCTAACGATTTTCCATCTTTCCTCTCATGACAATCGTTAAGATGCTGACAGATTTTCACAGCATTTCTTTCATTAATTGCTCTATATCGCGAACGTCATTTCATCTTTATTACGTGGTCCTTGGTGACGATCCCAACGACGGGTTTCTGGACATGTAATTAGTGTTCAAGTTGAATGTTGTCCTTTATACGTGCCCAGACGCACTCTTATCGCCCAGCTGCGATCATGCGCCCGTGATGCGCCCAATGTTTTTACGACTCTACGTGGGCATAGCGCTGGCATTTCCCAACGGAATGGGATGCCCAATTTGCGTATTATTTTTGCCACGTATGAGCTCGTCCCGACAGTACCCTCTTCAACCTGAAAATATGGTGGGGTACTGGTTTCTTTTCCTCCGAGAATCTTTAGGCTTAAGTTAATATAACTTGTCACCATTCCATACATTTCACATACTGTTGCAGTATCATTTCTGTGATTTCGAGCAGTGGTTGATATAACGTTGCAATTGCCGTAGAGTAATACTTATATTACCATATTTATGAATGTTCTTTTCGTGCAGTTAGATCGGTATCTATATTCCTTGACCTCTAAAAATCTTCCACTTCGTTACATACCCCGTCCCCATCCTCGCCTCGCTCTTTACTTATCAATTTCATCTCGCACGCTATTCTATTAATTATTACTCTCACTCAACTTATCTAGCTGCTATGATTCTATACCTACTCTACCACTATTATATTTTCTACTCGTGTGCTACACTCTGACTTATTCACTTTATAACTCCAACTTATCTCGTCTATTTAACCATCACTTCAGTTATGCAACTTCATACATCGTATCTGTATAAATTACGTTAATTGCACAAGAATTACATGCGTATAGTCTTGCGCCAATCTTGTATTCTTGCCTTGCATTACGTTTATCGTGCCGTATGTTGTTATTAAGCGTATATGATGTAATGAGTCACTCCCAAGCGAACATGAGGACTACATTTACCTATTTTCATTATCGCTTTGCTTCATAATGATGAAGGTGTCGGTGATAGACATATTCTAATCAATACTAATTTCTTATAAGTCAGATATATATTGTATGTACTATTGCACAGCACACTGTTGACCTTCGCATTGTTGCATTTTTCTTTTCTCTAAGGAAGTCTGTCGTTCAAGATAGTCCTTGTGGACGCGACAACTTTTCCTTCCTTATAGCCATGCACAATGCTTATTTCTTGTAGATTTTCACCTCTATCTATCTTGAGACAATTGCAACTCAAGCAAGTCCTTGCGGACTATTGCAATTGTCTCCCTAAGCATGTTCCTCTGTCTATCTCTTGACAGTGAAATTATAAAAAAAAAAGTGATGATAAAAATTGAAAATTCAATATAACACTATTAAATACTATTTTCTTGCAATACATCTAATTATATCTTACATACGGCCCTTGTCACACAACCCCCCCCCCCCCATTTCGCCCTCCTGTCTCTCTGCCTGTCTCTGCCCTTGGTGTACTTATTTCAGAAAATGGCGGATCAGTTGCGCGAGAAGTCCGGGACGCAGCCGCCAGGACACACACAAAGCACGGCCGACGACACTTGCTGCTCCCGTCGAGGACGACGGGTGGGTGCGTGAGCCGAGCGATCTCAGATTGGTCATTGGTCAAATGCCGTCAATGTCACGCCCTCCTACTAACAGGGGTGACCAATAGGGCGGCGTGCCCATGGCATCGCCGCCGTACTGACCTAAGCCACGCCCGCTGTGCTCATGACCCCATAGCTGACCTGGAACCGTACGGACACACTCTACCTCGAGTCGCGGCCCCGCTCGCCCGCGGCCTCCCGGGGGCTACCCCGGCCTTCTGCACAAACCGGCCATACCAACCTCAGTCCACTCTACATTATCAAGAATATTCCATCAATAAATATACGCAACAGACCGTGCGTTTTACAAGTCCCTAACACACTCTCTCTCTCTCTCTCTCTTCCTCTCTCTCTCTCTCTCTCTCTCTCTCTCTCTCTCTCTCTCTCTCTCTCTCTTTTCTCTCTCTCTCTCTACTCTCTCTCTCTCTCTCTCTCTCTCTCTCTCTCTCTCTCTCTCTCTCTCTCTCTCTCTCTCTCTCTCTTTCTCACTCTCTCTCTCTCTCTCTCTCTCTCTCTCTCTCTCTCTCTCTCTCTCTCTCTCTCTCTCTCTCTCTCTCTCATTCCTTCTCTCTCTCTCTCTCTCTCTCTCTTCTCTCTCTCTCTCTCCTCTCTCTCTCTCTCTCTCCTCTCTCTCTCTCTCTCTCTCTCTCTCTCTCTCTCTCTCTCTCATACTCTCTCTTTCTTTCTGTCTGTCTGTCTCTCTCTCTCTCTCTCTCTCTCATATTCTCTCTCTCTCCATTCTCTCTCTCTCTCCCCTATTCTCTCTCTCTTTCTCACTCTCTCTCTTCTCTCTCTCTCTCTCTCTCTCTCCTCTCTCTCTCTCTCTCTCTTCTCTCTCTCTCTCCTCTCCTCCTCTCCTCTCTCTCTCTCTTCTCTCTCTCTCCTCTCTCTTCCTACCACCTCTCTCTCTCTCTCTTTCTCTCCTCTCTCTTTCTCTCTCTCTCTCTCTCCTTTCTCTCTCTCTTCTCTCTCTCTCTCTCTCTCTCTCCTCTCTCCTCTCTCTCTCTCTCTCCTATTCTCTCTTTCTCTTTCTCTTATTCTCTCTCCCTCTCTCTCCTACTCTCCCTCTCTCTCTCTCTCTCTCTCTCTCTCTCTCTCTCTCTCTCTCTCTCTCTCTCTCTCTCTCTCTATCTCTCTCTCTCTATCTCTCTCTCCTCTCTCTCTCTCTCTCTCTCTTTATAACGGGTATAGAACCCTATTATAATCGCTTTGCAGGAGTAGTGATACTGGTATAACGGCTTCACTCTTTATTTCTAAGAGTTGACTCAATACACCAGTTTGGAACACACGAGACAATGTCAAAAGGGTAATAGCGGTATGCCTGGTCGCGGGTCAGGTCAGCTAGCCCGGAGGGGGAGGGCGAAGCCGACCTTACCGCATCGGGTGCTGGTCACGAACTCCCTGAGGCCTAGGTCATCCTCGGTATTAGTAGTGACCGTTCCAGCTGCCGGTAGCAATAAGAACAGCTGGAGGGAGCATGGGAGGAGCGAGGTGAGGTCACTGGTCCCGTCTGCTGCATCGTACACTGCTCAGCCACCTACTCATGCCTCGCCCTCGAGGAGTCTTAGATTTGCCTCAAGGGTGACCTAACCTGGCTGGTCGTCTCGTTCTCACGTGCGTTGTCCTGGTGCATCTTTGTGGCTGCTCGTCCCTGTCGTCCTCTGCTTCCTGGTCCTCGGTGTAATCTGTCCATGCTCTTTGTCCACACGTCCTCGAAAGTGTCGCACAGGTCCTCCTTGACTTCGGATTCGTCTAGACCTCCTCGTAGTCCTCGTCCAGGGCCTTCTCGGCGGCATCCTCTTCCTCGTAATCTTCATCTGGACCACGGGCGTCAGGACAGGGGTCCTGTCCTCATCGGCATCTCGGGGCGGCTGATACCTGCGCTAACGAGCTCCTGGAGTTAACCGGATCTGCGGGCGACCGCCAGGCGTCGCCCATCCACAGCATCCTGGGGCGACTGGTAGCTGCGCTGGCAAGTTCCTGGTGCTTCGCTGGATTTACGGGAGTCCGGCAGGCAGCGCCCATCCACTACATCTTGGGACGGCTTAACACCTGTTCTGACGAGCATCCTGGTTTGGAGGCCTATGGCGATCTTCCGATGACGTCCTTCCCACAGCATCCAAAGGTGACCGGTTCTGCAGCAGGGTCCTCCTTCGGTACCTTGTCGGTCCGATTGCAATATATAGTCAGAGAACCAGATCATACAAGTAAGGGCCAGATAGCAAGAGAAAAAGAAAGGCAACAGAGAAGAGGGGGTGTTAAGTACCACTAGCCGGTTACTTATAAAAATTTGCGGTTTTTAATGTTGGTTTTAATTTATTTTCATCTTCCATTTATTTTCAATTACCACATTGAAATTAACATTTAATGATATGCGATAGAATGTACGCATGAATGAATGGTGACATGAAAAAATATTTGCAAGCTATTTAACAAGCAAATCATCTCGGGGTCAGCAATCTGAACTGCCGAGGTACATGTCTAGCTATGCATGTTAGACTTCATCGATGGGGGGATCCTATACCCAAAATGCTGTACCTTGAAGCGACTCGAGCCAAGAAAATCTATAAATAACCTGCTCTTTTCTGCGTATCTGTGATGGGCGCTCGTGACATTCCCTAAGGATATCTAAATTATCACGAATCACACGATCGCCTGGGAATTACCCAAAACATGAAAGCGACTTCAAGAAGGTGAGAATGGTGTGATTAATAAGCAAATAATCAGAGACGGTTCGTAGTTCAAGCCAGGTTCATGCGGATCGCTACTGACGTCTCCCTCTCCTATTTTTTCTTTATCTTGTGAAAATAAAACACAAAACGAAAAAAAAAAAGATGAAAAAAATTTAAAAACAAACATTAAAAACCGCAAATTTATATAAATAACCAGCTAGTGGTACTTAACACCCCCTCTTCTCTGTTACCTTTCTTTTTCTCTAGCTATCTGGCCCTTACGTGTATGAACTGGTTCCCCGATTATATATTGCATATAATCGGGGATTATATGCCCACCGAAGGAGGGCCCTGCTGCAGAACCGGTCACCTTAGGAGCAGGTATTAAGCCATCCCATGATGTAGTGGATGGGCGCTGCCTGCCGAGATGCCTGTAGATCCAGCGAAGAACCAGGAACTCGCCAGTGCAGGTACCAGTCGCCCCAGGATGCTGTGGATGGGCGACACGCTCGCGAATCTAGTCAACTCCAGGAGCTCGTTAGCGCAGGTATCAGCCGCCTGAGATGCCGCCCCCCCTGCCCAACGCCGTAGATCCAGATGAAGATTACAAGGACGTAAAAGACGAGCAAGCTGTCGAAAGGGACCTAGGCGAGATCTGTGAGGACGTGTGGACGAGGACTACAAGGAAGTTAATGAGGACCTGTGCGAGACTTTCGAGGACGTGTGGACGTCGAGGACGGACAGATTACACCAAGGACCAGGAAGAAGAGGACGACAGGGACGAGTAGCCACAAATATGCACCAGGACAACGCACTAGAACGAGACGACCAGCCAGGTTCGGTCACCCTTGAGGCAAACCTAGGACGCCTTGAGGGCGAGGCGTGAGTAGGTGGCCGAGCAATGTACGATGTACCATAAACATAAGTACCAGTGGACCACGT
This sequence comes from Penaeus monodon, assembly GCF_015228065.2. Lineage (NCBI taxonomy): Eukaryota > Metazoa > Arthropoda > Malacostraca > Decapoda > Penaeidae > Penaeus > Penaeus monodon. The sequence goes on from NC_051390.1 coordinate 29,790,930, forward strand.
GGCTATTTACCACGTGGTTCCAAGTCCCAAATAGGAACCATGGAGTCAGAGAGGGTGTAGATGACGATGTTATCTGACCTCGCTTGACCTGTCAATTCGTGTCCAACGTCCAGCGTGGTAAGGTCGGCCTAGCCCTCCCCCTCCGGGCAGGTTGACCTGACATGTGATCCAGCATACTGCCTTACCCATATATAGACATCGTCTCGTGTTTTCACATACTGCGTGTGGTACTCTAACCAATAAAGAGTTACGCTGTTTAAAAACTATAACTACCCTCTGTTCACCATTGTACTAAGGATCATAGCCTTTTACAGTTTCTCTCTCTCTTTTACTCTCTCTCTCTCTCTTTCTCCCTCTCTCCTACTGTCTCTCTCTCTTTTCCTACTCTCTCTCTCTCTCCTACTGTCTCTCTCTCTTATTGTCTCTCTCTCTCTCTCTCTCTCTCTCTCTCTCTCTCTCTCTTTCTCTCTCTCTCTCTCTCTCTCTCTTCTCTTTCTCTCTTCTCTCTCTCTCTCTCTCTCTCTCTCCTCTCTCTCTCTCTCTCTTTCTCTCTCTCCTATCTCTCTCTCTCTCTTCTCTCTCTCTCTCTCTCTCTCTCTCTCCCTCTCTCCCTCTCTCTCTCTCTCTCTCTCTCTCTCTCTCTCTCTCTCTCTCTCTCTCTTATTCTCTCTCTCTCTTATTCCTCTCTCTCTTATTCCTCTCTCTCTTATTCTCTCTCTCTCTCTCTCTCTCTCTCTCTCTCTCTCTCTCTCTCTCTCTCTCTCTCTCTCTCTCTCCACTCACTCCCTCTCTCTTCATTTCCCCTACTCTCTCTCTCCCTCTCTCCTCTCTCTCTCCACTTCTCTCCTACTCTCTTTCTTCTCTCTCTCTCTCTCTCTCTCTCCCTCTCTCTTTCCTACTTCTCTCCTCTCTCTTCTACTCTCTCTCTATCTCTCTCCACCCCCCTCTCTCTCCTTTATCTCTCTCTCCTCTCTCTCTCTCTCTCTCTCTCTCTCTCTCTCTCCTCTCCTCTCCTTTTCTCCTCTCCTCTTTCTTCTCTTTCTCTCTCTCTCTCTCTCTCTCTCTCTCTCTCTCTCTCTCTCTCTCTCTCTCTCTCTCTCTCTCTCTCTCTCTCTCTCTCTCTCTCAAATAAAAACCACCCGCTCAGCGAGGGCGGAGGTCACATTTTATATCTCACCTCGTTGGTCCGGGAGTTCGTGTCAAGCACTCGACGCGGTAAGGGTCAGCTCCGCCCTCCCTCTCCGGGCTAGCTGGCCGCGACCAGCATACCGCGATTACCCCTATAAATAGACATGTCGCTTGTGTTCCTGTGTCAGCTCTTAGAAATAAAGAGTGAATGCCGAATACCAGTTTCAATACCCCTGCAAGCCAATGTAATTGGATTCTATACCCGTTATATCCCGTGGGAAGGACATCATCGAAGATCGCCATAGGCCCGCGGATCAAGACTCTCGTCAGTAGAGGTGCTAAGCCGTCCCAGTGGAGTGGACGGGCGTTGCCTGCCGGACTCCCCGTAGATCCATAGAAGCACCAACAACTTGCCGTAGGTACCAGTCGCCCCAGGATGCTGTGCATAGGCGACGCCTGGCGGACGCCTGCAGATCCGGTCAACTCCAGGAGCTCGTAGCGCAAGTATCAGCCGCCCCGAGATGCTGCCCCTGCCGCGACGCCCGTAGATCCGGATGAAAATTACGAGGACGTGTGGAGGCGAGAAGGACCTGGACAAGATCTGTGAGGACGTGTGGACGAGGACGCCGCCGAGTTAGGCCTGGGCCAGGACTAAGAGGAGGTCTAGATGAATCCGAAGTCAAGGAGGACCTGTGCGAGGCTTTCGAGAATGGACAGATTACACCGAGGACCAGAAGGAGGAGAATGAGACGACCAGCCAAGTTAGGTCACCCTTGAAGGCGCCTCGAGGGCGAGTCACAAGTAGGTGGCCGAGCAATATAGGATGTGCATAAATCTATTTCTATTACCAGTATACCACCTGGCTGGTTACCACGCGGATCCAAAGTCCCAAATAAGAACCACCCGCTCAGCAAGGGCGGAGGTCACATTTTATACCTCATCTCGTTTTAAGCATCCGACGCGGTAAGGTCAGCCCTCTCCCTCCGGACAGCTGACTGCGTCCCGCATACCGCCATACCCATAACTAGACATGTCTCGTGTGTTCTTATACTGCGTGTGTCAACTCTTAGAAATAAAGAGTGAATGCCGAATACCAGTATCAATACCCCTGCAAGCCAATGTAATTGGGTTCTATACCCGTTATACTCTCTCTCCTACTCTCTCTGTCTCTCCTACTCTCTCTCTCTCTCTCTCTCTCTCTCTCTCTCTCTCTCTCTCTCTCCAACTCACTCTCCTACTCTCTCTCACTCTTTCTCTCTCTCAATCTCCTACTCTCTCTCCTACTCTCTCTACCTACTCTCTCTCTCCCCAACTCTCTCACTCTCTCTCTCCCCAACTCTCTCTCTCTCTCTCTCTCTCTCTCTCTCTCCCCAACTCTCTCTTTCTATTTCGTAGTTCACATCCAACTGTCATTGTGCATTTTTTCATTTGCTATACATGCTTATATGAAATGCAGCAATACACATGAAATACAATATATCAGCAACCGTGGATTAGCTATTCTATGTTTGGAGTCCCCAGTGATGTCAGGAAACTTGATCTAGTTTGTCACCATTGCAACCCATTTTTTTTTTTTTTTTTTTTTTTTGGGGGGGGGACTTTATCTGTCTGTTATCTGACTACGTAAGAGCAGTTAGCATTAAAGATATAGGGATACCTTTTCCCTTTTACTCAGTAATATTTTTGTCTTTGTTTCTCTGTTAGAAGGTTTCAAAGACAAAGGGGAAAATAGTGATCACTTTGTTTTGTGTTATGTATTTAATATTACCATTATTCTTATTGTTATTATTGATTTCATTAGTGGTAGTATTTCGTTAGCATTATAATCACCATCACTATTATTATTATCATCATTATGATAATGATCAGTATTGTTATGACTATATTTATGATTATAATTATGATCATAATTACGATTACTAGTATTATTGATAAGATTACCATCATTAGTAGTAATATTTGTCACAGTATTGAAATTATTTTTATTATTATTGTTGTTGTTATTGCTGCTGCTGTTGCTGCTGCTGCTGCTGCTGTTGTTGTTGTTGTTGTTGTTATCATTATTATTATTATTATTATCATTATCATTATTACTATTTTTATCACGGTCTTTATAATTAGTCATTATTATGAATAGCACTAAGATCATTATCAATATCAACATTATCATATTAGAAGTAGTAGTAGTAGTAGCAATAGTAGTAGAAGTCGTTGTAGTAGTAGTTGTTGTAGTAGAAGTGGTTGTAGTAGCAGCAGCTGTAGTAGTGGTGGTGGTAATAATGGCACCATGACCACAGACACCACCTCTACCATCGTCATTATCATTTTCATTATCATGAACATAATCACTAACACTATCAGTATCACTTGAAGAATTCACGCCTCTCATTTATCGTTAAAATATTTACTTATTCATTATTTGTCGTTATACATTAGCAGTAATTATCCAAACACAACCATCTATGTAAATATATAAGTGATATAGTAATCATCACGTAAATCACTTACTGACAAATGCTTATTGCATTACTAAAGATATATAATAAAGAAAGAAACGTTTGCAGATATGTTGCCATACAATAATGCGTCCATAGAAGAGTTTTATCAATCATTACTGATAACAACATTTCTGGCAGGAAACACAAATCCTATGCATGTTCAGTATTTGTTTATGCATGATAGATAACATTATTTATAGTTTGTACAAATTAGTATATCGATTTTCAGTGGCTGTTTGCATAAATACTGACAATTATCTTTTATTTTTATTTTTTTTTATTTTTTTTTTTGGGGGGGGGGGGCTTATGAGTATCTATAAGCAGCTAAATAGCTGAAGTGAGATTACTAATTTTGAGTCTTATGAAGTTGGTAGGATTGCTGTGAAATGGAAAGTTGTTGAATATATGCATGTTTGGCTATGAGTGTCCTTAGTTTTGTTTGTTTATTAGTCTCTGTTTAAAAGTGCATTACGAACATCTTTTCATTATATTTTGTGATAATTTTCTTTTCAAGCCTTTTAAATCTCTAAATGTTAATATCACACAATGTTATTGCAGTGCGTACCCTATTCTATATTTAGAACCAGCTTCCAAGATACATTAATGCCAGCAAAGGGACTCAAATTATAACCCTGTCAGTTTGATGAAAGCACTGATTTTCAATATTTTTGTAGTGACTAAATACAGGAAATCCCACAATTTTCTCATCATATATTGAAATCTATGTTCATTCATCAACAGCAGCGCTTATCACATTCACCACTTACTTTCCTATTTTGTTCAAAGAATACTTGCACTAGAATTATTCTTTAGATATTATCTGGAATGGTGAAATGCATTGAATTGTGTTTCCCTCAGTATACACAATACTTTTATTTTCTGGGCAAAGATTCCTTTCGCAGCTGTTCCAATCATTCACACCTTTTCACAGTTACATCTGAGTCCCAAGCTTGTGCACTATCTACCCAGACAGACCTCGCTTGCAAAGCTATTCCTGCGCAACCTCACTCCTCCCATAATGCTTGTGCCTGAACTGTTTTCGTCTCCCTGACTGATTGTCCAGTCTACGACAAGGACTGGTCAGGCTGTGAAGACAACCTGCTCGCATACTACACTATTCCTCCCAGAGGCCAGCATAAGTCCTACACCAATATTGCCAATTTTAGCTTCTGTAGACATGACCTCCACTATTGAGTTTTTATTGGTGGAGTGTTCTGCCATGTCCAATCATATCAATCCCTTCTCCGTCGTTGTCAGAAATGCTGGCCTTTTGTTCCACAGTCCGCTGCCCTCTTAAGTGCCAAACCTGGTCATGATTATTCAAATTGCTCTGCTCAGTCACACACATGTGCAAACTGTTGCGGCTCCCTGCCTACAAGCTCAAATCTGAGGTAGGAGTTCTCAGACTCAAACTAAGCCTCACTCTATAAGAGGCCAGACAAGGTTTTTCTTTTTCTACATATTCCAAACTATACCTCACTCTGCTCCCCTCCCATCTTCCCAATATGTCTCAGTATCTCCACCAGTATCTCTTCCCTCCACCCTAAACTATCCTATCTGTACTCCCTCTCTCCTTCAGCCAACTTCCTTTTCCAGTCTAAATCCAAATACTCCAATTTTGACCACTTCCCCGATGTCTACTCCTCCTTCGCACTCTGCCTGTCGCACCCTTCCTGTCGCACCAGACAATCTAAACGTTCCATCCCATCTTCTATCACATTCTCTCCTACACCCACCTCTCCCTATGCTCTCCCTATGTAATCTGACCTCCCCACCCAACTCCCCTCCAGAAACTCTTGAAGAAGTCCAAATCTTCCTAAACGTGACCCAGGAGAACGCTCCATTCCCTAATCCACCCTCCAATGCCTCTATTCCTATTCACTGTGCATTCAAAGTATTTGCCAAAATGCATCCTCTTACTCCTCAAGTTTCCCCTCCTCTCCTTCCTCCTACTCTCCTAAAAAAAAACCACCCCATCTTCTCCTCCATGTGTATCACATTCTCTTTTATATCCCCATTATCCTTACCACTTCCACCTGGTTACTGATGTGACTCCCTTATGTCACAACAAAGTCCCTCTCTGGATCCTTCCCCTCCTGATTTTTTTTACTGATACTTAACCATTTTCCATTGTACCCTTATCCCATTCACTGGATTCTTTTCCTACTGCTCCAACTACCATTTCTACCCATATTACCCAATTATTGTTTCATAATGGATCCTTTTTCCTAATACAGTGTTACTCTCCCTTCCTCAGACACATACTTTCCATTTGATCTAATGACCCAATGCCCTTAACCCCTTCCCCTTTTACAAATCCCCATCGTATTCCATTTGCCCCCCCCCCCTCTATACCCTTTTCACTAACATGCTATCCTATAATGCTCTATAACCTTTGATATCTAACACATTTTGTCCCAATCATTAACTCATTTCTACCTCTTTAGCCATAGTACCTTCCTATTGTGCTGTAAATATCTTTTGATGTCTAGCACATTTATTTATTGTAAGCATTAACCATTAACCGTCCCCAACAAACTTCACTGCAGAAACCTGAAGACATTTAAAACTCAAAAATCATGTCCCAACCCCCCGCCCCCAATCTCATTGTTGCCGCAGGGTGGGGTGGGGCTTAAGAGATGGAGACTGGGACTCAGTGCTGCCCCTTCTTTAGGCCTCAACCCTCGACTCAACTAATATTAGTCTTTTCTTCTTCCCTTTGCATTTATGTCTCTTCTCTAGCCCCTTCTCTTATCCACTTCTTAAGTTGTGAGAACTGTGTTGAACGGCCTAGTGGAGCCATGGGTATGGCATAACCCCTATTTAATTGTCTTGCCTTTACTCCTTAACCCAGTATCAGTGGGTGGCAAGACTACAATGCCATGCCTACTGCAATAAAAGTTTATCTATTGTTTTTACACATAGATGGCTCTACAAGTGCTTAGTCACCAAGGAGTCAGCTATTAGTCTTACCTATCTCATCTGTTTACCCTTTTCCTTGATTTTTTGAAAGCTTCATTTCTATTATTTTATTGTCTTTGATGTTATTAATATTTTAATAACAATTTAACAATCATAACATCAATAAGAATTATAACAATGTCAATATTAATAGTATTGTAAAGAAAAAAACATTTTCAGGATCGATCACTAGGGCCAACTGCTGGCTGAGAACACGTGGAGCCATCTGTATGCAACAAAACTGTAAAGGGGACCATACATAAACCTGCTGACATTGGGTTAAGGAGTGGACTATTTCTTACCATGCCCAGTAATGAAGATTTTGTACTCCTATTAGGGGCATTGAGTCTTGACCCTTTATCAACTAGTCCCACTGACTTTACTTATCCCAGTTCCCCGACCCCAGGCTCTTCTTTGCCTACGACCCTGAATACTGCTACTAGTATCCCCTCCTCAGCCCTGTATGTTGCAGCATCTCATCTAGCAATCTTGCAGACCCACATACAATTTCTGCGCACTGCCAGCCGATGGTAACCCTTGCAGATGGGGTAATTTAGAAGCAAAATGAAACAGACAGCCTGTCGCACCAAGAATAACCATTGCAACGAATGGAATATAACTAAATTGTTTATATATTATTATTCATTTATTACTATCACTCGGTTCAGTCCAAATCACCCATCCAGGCCATTACTCAACCTACAGAAAAGATTCTTCCTCCCCCAACATCCTCTACTTCATCACCATCCCTACTGCTTTCTCCAGATACTACCCACTCCTCCCATATTATTACTCCTTTTTGTCCACCTACACGCTACTACCTCTCTCAACACTACTCCCTCTTCCTCACATCCCTGTCTATCTAATCTACTAGCCCCACTTCTACAAACCCTTTGAATTATCTGTTTTGGTCAGCCAAATGGGATTGATTTTTCGTGATCCCCTCCACAGTCTTTTACTTTTGTCTCCTCTTCCTGCAATGCCTTCAACAAGTAGGAAAAGTTTCTCTGTAATCCCGACCATTCCCGCCTTATCACAGTTACATCAAAATCCCAAGCTAAAGCATTATCAGCCCTTTACTGACAAACCCATTCCTGCCCAGCCTCATCCCAGTGGAGAAGACTTACTTCCTGCCTTTTGAAGTATGATGCAGTATCAATACAATGCTACATCATTCCTCCTAGTGGCCGCAGTAAATCCTTCACCAATATTGCCAAATTTACTTCCCATCGACATGACCCCCCCCCCCCCATGATGTATATATTAGTGGAGAATGCCTCCCAGTCCGACCATATCAACCTCCCTCTGTCAACTATGCCACTCTGCCGAACACTGCCGTTCCACAGCCCGATGTTCAATATGTGCCCAACCGCCACATAATCAATCAAACTGCTCTGCACAGTCATGCACGCGTGCCAGTTGTGGTGAATCCTTTTTTTCTGCCTTATTTACAAGTTTGAGAGTGAGGTGGCAACTCTCTGATTCTCACTTTACATGAGGCCAGATAGGAAGCACGTCGATGGAGCTTTTCTCTTACTCCATATTCCAATGCTGGCCTGCACTCCACCCTTTCTCCTTCATCCCAAAATATTTCTACATACCCCCCTGCATCCATTCTTATCCCTTTATCTATTGTGCAATTCTAAGCCAACATGTCTATCCTCTCTTCATCCCCCTACTCAGACCTCCCCAACCAAATCCACAGGAGAAATTCTCAAGGACATTCGTGACCGAAAATAACATGTCTACACCTCATCCATTATCCAATCTCTCTGTTTCCATTCTCACTGCACTCAAATTAGCTGCCGTCATCCATCCCTATTCATGTTCCTCACACTCCTCCCCAACACATCCCATTCCCCCATGCATCATGTGCCTCATCCACCCCATGCTTTCCCAGTATCCCTCGTGATTCCCCCTGGGTACACAAGTGACTCTTTGTCATAACAACCCCCTTCCCTGGATTCTCCTTCTCCTTACATTTTTCCTGAAAGTCTGAACTAATCACCCCTAAACCTCCTTTCTCTCATTTTGTTAAACCCTACTTTACTCAAAGGGCATCCATCTACTTCAACTCCCTTCCATCCCCGTTATCCTCCTGGATACACATGCAAAACCCTTGTCACAATAATTCTCTTCCCCGGATTCTCCTCCTCCTGACACCTATCCTGATACCCCCCCCCCCCCAAATCCATTGCCCATTGTTGTCGTTGGGGGCCTTAGGAGGCGAGGACTGGGAACCAATGCTGGGGGTCTCCCCTGCCTTGGACCTCAGCCCTCGACTCAACTAATTTTGAATGGTCTTTTTCCCCTCCTGCTTTTTCGTCTCCATTCCTTCTCCAACTCCTTCTAATACTTCCAATTCTTAAGGTGTGAGTGCCATACTGAAAGGATGAAAGGATGATTTTGTGCCAGTCCTGAACGGCCTGAGGGATGGTATCCCCCTTTTTAAGTTGTCTAGCCTTTACCCCTCAAAGGGACCCTGAGGGTGTGGATTGTTTCTCTCCCCAGCATACTCTAGGCTTACCATGGCCAATAAAGACATTATACTCTTTATTGGCCTACCAACTCAAACTTTCCCGGTTCCCTGACCCCAGGCTCTTCTTTGACCACGACTCTGAACACTGCACCTACTACCCCCTCACCAATGCCTATTAGTACAATATACACCCAAGTCAACACTGTATTATTAAAACGCTGGTGCGGCCCTCACAATTCAGTCCCCAGGGAAGGGTGAGGGAGCCCCGCATTCACAATCTGTATTATTAAACCGCTCGGGCAAGCCCCTTCCCTGGTGACTTCCGCGGGCCCGCCTCATCCATCCCACGCGCCGCAGTTGTTACGCCTAATGCTGGCTTAATTACGATTTACAGCCAAATTTATGTTGTTGTTTTTTCGGAAAAAAAAACATTGTCAAAGCCGGCTATAGGAATATCAACTGTCATTTACAGCTGTCATATTTACAATCTCTCTCAAATCCTTTGATTGTATGGGAAAGTTCAGGGTACCAACATGATCACTTATTATATTTCATTAATAATAAATCCGCCATTATTGAATATTTCTTATTTTCAGACGCTTTTGCCTCAGTGCTTTAATTTATCTAACCTTAATCTAATTGAATGATGTTGATTTTATTTTTCATAAAGGCTGGAGAGACATCGAAATTTCACCGCCGCCAGATATTAACAAACCTAAAATTTACCCGAAACACACACACACACACTTGATTTTAATAATGTGTGTTACGTATTGGCGACGGGGATATAAATGTGTATTTATGTATATATTGCATAAACCTATTTATGTCTATTTACATAAATAGGCCTACATGTCTGAAGGCATGCGCGTCCAGTTACTAGAAATTGCGTTTTGTTAATTTAAACTTACGTCTATATACAAGCATAGTTTTCGGGCCTTTAGTCCGAGAATACGTTTGAACGCCCATACTCATATATGGATATGCATATATATATATATATATATATATATATATATATATATATATATATATATATATATATATATATATATATATATATATATATATATATATATATATATATATATATATATATATATATATACATATATATATATATATATATATATATATATATATATATATATATATATAAGAGCATATATAGGGAGATGAGAATCATTCAAATATGGTAATTATTGTAATTCCTGATATTTGTCATAAAACACATAAAAACTATGGAGAAGCAACATTAATCTTTAAAAAATCTAACTATATATCAATATATTTTACGTCATGCAGTAAAATAAGATCCGTATACTGTATATTAAATAGCATTCTACATCTATCTCAACTGTTTGGTGCCGGATCCATAAATTATCAGGAAAACATCCCCCCATCCAGCCCTCGTCCTCCATATTCGAGACTCTCATCTCTGAGCCTCTCCAAATCGCTAATGAACTAGGTGACTATTTCAGCCAGGTCAGTAGTGTTCTCACCTTTCTCTTCTATTAAGACCATCAGGGAATGCACCCCCATCATCTTATCATCATTCTCCGATGCTCCTTTTTCTTCCTCTAAACTCAGCGCTGCCTTACAGTCATGCTGCAATACTCATGAAGGCCCTGGCGATATTCACTACCGTATGCTACATCTTCCATCTTCCTCTCTATCCTTCCTGTTAACTATTTTCAACCACATATGGACGTCAGGAAATTTTCCTTCTCATTGGGAAGTTCTTATCCTCCCCTTCTTGAAACCCAATAAAACGGGTACCCTCCCTCAAGATTACTGCCCCATCGCTCTAACTAGCTGCTTGTGCAAACTAATAGAGCGAATGGTTGACTTCCGCTTAATGTGGTATCTTGAATCTCACAATCTTCTCTCTCCTTTCCAGTTTAGTTTCCGCCATGCCCGAAGTACAGCTGACCCCCTTGCTCATTTCGAGACATACTACATCTGCATTTGCATGCCATGAATCCATATTGGCCACATTGTTTGACCTAGAAACATGGGTGTCTTCATAAAGTCTTTCCTCTCCAAACGCACATTTCAGATCAAAATTGCCTCTTCAATATCATCATTTCCTCAGTTCGAAGGCATCCCGCAAGGCAGTATGCTCAGCACCACTTTATTCCTTCTTGTCGTTAATGACATTATCTCAGCTTTACCACTAGGAGCTTGATCATCTTTATATGTTAAGGATTTAACCATCTTCACCTCTGGCACATCCATAACAAATCTCCGCCAGTTCCTTCAGTCTGCAATATCAGCAGTATCTTCCTGGGCCACTAACCATGGCTTCCATTTTTCTACCTCCAAATCTTTCTCCATCCTTTTCTCTGGCATGCGTGTAGGTCCCCAACCTCCACTCTTCTTATATGACATTCCACTCCAATACCATTCCTCAGGCAAATTTCTTGGTGTTACTTTTGACTCCAAACTGGCAAGACTATATCTTTTACATTAAAGAAAAAGCTCGCCGCCGCCTCCGAATCTTACAAACTCTTCATGTTACCTTGATCCTCTCCACTCTCAATTATGGATGCCATATCTACGCCTCAGCCCCAACCTCCCTCTTTGCTCATCTTGATACAATCCACTGCAGCCTGTACACTGAATTAGACATGCCATCTCTCTCTCGATGCCGTACTCTTCTCTCTCTCCGAGGCGATGCTTAATTCCACCAACTTTCCCTCACTAAACTAATTATCCCACGAACCCTACTTTCTACCTTTGCTTCTTCTCCACGTTTACCTACTCCTTTCTCAATTCGCATGGATACCCTCCTCTCCCATTCCCCTTTTCCCCATCTCCGACCTCTTCCATTTTCTGCCCATTCTGTCCCTCCATGGCTTATACTTTACCCCCGTATTTGCTTCTCCGTTTTCCCTGACCCACCAAAATCAGATATCCCCCTCACTGTCCTTCTCACCCATTTCTTAGACCATGTCTCCATCCATTCTTCCAGTATTCATGTTTACACAGATGGCTCTAAATCCACCTCTGGTGCTGGTTTCACAGTAACCTTCCCAACTCGCATTTTCAAATAACCCCTCCCTCCTGAATCCAGTGTCCTTACTACAGAACTGTACACACTTCTTTTTGGATTAAAAAAAAAATACTCACTCCCTTCTTCTTCTTTTACTATTTTTACTGACTTCCGTAATTCATTAACTCTCATAAAGTCAGTGCACTCGACCAACACCCTTGTCTGTAATATCCAGAACTGGTTGTTCTACCTGTCCACACACCATAAAACTATCAGATTTTGCTTGGTGCCCAGCCATGTTGGAATCACTGGCAATGAACAGGCAGACACTCTAGCACGCTATGCCGCTATGTCCACATCACACGAACCATGTTTCTGACGTATTCCAGCCACGGATTATTAGCCCCACTTTAAGATCTTGTATAACTGATGGCAATCTTTCTGGTCAAGTCTCCACACTAATAAATTACATACTGTAAAACTATCAATCTCCTCCACACTTTCTGTTGTCCTTTCTACGCTTTGATGCAGCCCATACCTCTGCTTTCCCTCACCTATCCTCCCTTCACTGACCTCCCAACCTATCAGACATCCTTACAGAATCTCACACTTTCTTCTTTGACAACCTGTTCTCCTTCCTCAGATGCATACATATCCTTTTAATTTAATCCTCTCACCTAACCCTACCTTAACCTATTCACTCACCAACTCCGTTACTCACCTTTAACCTTCTCAATATTAATCTAGATAGTTGACAAAACAACAAACTACTAACTCAACTACGCTTCACTACTCTTTACTGTACCTTCCTATAGTGCTACATGACCTTAGATGTCTAGCACATTCATTTTGCTTTTAAACATTAACGATTGGCCATTTAGCCCAGGGACCAGTTTTCGTGATCCTTCCCACAGCTCCCTACTCTGACAACATTCTTCTCTTCCAGTAATATCTCCAAAAGCTAGTAGGCAGAGTCTCTCTCCGTAGCCGATCCGATTGTTCCTGTCTCATCACAGTAACATCTAAAAGCCAAGCTACAGTGTTATCAACTCTAACTGATCTCTCTGGTAACCCCATTCCTGCAGAACCTCATCCAACCCTCAATACTTGCACCAGAACTGACTCTATATCCCCAGCACTGCCCTATTTATAACAAAAATTGGTCATATTGTGGAGAAGAGTTACTCGCCTGCCTCATGGACTATGTTGCTATATCAGTACAGTGCTACTCCATTCCTCCCAGAGGTCATCATAAGAACCCCATGAATATTACCAAAATTACTTTCTGTAGACATGACCTTCCCCTTAATGTTTACATTGGTGGAGAAACCCTCCCTGTTCGACCATATTAACCTCCTTCCTGTCGGTGCCAAAATTGTTAGCATTTAGGCCATCCTGCTAAACATTGCCGTTCCACAGCCAGATGCCCTCCATGTGCCCAGCTCTGCACAGTCACGCACATGTGCCAACTGTGGTGGCCCATAATGTATTTGTAGGGGCTGCCCCAGCTACAAAATTGAGTCTGAGGTGGACTCACTCTATGTGAAACCAGACAGGAAGCACGTCGACGAAGTTTTTCTCTTACTCCCTACTCCAGCAATGTTGCTCACTCTGCCCCCCCCCCCCTCCCAAGATGTTCCTACACCCTCCCCTATACCTATTCCTCCTTCATCTTACTTCCCCACTTTACCTCCTACCTTCCCCAGTCAAATTCTTTTGCCATTCTAAACCCAGACACTCCAATCTCTACTGCAGCCCCAACACCTTCCCCTCTCCCTCCCCGCACTACCTGCAGCAAACAGACTAAACATTCCACCCCTTCTTCTTCTATTACATACTCACCTCCACTTACCTTTTCCTGTACTTCTCAGACACCAGTCTCATCTTCCCCTCCTCATAAGAAAACCTTTATCTCACAAAACTCCCCAACCAACCCCAATATGTAAACTCTTGAAGATATTCAAAATTATCTACTCGAGTCCTGAGCTGACACCGAAACCCCTCATCCACCCTCAAATTCCATAACTCCCACTCCCTTCACACTCAAAGTGACTGCCTATATATCCTCCTCCTACTCATTTTCCCCCTACTCCCCTTCATCCTACTTCCTCACAACACAGACCCCCCCCCCCTAGCTCCAGCTCCACCTACATTAACCCTCCCTCCATCTCCACTATTCCCTCCACTCCTTCCTCGATACATACGTGAATCCCTTATGTCACAACTATGCCCTCCTCCAGATCCTCCACCTCTTGATATTACACCCCCTCTTCCCATTCCTTATCTCACCCCCTAGTTCCTTTCCCTTCAAATTCTCCAACATGCACTGTAATCATTATCACTCATAGATCACCTAAGTTATAGCTCTCTTACATTGGAATATTCGCGGTTTCCGTTCTCACAGACCTGGCATTCGTCATATACTTTCTTCTTATAACTCATCCATTATATCTCTTCAAGAGACTTCTTACACATCCTCTTATACCAATTCCCAACTACCATTTTGTCTCTTCCTCACACTCCCTTTATGTCTCGTCTATACTTATCCATCAGAAAACACCTTATGTCATACCTCCCTTCCAAACCACTGTCCCGTGCACAATTATTCGCATCTTTCTTCGCCGTTGGATCAGTTATTTCAGTCTACTTCTCCCCTTCCCATCCCATTGACTTTGTTGCTTTTGAAACTCTTGTGGCTGATCCCTGGAACACTTCCTCTCCAAAACTGACCTGAATGTTCTTAATTCAGATTTCCCCACATACCCACACAATCTTTTTCATGCCTTGACCTCTCTCTATGCTCCCCTCCTTATTTAGATTTCCATTGGTCGTTTCTAGACCACTTTCCAGTCCTCCTTTCTTCTACTTCATATGTACCACTTCCTAGCACCCCACGCTGGTGCTTTGATAGGGCTTTCGTTTTCGTTCTTTTTTTCTTTTCTTTTTTTCTCGTTCATGTGTAGGTCTTCCCCTCTCTTTGTATGATGTTCCGCTCCAAAACCAGACAAAGTCATATGTGTTAATTTCGACTCAGACTCATATATCCTGGGTTTCAGATTGCAAAATTTCCCTCTATTTAAATGCTACCCAGATTCTCTCAACTCTTGATTATGGATGCCATAATTCTTTTGCCTTTGCTTCCATTCTTACTCACCTACCATCTCTCTCTCGATGCCGTGCCGTTCTCCCTCTCCGATGCTATGCTCGTTCCCACTTTCCCTCTCCCAATTAAGTGTCCCTCAGTTACTTTTTCCTACCTTTTTTCTCTCCACTAAAACCTACTCCTTTCACTATTTGCATGGAAACTCTCCTTTCCCAATCCCCCCCTTTTCTCATCCCAGACCTCTTCCCTTTTCTTTCCATTTATTTCCTCCTTGGCTTATACTTTCCCCCTGTATCTTATCCTCCGTTTTTTCTGACCTACGCAAATCAGGCACCGCCACATTTTCTCTCATTTCCTAATTTATGTCTCTACTCATTCCTTCAGTACCCATGTTTACAATGATGGTTCTTAATCCATCTCCACTGCTGGTTTCGCTGCAGAGCTGTATTCACTTCTTTTCACCTTAAAATGCATGTCCTCCCTTCCTTCCCAGTCTTTCACTCCCATAAGCCATTTTCTTTAATACATACTATGCACTCACCAACCCCTTTGTTTGTAAGGTTCGGGACTGGTTATTTTACCACAATTCTGTCGGGTTTTGCTCGGTGTCTTGATCCCCAACAATGAACAAAAAGATGCTCTAGCAAGCTCCACAATTATGCTCACATTACACCAACCTGTTTCTCATGTATTCCAGCCACCGATAATTATCCCGAGTTCAAGACTTTCCTCTTTGCCTGCAGGAAGCCTTTCTGGTCAGGTCTTCTCGCCAATGAATTACATACTGTAAAGCTTTCTCTCTCCTCTTGATCAGTACCATTCCATTATAACAGAGGCTGGGAGATGGCTCTTGCCCGTTTGCGTATTGGCCACACACGCCTCATGCACCCTACATTCCCGATTCTATTGTCCTGTCCCCAGTCTATTGCAGCCAGCACCCTTGCTTTTCCTCACTTATCCTCCCGTCCCCGACCTCCCAACCTGCTGGACATTCTTGCTGAATCCCACATATTTTTCCTTGACAACTTGCTTTCCTTCTTCAGACTCATACATATCCTCCATTTGAACTAATCCCTCTTTAACCTTGTCCCTTTACTCTCACCTCTGTTTACATTCTTCAATAAGACGTTGACGTGTATAATTATGAACACTTCCTCCTCTTTACCCTCTTCACTACTATACTTTCCAATAGTGTTGCATGACCGTTGATGTCTAGCACATTTATTTTGGTTTTAGACTATTTAACCACTATAGCTGCAGTACATATCCTGAAAAATTTAAGCTGAAAACTAATACTACCAAAATGGGTTAATCCATGTTACCTTGAAATAAAGATTCAGACTACATGTGGATGTTTTTGTTAAATATTTAATTTACCTAACACAAAATTAATAACATTTTTATCTTATTATCCAACAATGAATACATTATTTGCTGTAACCCCAGATGATAACTTAATCAAGGCAATTTAAATTATTTTACTGCAAAAGAAAAGGTTTGATAGGTTTATCAATTGGGAGGTTTCCTACAACCGTCCACTTTTAGATACAATTTTTATGTAGCACCTGTGAAGTCAATCTATTATAATTATCTCATTATCTCATTCCCTAAGTGCTTCTCCTACTTCTCGACACCCACTTCTACCTTTACTACCCGTTGATAACTTCATAATGACTCTTTTGCAGTGTTCCTCTTCCTTCCTCAGGCACAGATATTATCCATTTGAACTAATCTCCTTTTGCCCTTAACCTTCTTCCCTCTTTTACTAATCCCCGCCTTATTTCATTTGCTCCCCCTCTTTACCCGTTTCACGACCATTACTGTCCTATAGCGCTATACAACCTTTAACATCTAACACATTTTTTCCTAATTATTAACCCCGTTGTTACTATTTTGCTACACTACTTTACTATAGTGCTGTAGTAAAGTATTGTCTTAACCATTAACCATTCATTTTGTGCCATGCTGTCCACTTCATTTTCTGAAAAATTGGTCGTGTCAGGTATCATTTCCTTTGACATATAATTGCACAGAGAACTGATTTTAAAACTGCTGTATGTTTCTTGTAAAACTGCCGTATGTTTAAGAAAAATTGCTTTTGTGATTTTTCACCTTTGTAGTTCTGTAACGATCTTGGAAAATAGAAAATGGCGACACCAGAAGCAAGAAGGCATTTCTACAGAAAAAATTCTATTAAACTTTTTTTTAAACAGCATACGAGATGCCACTTTGATTTGTGTTCCTATTTACCTATTCAGTTACGTGGGGTTAACCTCACGATGGATATGTCACCATACAATGGAACACAAAGGCAAATCATTTCATACTGGACTACTGCTGAGCAGACCATCTTTCTCGGCCATAAGAGAGCACTCTCACAAACGCTCACACCCTTTCTCCAACACAGATTTCAATATTCGATCCTCTCACTCCTCCCGCCAAGACCTCATTATGTTGGAGTCATTGCTGATTCGTAAGATGAAACCCGAGCTAAACAACACCACTACTGAAACCACTTTGTTTACTAACCATCTGCTCTCCACCCCTGACTACTAGACATATTGGTTAGTTTTGTTACATCTTCTATCCTGTTTTTTTTCGCTGTATATAATCTTATTGGGTCTTCATTGTCTGTTCACAATTTGTTTTATTATTAATCTTGTTTTGTTTTTATGAAAGTTCGAATTATCTCTTATGTACCATTATTCAATTAGAGAACCACTTTATTTTTTATGATTAATTAATATGATTAATCTTCGAAACGTTTGATAATAGATATGAAATTAATTACGGCCGTGTGTGTCTACTTCATTCTGACTATATGTAATATATATATTCACAGACTTTGCTTCAACCCGTATTGTGAAACCTTCACAGAGAGAATGAGAGAGAGAGAAAAAAGAAAAAGAGAGAGGGAGATAGATAGATAGATAGATAGAGAGAGAGAGAATAACAGAAGGAGGAGAAAATAACAGAGACAGGGGAGAGAGAATAACAGAGAGAGGAGAGAGGGAAACAGAAAGAGAGAGAGAGAGAGAAACTGAAAGAGGCACAGGCAGACAGAGATGGGTGGATGGATGTATGAAAGAGAGAGACAGAGAGAAAGATCTGATTTGTTACAATTTATTTACATAATAGTGAAGATGCCCTGAAAAAAAAAAAAAAAAAAAAAAAAAAAAAACAGGGTATTCTATCCAAACAAGCAGTGTTTCTATTCATGTAGGGGGCTATCAACGAAATATTAGTGTGCTTACACTATTCGCATATCTAGTTAGTAAAAGAAAAGAAAAAAAATACACACACACACACACACATGTATATATATATATATATATATATATGTATATATATATGTATATATATATATATATATATATATATATATATATATATATATATATATATATATCCTAATCATATCAAAGACAAGACCAGTGCCTATTTGAACGATAGGATGCAGGTTTTCCTTTTAATGTTTTGGTTTCGTTCTATCCTTGGTTTCGTTCTTTTACTTTTTTATTGACACTAGCAAACATAATGATAAATATGAAAGAAAAGAGGAAATTAAGTTAAAACAAAGATATGAACGTAGAAATAGACAAGTTGATTATGACTGTCTGGATGATGTTATATATAAAGATAACATTTACATAGTTATGAAAGGGCTTCAGGGTCGTGACGAGCGGGTTTCGTTGTATAATACGCCTTGCTACCATTCCATAAAACAGCCCCCTGTTCGAAGGTCATACTCTGAAAGACCTGCGTTTTAGTCATGTTGCAACGTAGAGGTACACTACACTTCCACCCATCCTCTGCTTCTTGCGTCTTGTCCTTCTTCACGGTTTCCCTTCCTCGATGCATCATACGTGAAGTCTTCGCCGTGACAGCTATCTTGTAAACAGTCCTCGACCTGGTTCTTCCTGACGAATGCAGAGTTGCTAGCCATCGATCAGGTAACCCGACGCGTTGGTATCGACAGCAGGCTAACGGCAGCCAGACCATGCACACAAGGGCCAGGATAGTACGAGATAAAGATGTGACAGGGGTAAACGATAGTAATACGAGCCGGCTAAACAATCTGCTAAGTTCTTTTTTTCACGTGGAATGACCCACAAAGATCTACTTGCACCTCGAACACCCCGATCAAAAGGATAGATTTAAAAAGAGCAAACTATATCTGCAAGTACTTGGTGCATTATGGACATTGCAGTTGCACAAGGATGGGTCCATGATACGGGGGACACAATGCAGCACGCTCGACGGCCTTACTGCTGATACTTTCCTCTTCCCTGTGCATTCTACTTGAATGCAAGAATCTTTAACACTTTCGCTGCGGGTGTCACAGCGTCTGTGACGGAGTTTTCCGTACACCTCGTGCTGCTGTCACAGCGTATGTGACACAACATATTCTGCCCATTAATCAGTCATATTTCCAATATTCAGAACTTACTGTCTATTTGCACATCTTTAGCATTTTATTTTCATCGGAATTCAAGTGTAAAACATTCAATATATATATATTTGTATTTTTCAGGTATTTTATAAATCACCTAACGAGTTTGGAAATTGGCTGCATTGTTGTCTAGCGGTGTTTGGCAACTCTCCGCACGGCCGGCTCAAGCGAGCGTCCGTTGAATTATGTAAATAAATGTTTCCCTTTTGATTATTGTGTTCTGCATGTGTTATATATTTTTTTCATTTGCCTTCACTGTTTTAAAATTAATTATTATTATTAATACTTTATAACCTGGTATGATTTATTCTGAATAAATTACTCGAAACCTTCGCGCGAAGAGAGAAATGTACGAAACTTTTGGCTTGAAAATCTTTCCGGATGGTCAACGCATAATCAGCCGCTAATTACCGCTACAATTGTGTCGAAGAGGCAGAGGAACGCGAGAATATATGACAGGGACCGTGAATCTATGAGAGATTCTGAAGATTCTGATGAATTTGATGTAGATGACCTTGATGAAATAAATATTGGCAACCGATAATTGTTCTCGGGAGATGGAAGGAGCACTATCGCAGATGTGCAATTTGATCGTGATAAATTTATCATATTAGTTTTTTTATATC
>NC_051390.1:29821172-29840188 GCF_015228065.2 Penaeus monodon
AATACAAAATTATTATATTATTTAACACTGCTGCCTCACGGACACACCGGCGGGCTCTTTAGGTTAACCAGTTAATGACAGGGAAATTTAACCTACAATGATGAGGCAAAACAAGGCTTTCCTCCAACAACCGAACTGACTGAAAATCTTTGCAAGCATTTGCTGTTAAGGCCGAGCATAAAAGCAAGATTTTCGAAACAAAAGCACGAGCACAAGATGGGGCTTGAAAAAATGAAGGCTTCGAACAGGAGTTTATAAAGTCGGAGGAAGGGAAGGATAGAACATGTCCTTCTAAATCCCCAAGAATAATTGTGTGACCTACAGTCGAAACGATTGTTATGAGTTGATTCGGAAATGTTTGTATTTGTTATTTTCTAGTCTCGGAACAGATGAAGCTTTATAATGTGTTCAAATAGTGTTTTATAGGTGCTATGGCAAGGGCCTCATATTGTGCCAATATTAGCAATGGAGACCTGATGTACCATTCGTAGCGTCATAATTACACTTTACTCCGAGGGAGCTGAGCTGAAATATCAATATTAGGTATTTCGAAACCAATCGAAACTAATCTGTGGATCCAGCGACACCAAGCAACTGAATCCACCAGAGACAAGGCCAGTAGTGGGCACCCTAGTTATATGATGAAGGAAGATCAAGTAAATGTCAATCAAAATTATAAATCAATATGCTATATGAAGTCAATATGCTATATGAAAATCAAATAGGAAGCTTGTATTGACATGTATGAATATCATGAGCTAATGAAAAGCATTAGTTGTTCTGCTTGCAACAGCATGCAGACTGTCAGAAATTGCTGGGCTGTCTGAGTGGTTGCACAGCAGTGGTATTGGGGAGCTGACAGATGTCGGGCCTGGCAGATTTATGGGGTATATCTGTGTGGAAATCCTGGATGAGATGTTTCTACCGTCGGTGAGGGCCATGGTGTTCCCAGAGTCTGAGCCATTTCACCTCGTCCAGAATAACAGACATATCCACATGAGCAGCGTCACGAAGGCGTGATTTCGGCAATAGCCAGAGATTACACTGTGCCACATCCACCCAAATCAGTAGATCTCAGTCTCATTGAGAATGTTTAGGCTGCCATGGGCAGAAAGTTCCCCCAAGATCATACCGATAATCGTCATATCATTATTGCCCAAGCTATTATGACATGGGAACAATTGCGCTCTGCAGATGGATGTCAGTTACTGGCGGCGTTAGTTACAACCATACCCCACTAGCTTTTCCAGCGTTCACCAAGCTGGTGGCAATAACACAAAATATTAATAGTATTATTTATTTCAAAACACTTTTTTTTCTAATATAGCTGAGTGAAATGAACAAAAATGTAGAAAAATGAGTTATTCTAGAGGCATATTTAAGCTGTAACCAGACTATATAGATGTAATTAGTAAAAGAGTTAAACATTTTGGCCCTTGGGAGGTAACAGTCTAGATGGCACAAATGTCCCCCCTGCTCCGCTCTCCCAAATGACGCCCCTCTCAGGGATACCAATATCAGGTCGCACTCACAGACTTTTTCAAACAGTTTTCGTCGTTGTATCATATTGTTGAGTCAGATAGAGTAAAGATACTTTTTTGAGCGGGTGTACATGAACCATATAATGTGAATTATTTGTTTTGTGTGAGAAGGGTTGTATGTGGTACGCCCGAAAGATAGAAGGAAGGAATGATAACAGACAGCCTAGAAGCAGTGTCGGCAGGTGGAATTAAATCTGGCAACACCTTTCCGCATACCGCATGAATGTAATTTTGTTAACTGTGCTTGATAAGAAAAAACAGTTAAGGTTAAAAAGATGACATGATAAACCTCTTTCATTGTATCTACAATTTGACCAATCTTACCTCACACATTATTGAAATTAGAAGTTAATTCCTGAGCTTTATGTGCAAGCGTGTTTACAGCATGAGCAGACGATTCGAAACTGTGTGCTACAGACGATAAACTTCCTGAGTTTGAATGTAAGAATGTTGTCATCCACAACTCCAAAAAGCCCCTGTGGGGAAATGCGCCTACAAATTCAGAAATCCCGCCAAGCCCTCCTGCAGCCCCTAGAAGCCTGACAAAGGGAAATTCAACTCGTCGGGGATTATGATACATTAAAAAAGATGTGCATATGTGCATCATAAAAAAATAAAGAGTAAATTTTCCAAAAAGGAAGGGTAACTGTTCCCTTGCTATAGCATGAGATGCGAGTGATTTTTAAAAAAATCGGCCCTATACAGATTGTTATGTAAACCTTCCCCAAGGCTCTTTCACGTTATGCCAGAAAATGCAGCCTCCTCCCCCAAGAAGGGTGCCACAAGATTATAGGCGACAGCATCCGGAAGGGAGACCCAATATCCTCCCACTCACAATAAAAGCTTAAAAAGATATCTATCAGCAACAGTCTGATGTATCACAATAGATATATTACGGAAGCCTATATAAGATATCAGTAAAAGGGTGGTTTTTTACCGGAAGTAACAATTGTCTGACTAACTCACTAATAGCCAGTTCTAACCTAGTAACACCAGGCGGGATGTTGTCAGGATTCCCCCTTTTTCTGGACGATTTTACAGAGATAACCCCCCACCTGGGTCCTTACCCTGGATTGGGGTTTTTTGTAAAATTACAAACTACATATGGTCCCAAATGACGGGTGCGAAAAAGGGGCGGTTGGGGGGGGCCCTGGTGAGTTCACCCCCCCCCCCCCTGAGCCCCCGCAGGGCATAAATCACCTCAGAAGGGGAAACCATTCCCATGTCACATCGGGAGAGGGGGGGGACATGCTCGGGTTCCTGCAATGCCAACTACTCTCCCTAAACCTCCACCTTTGGGGAGGGAGATTCCACTGAGCATATGGATATGAACAGAGTGCATTCTTCTCCGCCCCCGTGCTGATGCGTGGGAGTCTAACTCTTTCGACGAGGGGGAAGAAAGTAAACTAATCACAGACCCCAAAAAATGTGCAACCAGAGAAAAGACCAAAAAATGCAAACCCATCCCCCCCCCCCCCCTGCGGTGGGGGGGGGGGGGCTTAAAGTCCCATTCTGGTAAACGGGACCAAGGGTACCCATCTAAAAGGGGCCCCCCATGAGGAAGACAAAAGGGCTTCTTGTTGCCCCAAAGGCCTATGAGGGGGGGATGGTGTACCCACCCCGGGTTTCATTCCATCTTGGACCGGGGAGAGCTCCCCACTTTTGGTTTCCCCGTCGTGGTGCCCCCGTATTAAAGACGGGAGTCCTGGGGGTTTTGAGGGGATCGCAGCTGGCCCTGCATTTAGCAACACACCTCTTTGGTCCTCTATTTTGGTTAGCTGGGTGGCCTTGATCAAGATCAAGTCAATCAGCTGGTCAAATATGGCTAGGGTCAAGCAGGCCCTGTTCAGTTGGTGCACATAAGCCCCGCGACTGATCAGGGCGCAATAGGGGCTGCAAATTTCTCATTAACCCCTGTGGCTGTTGGGAGATTTTGAGCCCCAACTATACCTTCTCTTTTTTGAATTTCATGGTGGATGGGGGGGGGGGAGGAAATGAAGAATTCAAATTTGTATGGTACTAAAAAATTAAAAAGACTATTTCTCTCCTTGACGACCTACGCAATCCCCCCCCCTTTCCTCGGGAACATCACAGTCACTCTAGAACCTTTCCAGTTTCCAAAGGGCAAGAAGGGGGAACAAAGGGTTCCTGGGCCCAAACCCCAGGTAAAAAGGAGAAAAGTCCTCTTCAATCCATTAAGAAAATTTACCTTAGATATGAGACTATTTCATATAGTAAGTCCCTAGTGTGAAACCCACTGATGGTGTAAAATATGGTCTTGATTTTTTTTTGAAGTCATGGGAAAATATTTGAGGTATTAAATGTGATCCTCGATCTCACCACAGTGAATGGTAGCCTATAGTTGAGGTTTCGTCACCAGACAAGAGTGAAAATCCCGTGTGATATGCGACTTTTCGGGGCCCTAATTTCATGCTTCATTAAAAAACACTATATCAGTGAAAGGGAATTGTCTTTTCCCCAGATTGATGAGGTATTCTCAGGAAAAAATGTTAGAGGAACTGAAAATTTTAATTTTGGGGTATAAAACATTTTAAAAGAAAAGTTGATGGTTTTGGAACAGCGAAAACCAGCCTCCTTCAAACTTTCACATTTGTCCTTCCGAATCTTTAAAATTGGGCATGGTCCCAAACCTCAAGGTAAAGCCTATGTGCCAACCCATGCGGCTTCCACGCCAGGGTTATGGGCATGGACCCAACTTTTTTTTTTTGTTTTTAAGGGAAAAAGGACAACCAAATATTATAAAGGTGGTACAACGGTCATCAAGGAATGACAATTTTCGGGGCCCAATATGCGGTTACCACTGAAAAGAGGCTCATAAAGCTTTTTAAAAGCAATGAAACGAAAAAATTAAAAAGAAATTTTGGGTAAAAAGGGGAAAAGGAAAAAGTTATTTTTTCCAAGGCAAAGAAACGTGCCCAGTGCGTTTGCCACCCAGGAGGTCCTTTGCATAGGTTCTACCCCCTCCTTTTTCCCACCAACCCTTTCCCCCCGGGTGCTTCTTACACCACACCTCTCCCAATTTCCCTTTAAAACTTCAGTTCCAATTGCTGAAACTTCCTCTGGTGAGTTTTCCCCCAAAACAGAATAGGAGTGAGGGGTCTATTAGGAGATCTCCCCCCAAAGTAAGGTTTTGGAGCCACAAAAGGTTTCGAGGCCTTAACAGTGACAGCTCCAGGGGCCCCACATACACAGGGGCCTCTGTGCTAGCGAATGCCCCTGAACCTAAGGCAAAAGTATGCCCTTTGTCAGGAAAAAGGACTCCGAGCCTGTTCAAAGACTCGTCTCGAGTGGTGTTTTTGGAGTCGTCGGGAAAGGCCCCGGGGCCCCTCACCAGGACACTCCAGCGCCACCATCCAGGACCTCCGCTACTAACAGAATGCCCTTAAAGAAAAGGGCCCCCGGGGTCCATTTTTTGCCCGGAAAAGAAATCTTGACCTGTAAAAAGGAAGCCTGTGGAAACTAGTTCCAGGTAAACGACCCTTAAAAAAGGTACTCCCAAGACCTGGAAAGGGACACCTAAAGGTGGGGGAAAACCCTTAACCCAGGTGATCCCTTATGGAGAGGAAATCTATGGAATTTGCATACCCAAATTTCAATAAAGCTGTCAGGGAAAATTCTGAAAAATGGAAGAACTGAAACTTTGATAGCTTATGTAACCCATTTTGTGTATCCCTAAAAGTGATTTGACCAGGGAAAATCATCCATTTCCCCTGAGGGGTTTCCCAAGTTCACCCCTTTAGGGGGCCCTTTGAAAATGACCTCAGGGAGGAGTAGGGTAATGGATCGGGAATTTTTCCCTTTCCCGGGCCATCTACCTGCAAAAACACTGCAGGTAAGGCTGTGAAATGGGTTTTGCCACGCCCTTACACAGTTGCTCCATCTACCTTCTCCACATAATTTAAACATAGTTATTTGGAAGATCTCTTGGGCATTGTCACATCCTTTCTACTTTTGGGAAATTTCAAGGGCCCGGCATCACCTCGGGGGAAACCCCTTTTGTGCAACCCTCGGGGAAGGGGCCTTAAAGGTCCTTGTTCTTAAGAGTAGTACATTTTTACTGAACATGACACTCAAACATTTCCCAAAAATTCAGACGGGGAATTCTCCAATATGGACTATAAAATAAGCTCATTTATCACAGTTGAATTTCATTTGGGGCAGGTCATGGAAGACTTCAGGGAAGCGACCATTTTCCAATACTTTGGAGGAGGGAATGGTTTCTACCCAAATGGAGGCGAGAGGGTGACTTGAACATGAAACGGGAAATTTTTTAGATAACTGCAGTATTCAAGGTTGGGGTGAATGTTTCCAGTGTTTTCAAAATCTGTTAATCACTTCACTCACAATTCCCTTAAGAAAAGCACCCCTTCCAAAAAGTAGGGGGACATTCCGTCGAACCTCCGCCCATGGGGGTTTTAGAAGCTAACAACTGTCAGAGATAAAAAAAGCTGCATTAAGGGATATGAAATACGCCCCAGCATTGTAACTTTGATCAATCAAAAAGACCCAAACCAAGGCCAGGGAGTGCTAAAAGGAGGTTGTTTGGGAAACGTGGGACAGTATGTTTTTCCCCGACTAAAACGGGACCCCCTAGCATGGGGTATGGGCCCAAGGGGCGTAAGATTTCTGGAAAAGCACATCCTGTCACCACCTGCTCTGAAATAAAAGGCATAATCTCACAGACAAAAAAAAAAGTTTCAAATGGGTAGCAAATCCATGGCAGAGACTCCTCTGGACTCTTCACTGCCCGATTCTCCACTCTTTGGGGGACAGGAAAAGACACCCAGTTCATTTTTCAGTAGGACTGCAACAGAAATTCCATACAACCTGCCATTTTTGCGCAAGGGATGGACTCTGCTTTGCACTCTGCCATAAGACTGCCCAGGAATGACGATTTTTCCTACCAAAAGATATCCCACTTACCGGAGAGCTCCCAAAAATTCCTGTGGACCCTTTCAATTGGATCTATTGGGGGGCACAGTCCATTTCCCATGGAAAGAGGCTATAACTTCCCGGGGGTTTGGGCTCAGTTTTATAATGAAGCTCTAGAAACTGTACAGGGGCTTTTAGGTCTTCTCCCGTGGGGTCCCCGTATGCTGGAAAATGGAAACCACCTTTTTTATCACCCGGGGCTACTGAAAAATTTCTACACGAAATCAAAAGCTTCCCGGACTCCTTCTCCGAGTGTTTTCAGTCCCCTTGAGGATAGCTGAGGAGAATATCTTAATTAAAAACTCACTAAGGTTTTTGGCTGTTGGAATTTTTCCCAATTCCCCCCTTGGGTAATCAAGTCGAGCTGGATTTTTGGGCGAATTGGAAAGGGGGGAGATCCCAAAACAGTTTTCGCAGCGTTTAAAATGCTAGAGCTTACAAACAATTTTATAGTAATATTTTTGAACTCTTGCAAGCAATCAAGAGCTTAACTCATCAACCAGTATAGGGGGGTTCAAGATTGGGTTGACTGATGTCACACTAAGAAGATAACTATGGTTTTGGGGCCAACGCAAGTCCTATCATGGGAATGAGCGGCTGATTGGAGGGCCAAAGGGAGCTGCTGCTAAGCCCTGTGATGCCCGTTTCCTTCCCCCACACCGCCTGAAAC
Source organism: Penaeus monodon (assembly GCF_015228065.2). Lineage (NCBI taxonomy): Eukaryota > Metazoa > Arthropoda > Malacostraca > Decapoda > Penaeidae > Penaeus > Penaeus monodon. The sequence goes on from NC_051390.1 coordinate 29,828,337, forward strand.
CCCGCTCAGGAGTTTTCTCGCGATAAATGGAAAGGGAAAAATGGAGGATACCTCTAGAAAAAAAACTGCGAGAGATTAGAGACGACCTTTGGGATTGGCCAGCATCCATCCCAACTGAAAAATAGAAGTTTTATTAAAAGATTAAGAATCAGGCACCAAGACTGACTTATGGGCTGATGAGTTTAAAAATGAAGCACTTGTGGGGATTCAAGAGCCCTTAACGGTCGCACATGTAGTGGAAAGAGTGCAACATTTCAGACCAAAGCATTGTACTTGTTTTCCCCCCTATACATGAAAATGTATTAGGGGGGGTTGTAACAAGAGGGTTTATTATTTCCTTAGGGAGACCAATATTTCAATAAAAATTTTAATTTTCATAATGTTTTACAATAATTTTATGGACTTTAAAGCATAATATTTATGCTTTTTATTTTTAAAATATTTATGTTTTTGTAAAATTTTTTGATAGAATTTTAAAAATTTTTAAAAATTTAAATATTTCTATCAAACTGCGTCTTCCCTAGAAAAATAGATGGATAGTGAGGTCAGCCAGCTGCCACCCCTCCCAAAAGGGGGGCCCACGGGGGTGCAGGGGAAATGGCTCCCTTTCACTACTCTACGTACGACGGGGAAAAAAAAAACTACATGGCCCTGATGGTTTAAGGCACTTTCATGGGAATTTCTCTTCGAAAAAAGACAAATATCAGCCCAAAAGCATAAAAATATGAGGAATACTGGGTTTTCAAGGTTTTCAAAGGAGGCGCCACGAGGAAGCCTGCATCTTCCGGGTGTTTTTAAAACTCAGAGGGTTTACAAGGCGGACAGCCTTTTTAAAAAGGATTCATTGTAAAGTGGGGAACACTGCCATAAAGAGTTAGTTCTTGGAAGTACATTCAGCAGAGCCCTTCGCCCTGGGGCTCAGAGGGGTGGCTACTATAAGGCCAGTGTACGCCAATAGCAAAATTGCAGGAAAAAAAAGCTCATCTGTCTGTGCAGAAATTCACCAGACAAAAACTGCCCTGCAAGAAAAAACGAGAATATAAAGACAAAGAAAACACGTCACCATTATAAAAGGTGCTTTAGGTGTGGAGAGCAAGGGTGCGGCCCGGCACCGTAACTACCCCTACAAACCCCCAATGCGCCCCGCCCTGCCCCGCCCTGATCGTACCCATCGACTACGAGGGTGAAACCAGCCCAGCTACACCCCACCAGTACCATGTGATCAAAACCTTTAGGAAATTCCCCCAACTGTAGGGATTCCCCCTCCCAAGAACATGCCCCGGGATAACTAATATGAAAAAAAAAGGAAAAAACCCAAAGGTATAAGAACCTCAGGTAAAATCTTTTCTGAATTGAACAAAAAAGTTAAGGGGAAAAAAAATGTTATAATGTAGACGGGAATATTTTTTTCTAAGATGTTAGTGATGGTGAAAAACGAAGAGGTTCTGATTTTTTTTATTTTTTTAAAATAAATTTTTTAAATTAAAAAAATTAAAAAAAAAAATTATTTTCTAAAAAAATATATATAATTTATTTTTATTTTATTTGCACTACCATTGACAAATCAAATTTAAATGTACGACAGTGACAGTGAAAAAAAACGCTGGCGAAGATGTGCGGAAATGAAAGAAATGTGGGACATACTCAGAAAATAATCATTATGGATTTCCATATTATACCAAAATGAGGAAAACACCAGATCGGTAAAAAAACAAGGTACAAAAAATAGCAGATTAAAGGGGTTCATCAAACACCATTTGACCAAACAGTTAATCACAGGGTGGAGGGGGACAAGAAAAAAAAAATTCTTTTCTTTTTGGAAAAATATGTGGTGCAAACCCTGACTTGCTTTACTATATTTTAACATAATGTTTTTCGTTATTGTTTCAAGACCGTTCACATCAGCCCCTAAAATCAAAACCACCCCAAGAATTAGAGCTACTCTTAAACGAACATAGGAATCACAACCTATTTACTTATGTTAGTGACACATACCCCAAAATTTTTGCGAAATCTCATGACAAACTGTGTAATGTCGACGTTTTACATTCGAACACCTCTGGGTTTTTTTCTCTGTACAGTGTTACGTAAGAGGGAGAAAGTTTCGCACTGATTCCTGCCCAACTTTCAAATCACGGGACAAAATGCATAGGGATTTTTTAAAGCTAACTTATACTTTGGAGCGTAATCAATGAAAATGGCGAAGAGTTCCGAAACTTTTGAACAAAAGACTGTGACCTATATGATACAGACAGGGAAAATCACATCGCGGGGAAGGGTAATTTTAATAGGGAAGGGGTCGTGGGATGGGAAAATTTTTGAAGCATGTTTCAACGAGCTAATCAATGACCACTTTGCAATAGTAACGAGATTCATTTTTTAAAAGTATCTGCAAAATTTCTCAAAATTTCTAATCCCCCTTACCTTTACAAAACCCTTTTATCCATATTTTTAAATGGATAAAAATTACACAATAAAGAGCCTGGGGCCTCGGAGAAACCCAAATCACAACGGGCCCAAATGGGTCGGGGACCCTACCTATTTGGGAACAAAAGTAGGGCAAAAATTCGCGAAACTTTTTTTGCAGTTTTTTTAGTCCAAGTTGATTGTTTATTATTTAAAATTATCTGCCCCGTCAACACAAGGGGCATTAGCGGCGAAAGCTTGTTAAATAGAAATATTTTAAAAGTTTAAAAATTTAAAAAAACTATCAATAAAAACTTACAAAAACAAAAACAAAAAAAATCAAAGCATAAAAATTTTGCTCTAAGTAATAAATATTGCATAAACATTATGCTAAATTTAAAATTTATTGACAATATTTGTCTTTCCCAAGGAAACTAAAAAGACCCTCTATTCACAATCCCCCCCCCAAAACATTCTTTAGTGACAAATACAATTCTTTTGGTCTAGAATGTTCCCCATCTTTCCACTACATGGCGATCGTAAGGCTCTGGCACCTTCACAAATGTTGATTTTAGACATATGGGCCCCATGAGTCAGTTTTTGTGTGCCCATTTTTAGTTTTGTTAAACCCCTTCCCTTTTCGGTTGGGGTAGATGCAGTCCCCAACTCCCAAAGGTCATCTCTAATCTCTCGCATTTTTGTTTCTGGGGTATGCCCCCATTGTTCCTTCCATTTATTACGAAGACAATCCTTATCGGGGTTTTCGGGGGTGTGTGGGAAGGAAAACGAGCTCAAAAGGGTGACAGCACTGCCTGGCCCTTGATCAGCCGCTCTTTCCCACTAAACCCAACATGTGCGGGCACCCAACCAAGTTACTTTTTATGTGTTGACATCATGCAAGCCAATTTTAAACCCCTCCCTTACTACGGGATGTGATGAGTTTAAGCTTTTGATTGCTTGCAAGGCCTACGAGAGCCAATTACCCAAAAAAAAAAATTTTCGTAAGATTCAGTCATTTTAAACTGCTGAAAGGAGGGCATGAAACTCTGCAGAAAGATCGAGGCTCTAGAGAAAGACTGCCAGATGCATTTTCCCTTCTGCTCAGGCGAAAAAAAAGCCCACCCATTTTCAGTTTTCAAACCCTCTTTATATTCCCCTCTGACCCTTTGGGTACTTAGAAATATGTGAAAAAATTTCTCTTGACTTCTGCTTCAGATTTCCCCCCCCCAAATTTCCGACCAAATCCCCTCAATTTATTAGTCCAAGGGGGAATTTGGGGGAATTCCAACAGCCAAAAACATTAGTGAGACTAAAATTAAGATTTCCAAAAGTTCCTCTTTCCCCTACCTGGGATCGGTATCCTCAAGGGGGTTGAAAACCAATCTGGATGTAGGAGACCCCGGAACCCCTTTGAGTCTTGTGTAGAAATCAGGTTCTGTAGCCCGGTGAAATAAAAGAAGGGTTCTCCACTCTCGCATATAGGATTCACGGGGTAAGACCTAAAGCCCCAGTACAGATTCTGGAGCTTCATTATGAACCGAGTCCAACACCCGGGAGAACATGGGAGTTGCAGAAGAATACACCCACACCCAAATCAACTTACTACAAATAAGCGCTCGGTAAAGCCGAGAACGTTGTGCTCGCACCCCAAGATAGATGTGAAAAAACCCTCAAATCAAAGTGCTTTGTACCCTTCATTTTAAAACTGTTTAATTGAGGCCCCCATTAAGTCTTGAGTAAAAAATTTGCCAAGATTTTCACCTTTTTGGGACAAATTGCAGGGGGTTTTTGTTAAAAAATAAAGGGAAGGGGGGAAATTTTCCTCGTTTGTAGAAATGATCCCATGGTCTTGCTTGGAGAAAATTTGAACCCTGATATGTTGCCCCCGGACAACCTGATTATTGCACCTGCATTGCCCCTTGTACACCCTGTAAGCTTCCTCCTAAGACAGTGAAAGCATCCACATCAGATTACTGAAAAGAATTTGGAAACAATTTTTAAAATGCCCCATTTTTACAATGGCAAACGGGGTCACACTTAAGACACTCCCTTGTGGGACCCCTTCCACGGGTCTTCCATTTTAGAGAAACTGTTTCCCCCTAACCTAAATTTCCTTTAGCAAGGAAGCTTGTTAAAGTGGGTAATGCCCCTTTAAACCAGTGTCAAAAAGCTTAGGTATGCCATGCTTCCAAGTCGTATCAAACCCTTTAAAGGTCAAGAAACTGCTACATGTGACGTCGCTGTCAAAAATTCCGTATAGCATTTTCCATCCTCACAATTACATCGGGGCGATCTCAATTTTCAAAAAGCCTATTGATAGGGGTCAACACGTTTTTTTTTTCTAGCACCATGAAACCCTGAAGTTTACCATTTTCTCCATCAGCTTGCAGAGCAGCTGGTGAGGGAAATTGGTCTGAAATTTTCCCTATTTGGGGAAGCATCTTGCCGGTTTAGGAACAGGATGTTTATACCTCTTTCCATGTGGATGGCACTGTACCCTCCCTATAGAACCTATTGAATGGGCCCCAAAGAATTCGGGGAGCTCTCCGAAACTGAGATTATTTGATAGGGGAATATCGTCACTTCGGGGGCAGTTTGGGTAGAGCTTCAAAGCGAGTCCATCTCCTTGCGCAAAAAGGAAAGTTGTATGGAAGTTCTGCTGCAGTGCTACTGAAGAACGCAAGGTGTTTTCCTTTCAGCACGAAGGTTGAGAACGAGCAGTGAAAAGATGCCCCAGAGGAATCTCTGCCAGGGATTTAGTAGCTCTTGGGAAACATTTTTTTTGTCTGTGAGATTATGCCATCTTTTTTCAGAGCAGGTTGTGATAGGGATGTGCTCTTTCCAGCAACCCACGCTAAGGGGGTCCAAGGTTAATCGAAGAGACATACTGTCTCCACGACGAACCTAGCCTCCTTTAACACCCCGCCTGGCTGGGTCTTTTTGTAACTGTCAGGTTAAAATGCGGGGCTCGTTTCACTCCCCTTAAATGAGCTTTCCTGCTCTGACACTTTTTTGGATTCATCAGACCACCAGGGTTACTGGAGGTCACGGTAATGTCCCATTTTTGGGAAATGGATGCTTCTGCTGCAAGGTAAATTGTATTGAGGGTTTAACAGCACTTCAACACACTGGAAATCTTAACGATCCTTGCAATACTGCATTTGATCAAAAGAGATTCCAGTCTGCTGTTCAGTCGCCACCTGCACCGGCTGAATCCATTCCTCCTCCAAAATTTTTTGGAAAATGGTCGTTCCATGTAAGTCTTCCATGACCCCCAATGAAATCAACTGTGAATCGTGAGCCTATTTTTAGGGCTATATTTGGGAAAAATCCTAAACTTAATTTGGGAAAATTTTGGGGGTGTCACTGTTTCAGTAAAAACTGCATCTACCTTAAGAACAAGGCTCCAAAACCCTTCCTCGAGGGTTGCACAAAGTGTCCCCCCCAGAGGTGATGCCCGACCATTGAAATTCCCAGGTAGAAAAAGGATGTGGCAACTGCCCAGTAGATTTTCCCAAAAAAATTTTTGTTGGATTTTGGGGAGGAAGGTAGATGGATGCAACTGTGTAAGGTCGTGTCAAGCCTATTCTCACAGCCTTCACCGCTGTTGTCTGTGGGGATGGCCTGGAAGGGAATATATGACGTCCATTACACTACTCCTCCTGAGGTCCCTTTTTCAAAATCCCTAAGGGCCTGAACTTGAAACTCTCAGGGGAATGGGACGATTTTCCTTGGTCATAATCTCTTTTAGGCATACCAAACTTGGGGACTGAAGCTATCAGTGTTGCTTTTTTCCCCCTTTTGCATGAAATTCCCCGAAGTTTCCCTTGAATTAGGGTTTCAGTTTTTTATATTATTTCTTATAAAAGGGGTTTGGCAGCACCTGTGGGCAAGGTTTGCCCCAACCCTTTTGGCTGTCCCTTTCCGATCCCGGTGCCTTTTTAAGGGGTTTTTCCTGTGGAATGTTTCCCAGGTTTTTCCCTTGGACAGGGCCCGGATTTCTTTGCCTGGGCAAAGAAAGGACCTGGCCTTTGCTTTAAGGGGATTTTTTTCTAGCAGCGGAGGCCCTGTTTGGTGTTGTGGCAGCGGATCTTTTGGACAGGTTTAGGATTCCTTTTCCCGGGCAAACGATGTGCCCGAGCTTTATTCAGGGGCATTCTGCTACAGAAGGCCCCTGTGGATGTGGGGCCGCTGGGGCTGTCCCATTTAGGCCTCTGCACCTTAAATGATGGGTCCCCAAAAACCTTACTTTGGGAGGAGGAGTCTCCTCTAGAAACCCCCCATCCTACTCCGTTTCTGGGGGGAACAGCTCACCAGAGGCAGTGTCAGCAATTTGGGGGCTGAGGTTAAAGGGAAATGGCAGAGTGTTGTTGTAAAAAGTATTTAGGGAAGGGGGTAGTGGGAAAAGGGGGTGGGGTGAACCAAGCAAAGGGCCTACCTGGGTGGCAAACAGCACAGGGCATTCGCTTTTCTCTGGAAAACTAACTTTTTCTTTCCCTTTTTACCAAAACTTCCTTTTTAAATTTGTACCCTTTTCTTGCTTTGAAAAAGCTTCTGAACTTTTTGCAGTGGTAAAAGCAATTTGGGCTGGACAGTTGCATCTCTTTATACCTGTTGTACCACACCTTTTTCACTCCCCTTTTTTTCCTTTTCCTTAAAAAAGCAAGAGTTGGCTCCTGCCCATAACCCCGGCAGTGGTTTTGGGAATATGGCTTTACCCTTTTTGGTCCATGTAAATTAACCGATTCTGGAAGGACTAATGGTTTTTAAATTAGAAAAAACTGGTGTCGACTGTTTTTAAACCATACTTTTCTTAAAAATTTTACTGCCCTACATTAAAATTCTCTAGTTCCTCTAGTGTTTCTCCTCAGAAACCTCATCGGTCTCGGGGAAAGAAATTCCCTTACCTGTTGAGGGTTTTGTGAGGAGAAATGAAACTTGAGCCCCCGGAATGTCGCAATCGCACGCAAAACTCGCCTCGTCTGGGGACGAAAATCAACTATGGGTACCATCTCGCTGTGGGGTGATGCGAGATCACGTTTTAATACTTCAACTATTTTCCCATGTACTTCGAAAATGTCAAACCATGATTGATACAACCATCAATGGTCTTCCAAGGTACTTTCCATATGAAAAAGCTTTCATATTTCAAGGTAAGATTTCCTTAGTGGATTGAGGGGGACTTTTCCCTTTTACCTGGTTTTGGGGGCCCAGAACCATTTACAATTCCCCTTCTTTCCCTTGGAAGCGGAAAAGGGTTTCCCGAGTGCAGTGTGTGAGTTCCAGAGGGGAAGGGCTAGGGATTGCATAGTCTTCAGGGAGAGGCTAGATCTTTGTAAAATTTTTAATATCATACAAATTGAATTCTTCTTTCCTCACCCCCCCACCCCCATGGGTCCCAAAGAGGGGAAGCTATAGTTGGGGGTTTAAAATCTCCCAACACCACAGGGGGAAGAGAAAATATACGCGCCATATACAGACTGGGGGCAGCGCGGGACCTATGCGCTACCCCCCTGAATATGCTGCTTTGACCCTACCCTATTTGCTTTTCCGGCCTTGTCAAGCCCCCCTCAAACCCAAAAAAAGGACCCAAAAGGTGTTTGCTAGCTGCGGGCGCAGTGTGCAGCATCACTCAACCTCCAGGGCCCTGTTCCTGGTAAAACAGGATGCCCCGCACGGCAAAGACACTGGGGGAGTTCCCTGGTCCAAAATAGAATGAACCAGGGGGGGGGTACACCTCCCCCTCTAGGCCTTGGTGCACCCAAGAAGCCATTTTTCTCATCCCCACGGTGACCCCTCCATAGGGGTAGCCCTCTGGTCCGGCTCCCCAGATCTTTGGGGGACCTCAAGCCCCTCCACCGCGGAAAGGCGGTTTTCCTTGGGGGGGTTTTATCAAGAAAAATCTAGGGGGAAATTAAAAACTCTTTTCGAAATGAACTTTGAACACTTCCTACAAAGCGTTAACAAAAACCCCTCGTGTCGAGGTCTGGAAAAAAAATAAATAATCAACCGCCCCTTCACATTTTGCTAAAATTTATGGTGGGAAACTAACAATGCACTGAAAAAGGGAAAAAGTGTCCGCCCCCGGTGATGATGTAATTTCTATAGGTCCTTTGCTTTATGCTCAGGTACCGGGTACCCCTTTTTTGCACTGTCAGGTTAAATTTTCACAAGGTTTTTCTGCGGGCCCCTTGGACCTATCAATTTTCCCTGCACTGAATAAAACCTCTAAATACTGCCCAATTTCAAAAACCTCATGTCATGCAAGTTTAGAAAGGATAATTTTGAGCAGCTCAGGTACTGTTTAAAAGGGAAATTTTTTATAGTTAATAAATACTTGGGGTAGACAAAAAAAAGCTTGAGGATTCCTCGTTGCCCGGAAAACAGAAAGGGGATAATTGGGGCCCTCTAGATCACCATACAAAAATCCACTTGCCCCCTTAGACTATTTTCAGTTTTTCGTCCCCTAAAAAAAGTGTCGGGGTTTATAGATACCCCTTCCCAAAATTTAAAAATTCTTTTTTGAGGAAGAAGTTTTTTTTCCCACTTGATATGCCCAGGGTTATCATCAATTCCCTCAAATTCTGAGAGTGTCCTAAGATTCTTTTTCAACCCAAATAATTTATTTCTCTGACATTTGGGTTTAAATGCTCCCTCGGTTTTCAAAAAACAATAAAACAGGCTTTAGCGGATTAAAAGGGGGGTCAGCCCTGGTTATATGGAGATATAGTTTTTTTTGGGTCCTTATTGGAAGAACACCCATACATCTTGGGAATTCTTTAAAAATGGAAGTGTAGTTTTTTACCCCCCGAAATGGTTAAGATTTGGCCAATAATTTCCAGTAAAGGTATCAGTCCCCCAAAGGGAAAAATTAGAAGCCCACGGAAGTATCCAAAAACCCGGGTACTAAAGACTGCAGTCATTTCTTGGTCTTGCAAAATTTTTATTTCAAATTCTTTTGAATTTTGATAAATAGCTAAGCCTCTTACTGAGAAGACAAAGAGTTTTGGAAGCTTAATAAAGAGAAAGTCTTTAAATGGTCAGATGATGTACTGAAAGCTTTAGTGATCTTAAAAAATTGTTGTCAAAGAGGTAAAAATTTCTTTTCCGACTTTTACAAGCATTCATTCTGAAAAGCAGATGTAGTGAATTGCTATTTGGGATGTACTCCAAAAACATGATGATAAAGGGGCATTTGCGTCCAAAAAACTTTTTCAGTCGTACTCTGAAAAGAACAAAGTTAAGTATTCCCAATTTAGAGGAAGCCCAGCGTATGTATAGTCTCACGAAACCGATTATTTACAGGATTTCCAGTCAAGGGGGCCCAGTGATCATGGACACTTTTTTGGGCTTTTTAATTGTGAACCCAAACTAACGGATTTGCTTTGGGAAAATGTCTGTTGCGATTTTTTAGCTGGGGAAATTTCTTACATGGTGGAAACAAAATTTGTGGATGATGCACTTCGTGAATGGGGTGGGAAAAAGGAAATTAAATATTGGCACGAGAAAAGTGTTAGCCTTTGGGCCCACTTTAAAATTAGGTGGATCATTTTTGCCTCCATTTGGGGGCAGTAAAGAGGTATCTCGGGTGAAGTAAAAGATGTCCCATTAAACTATGAAGTCAATGGTTTCAAAATCTACAAAATGGAAATTTCTATCATACCCAGCAATAATAGATCACTGACACTCGAGTTTTTTTTCCAGATTTTATAAAACCCAGCATTTTATTGGCCTATTGCCTTTCCCCTTGGCAGGTCGGAGGGCCCAGGTTACCCTTGAAGCCGGGGTGTCAAAAACGCCCAAAAAAGTAAAGTCATGTAGGTTGCCTAAAATTTTAAACCAATGAGGGGTGTGCCTGCTCCGCTGGTCCCGTTCCCAAGAGAAATTTGAGCTATCACCTGATTTGGGGCCCTCTCCCTGTTACAAAGGGGGCAAAATATGTGCTGAAATAATTGATGTGCTGACCCAAATTTCCCCTAGCTTACCAAATGAAAAAAAAAAGCAAAGGAATAGCCCAACTTTTTTTAACACTGGTCGCACCTTAATAACAGATGGGGGAGGAGAATTTATAAAAGAAGTTTTTAAAGACATTTATGGGTAGTTGCGATAAAAGGGCCACTACAAAATCCATTCCATCCAAAGAATGGGTTGGGGGGTGTGTAAAAGGGACCAAAATGCAAAATTTGAGGGTATGACAATGTAACCCTGAAAAGTAGGGTACATGCTCCTTTAGCCATATTTCCCTAAAATTCTGCATATCATAGACCTCTGTTATTGCAACAAGTCTATAACGGGTCAGTGGACTTAAGAAAGGCGCAGCTAAACTGAAAGGTCCCAGTCATGATCCCGGGTGAAAGACATAGACTTTGGGTTTCCCGTTTTTGGGAACTTCTCAGCCCAAGGGATTCCAAAAAAACCACCTTTTTTTTGGGGGACCTACATTAGTAGCCAAAGTTAGTGATATAGTCAACAGGCTAAAAATATTTTGGGTTTGGGTTTGATTTTCAGTGCAACTCTAATTTTTAAAAAAAAGGATCATGTCATCTACGAGAGTAAAAACGGAGGAAGCAACCCAGTTCATGATCAAATTAAAAGGGAAGTGGGAAAAGATGCTTTTCCCCAAACCCCAGGGTCGATAAGGAAGAAATATGGCTTCGAGGTGAGGGGAGATTGTCAGGGGGCCCGCCTACAATCTTGTCCGATTTCTGCCACCCCCAAATCACAGAAAAAAAGGGGAAACAAACCCGGGTTCTGAGATAATCAAAATAAGGGCTGAACGGGAAGGAAATTAAATATGTGCTAAAAGGGCTATTAGATGTTTATTCCCATATACCAGCCACTCTGAGATAATTGAGCATAAAAAAATGAAATGTGTATGCTGGGATTTCCTAGATGATACTACTATATTCTCCATGCCAATCTTTCCCCATTTATGAGCCTATAAGTAGAATGTGCGATGTTGGGATTTCCTGATGACTATACTATGATTCTCCCCGCCAATTTTCCCGCCATTCATGAGCACTACCCCCCCCAACGGGAAACCGCCTTGCCCGGTGAGGGCCCCAAATGATTGTGAGCCGGACCAAGGGCTACCCAACTGGGGGGTCACCGTGAGGGATGAACAAAATGGGTTCCTGGTGACAAGGCCTAGAGAGGGGGTGGTTTACCCACCCCCGGTTCATTCCACTTGGACCCGGGAAACTATCCCACGTGTGTTTTCCGTGGTGGCATCCCTATTACCAGGGGCAGGATCCCGGGGGGTTTAGCGTGGCACGCTGCCCCCTCAGCTAGCAACACACCTTTTTGGTCCTTTTTTCTGGTTTTACGGGGGGCTTTATCAAGGCCCGGTCAGTCCATCGACTGGGCAAATATGGTAGGGTCAAGGGTACTATTTAGTCGGGAGCGTAGGTCCCGCACTGCCACCCGGGACTGTAAATGGGCGGTAT
>NC_051390.1:29840288-29842788 GCF_015228065.2 Penaeus monodon
ATCAAGCCACCCAGCTAACCAAAATAGAGGACCAAAGAGGTGTGTTGCTAACTGCAGGGCGCAGCGTGCAGCATCGCTCAACCTCCAGGACTCCTGTCTCCTGGTAATACGGGACACCACGCACGGCAAACACACGTGGGAGAGCTCTCCCTGGTCCAAGATGGAATGAACCAGGGGTGGGTACACCATCCCCTCTCATAGGCCTTGGTGCAACAAGAAGCCATTTTGTCTCATCCCTCACTGGTGACCCTTTCAGTATGGGTAGCCCTCTGGTCCAGTTCACCAGATCATTGGGACTTCAAGCCCCCCCCCCCCCACCGCAGGAGGGGGGGGGGCGATGGGTTTGCATTGTTTGGTCTTTTCTCTGGTTGCACATTTTTGGAGTCATGTGATGTAGTCTTCACTTTCTTCCTCCTCGTCTGAACGAGTTAGACTCCCACGTCATCAGCATCGGGGTCGGCAGAAGAATGCACTCTGTTCATATCCATATGCTCAGTGGAATCAGTCCCTCCCAAAGGGTGGAGGGTTGAGAGGAGAGTAGTTGGCATTGCAGGAACCCCGAGCATGTCCCCCTCCCTCTCCACGATGTGACAGTGAGGAAGTGGTTGTCCGCTTCTGAGGTGATTTATGCCCTGCGGTCGGGCTCAGGGAGGGTGAACTCACCAGGGCTTACCAACCGCCGTTTGTCAGCACCCTGTCATTCTGGCACCATATGTAGTATTTGTAATTTTTACAAAACACACAATCCAGGATAAGGACAACCTAGGTGAGGGGGTTATCTCTGTAAAATCGTCCAGAAAACAGGAGGAATCCTGACAACATCCTGCCTAGGTGTTACTAGGCTTAGAACTGGCTAGTTAGTGAGTTAGTCAGACATATGTGTTACTTCCGGATTAAAAATACCACTCCTTTTACTGTAGTATCTTATATAGGCTCTCCTGTAATATATGCTATTGTGATACATCATGACTGTTGCATGATATGATATTCTTTCAAGCTTGTATTGTGAGTGGTGAGTGATATCTGGCTCTCCCTTCCGGATGCTGTCGCCTATAATCTTTGTGGCACTCTTCATTGGAGGAGGAGGCTCGCATTGTCTGCTGCATAACGTGAAAGATGCACTTGGGGAAGGTTTACATAACAAGTCATGTATAGGGCCGATTCTTACTATTATCACTCCGCATCTCATGCTATAGCACAGGGAACAGTTACCTTCTCTTTGTGAATATCTTACTCTTGATTTTTCTATTGATGCACATGATGCACATCTTTTCAATCGTATCGATAATCCTCGACGAGTTGAATTCCTTCGTCAGGCTTCTCAGGTCTGCAGGTAGGGCTTGGCGAGGATTACTGAATTTTGTAGGCAGCATTCCGCACAGACTTTTTGGAGTTGTGGATGACAACATTCTTACATTCAAACTCAGGAAGTTTATCGTCTGTAGCACACAGTTTCGAATCGTCTGCTCATGCTGTAAACACGCTTGCACATAAAGCTCAGGAATTAACTTCTAATTTCAATAATGTGTGAGGTAAGATTGGTCAAATTGTAGATACAATGAAAGAGGTTTATCATGTCATCTTTTTAACCTTAACTGTTTTTTTCTTATCAAGCACAGTTACAAAATTACATTCATGCGGTATGCGGAAAGGTGTTGCCAGATTTAATTCCACCTGCCGACACTGCTTCTAGGCTGTCTGTTATCTTTCCCTTTCCCTTCTATCTTTCGGGCGTACCACATACAACCCTTCTCACACAAAACAAATAATTCACATTATATGGTTCATGTACACCCGCTCAAAAAAGTATCTTTACTCTATCTGACTCAACAATATGATACAACGACGAAAACTGTTTGAAAAAGTCTGTGAGTGCGACCTGATATTGGTATCCCTGAGAGGGGCGTCATTTGGGAGAGCGGAGCAGGGGGGACATTTGTGCCATCTAGACTGTTACCTCCCAAGGGCCAAAATGTTTAACTCTTTTACTAATTACATCTATATAGTCTGGTTACAGCTTAAATATGCCTCTAGAATAACTCATTTTTCTACATTTTTGTTCATTTCACTCAGCTATATTAGAAAAAAAAGTGTTTTGAAATAAATAATACTATTAATATTTTGTGTTATTGCCCCCAGCTTGGTGAACGCTGAAAAGCTAGTGGGGTATGGTTGTAACTAACGCCGCCAGTAACTGACATCCATCTGCAGAGCGCAATTGTTCCCATGTCATAATAGCTTGGGCAATAATGATATGACGATTATCGGTATGATCTTGGGGGAACTTTCTGCCCATGGCAGCCTAAACATTCTCAATGAGACTGAGATCTACTGATTTGGGTGGATGTGGCACAGTGTAATCTCTGGCTATTGCCGAAATCACGCCTTCGTGACGCTGCTCATGTGGATATGTCTGTTATTCTGGACGAGGTGAAATGGCTCAGACTCTGGGAACACCATGGCCCTCACCGACGGTAGAAACATCTCCTCCAGGATTTCC
>NC_051390.1:29850561-29863749 GCF_015228065.2 Penaeus monodon
GGGGCCTCTGCTGCTAGACAGAATGCCCCTGAACCTAAGGCTCAAGTATGCCCTTTGCTCAGGCAAAGGACTCCTGAGCCTGTTCAAAAGACTCGTCTCAGAGTGGTGTCTTTGGAGTCGTCAGGAAAGGCTCCAGGGCCCTCACCAGTGACAGCTCCAGCTGCCACCACATCCACAGGAGCCTCCGCTACTAGACAGAATGCCCTTGAAGCAAAGGCTCAGGTCCATCTTTTGCCCAGGCAAAGAAATCTTGAGCCTGTCAAAAGGAAGCCTGTGGAAACTAGTTCCACAGGTAAACGACCCTTAAAAAGGTACTCCCAAGATCCTGGAAAGGGACAGCCTAAAGGTGTGGGGCAAACCTTAACCACAGGTGATGCCTTATGGAGAGGCAATCTATAGAATTGCATACCCTAATTCAATGAAGCTGTCACGGAATTCATGCAAAATGGGAAGAACTGCAACATCTGATAGCTTCATGTAACCCAGTTTGTGTATGCCTACAAGTGATTATGACCAGGGAAAATCATCCCATTTCCCTGAGAGGATTCCAAGTTCAAGCCCATTATGGGACCTTTGACAATGGACCTCATGGAGGAGTAGGAGTAATGGTAGTCAGGATATTTCCTTCCAGGCCATCTACCTGCAGACAACACTGCAGGTGAAGGCTGTGAGAATAGGCTTGACACGACCTTACACAGTTGCATCCATCTACCTTCCTCCACATAATTTCAACATAGATTATTTGGAAGATCTACTTGGGCAGTTGTCACATCCATTTCTACTCTTGGGAAATTTCAATGGTCGGCATCACCTCTGGGGAGACACTTTGTGCAACCCTCGAGGAAGGGCCTTAGAGTCCTTGTTCTTAAGAGTAGATACAGTTTTACTGAACAGTGACACTCACACATTTCCAAATTCAGACTGGGACATTCTCCAATATGGACCTATCAATAAGCTCACTTGATTCACAGTTGAACTTCACTTGGCAGGTCATGGAAGACTTACATGGAAGCGACCACTTTCCAATACATTTGGAGGAGGTGAATGGTATTCTAGCCAATGGAGCGCAGAGATGGTGACTTGAACATGCAGACTGGAATCTTTTTAGATCAACTGCAGTATTGCAAGGTTCGGTGAATGATTTCCAGTGTGTTCAAAATGCTGTTAATCACTTCACATCACAAATTCACCTTACAGAAGAAGCATCCATTCCGAAAAGTAGCGGACATTACCGTCGACCTCCGGCACCATGGTGGTCTGATGAATGCTAACAAGCTGTCAGAGATAGAAAAGCTGCATTAAGGCATATGAAATGACGCCCCAGCATTGTAACTTTGATCAATTACAAAAAGACCCAAGCCAAGGCCAGGTGAGTGCTAAAGGAGGTTAGATGGACATCGTGGAGACAGTATGTTTCCTCGACTAAAACTGGGACCCCCTAGCATGGATATGGGCCAAGGTGCGTAAGATTACTGGAAAGAGCACATCCATGTCACCACCTGCTCTGAAGATAAATGGCATAATCATCACAGACAAAAAAAATGTTGCAAATGAGCTAGCTAAATCCATGGCAGAGATCTCCTCTGGAGCATCTTACACTGCCTGATTCTCCACTCTTTGGGCTGAACAGGAATGACACCCAGTGTCATTCTTCAGTAGGACTGCAACAGAACTTCCATACAACCTGCCATTTTTGCGCAAGGAGATGGACTCTGCTTTGCAGCTCTGCCATAAGACTGCCCAGGAAGTGACGATTTTCCATACCAAATGATATCCCACTTACCGGAGAGCTCCCAAAAGTTCCTGTTGGACCTATTCAATTGGATCTATTGGGAGGGCACAGTGCCATCCACATGGAAAGAGGCTATAATCATTCCTGGGGTTGGACTCAGTTCATAATGAAGCTCTCAGAATCTGTACAGGGGCTTTCAGGTCTTCTCCTGTGGAGTCCTTGTATGCTGAAAGTGGAGAACCACCTTTTTCATCACACCGGGACTACATGAACCTGATTTACTACACGAGAATACAAAAGCTTCCAGGATCTCCTTCATCCAGAGTGGTTTTCAGTCCCCTTGAGGATAGCTGAGGAGAATATCTTAATTAAAATCTCACTAAGGTTCTGGCTGTTGGAATTTCCCAATTCCCCCCTTGGACTAATCAAGTCGAGCTGGATTTGGTCGGAATTGGGAAAGGGGAGAGATCCAAAGCAGTTACATGCAGCAGTTAAGATGACTAGAGATCTTACAAACAATTCTATAGTAATATGTTGTGACTCTTGCAAGCAATCAAGAGCTTAACTCATCACATCCAGTAGTGAGGGAGGTTCAAGATTGGCTTGCACTGATGTCAGCACGTAAGAAGATAACTATGTTGGGTGCCAACGCAAGTCGCTATCAGTGGGAATGAGCGAGCTGATTGGAAGGCCAAGGCAGCTGCTGCTAAGCCCTGTGATGCCTGTTTTCCTCTCCCACACACCGACCTGAAACCCAGCATCAGGAGTTGTCTTCGCGATAAATGGAAGGAACAATGGAGGCATACCTCTAGAAACAAACTGCGAGAGATTAGAGACGACCTTGGCAGTTGGCCAGCATCCATCCCAACTGAAAAATAGAAGTTGTATTAACAAGATTAAGAATCAGGCACACAAGACTGACTTATGGGCTGATGATGGTTAAAAGTGAAGCACTTTGTGAGGGATGTCAAGAGCCATTAACGGTCGCACATGTAGTGGAAAGATGTGCAACATTCTCAGACCAAAGACATATGTACTTGTTTCCCCCATATACACTGAAAAATGTATTAGGGGAGGATTGTAACATAGAGGGTCTTATTAGTTTCCTTAGGGAGACCAATATTTTCAATAAAATTTAATTATGCATAATGTTTATACAATAATTTTATGGACTTAAAGCATAATATTTATGCTTTGATTTTTAATATATTTACTGTTATTTGTAAGATATTTATTGATAGAATTTTAAAATTTTAAATATTTAAATATTTCTATCAAACTGCGTCTTCCGTAGATAAAATCAGATGGATGAGTGAGGTCAGCCAGCTGCCACCCCTCCAAGAGGATGGCCCACTAGGCATGGTGCAGGGGAAATGGACATCCTTGCACTACGTCTACGTACGACGGGAACAACAAAACTACATGGCCCTGATGGTTAATGGCACTTTCATGGGAATTTCTCTTCAGAACAAAGACAAATATCAGCCCAAAAGCATAAGATATGAGGAATACTGGTTACAAGGTTTTCAAAGGAGGCTGCCACAGAGGAAGCACTGCATCTTCCGGGTGTTTTTAAAGCTCAGAGGATTTACAAGGACGGACAGCCTTTAAATAGGATCATCATTGTAAGGAGTGGAGAACAGCTGCCACTAAAGAGTACTAGTTCTTTGGAAGATACATTCAGCAGAGCTCCATTCGACCATGGAGCTCAGAGGTTGTGGTCTACTATAAGTGCCAGTGTTACAGCCACATAGCTAAATATTGCAGGAAAGAAACAGCTCATGCTGTCTGTGCAGAAGTTCACCAGACAAAGGACTGCCCTGCAAGAAACAACGAGAATGATAACGACAAAGAAAACACAGTCACCATTATGAAAAGGTGCTTTAGGTGTGGAGAGCAAGGTGTGACGGCCTGGCACCGTAACTACACCTACAAACCGCCAAGTGCTGCCCTGCCCTGCCCTGCCCTGATCGTACCCATCGACTACAGAGTGGTGAAATCCAGCCCAGCTACACCCCACCCAGTACCATGTGACGTCACAAACCTTGAGGAATTCCCACAACTGCTAGGAGGATTCCCCATCCCAAGAAACAGTGCCACAGGCATAACTAATAGTGAAAAAATCAAGGAAATGGCCAAGGATATAAGAAGCCTCAGGTAAGATCTTGCTGAATTGAACAAAAATGTTAATGGAAAGAAAATGTTATAATGTAGACAGGGAATATATGTTTTCTAATGATGTTAGTGATGGTGAAAATACGAATGAGGTCTCTGATTTTTTTTATTTTTTTAAAAATAAATTTTAAATTAAAAAATTAAATAAATAATTATTTTCTAAAAAAATATATATATATTTATTATTATTTTATTATGCACAATACCATTGACAAATCAATTGAAAATGGTGACGACAGTGACAGTGAAAATAACGCTGGCGAAGATGTGCAGGAAATGAAAGAAGTGTGGGACATCACTCAGAAAATGATATCAGTTATGGATTATCCATATTATACCAATATGAGGAAAGCACGCAGAATCAGTGTAAATAAACAAGGTACAAGAAATATGCAGATTAAAGGGCTTCATCAAACACACATTTGACCAATCAGTTAATCACAGGGTGTGATGGGGGACAAGAAAACAATTACTTTTCTTTCATGGAATATATGTGGTGTCAACCGTGACTTGCTTTACTATATTTATAACAATAATGTTAACGTTATCTGTTTACAAGAGCCGTTCACATCAGCCCCTAAAATCAAAACCACCCCAAGAATTAGAGGCTACTCTTAAACGAACATAGGAATCACAAGCCTATTGACTTATGTTAGTGACACCATACCGCATAAGTTGGTGCAGAAGTCTCATGACAATCATGTGTAATGTCAGACGTTTCACATTCGAACAGCCTCTGGGTTTTTCTCTCTGTACAGTGTATACGTAAGAGGTAGAAAGTTTCGCACTGATTCACTGCCCAACTTTCAAAATCACGGCACAATATGCATAGGAGATTTTAATGCTATACATTATACATTTGGAGGCAGTTAATCAAATGAAAATGGCGAAGAGTTCCGAAACTTTGTGAACAATAGATCTGTGACCGTATATGATACAGACAGGGAAACTCACATCGCAGGGGAAGGCTAGATTATGTAATAGGAAGGGATCTTGTGCATGGAAATGTCAGAAGCATGCTTGCAACAGAGCTAATCAATGACCACTTTGCAATAGTAACGAGATTCACTGTTGATAATAGTCAGTCTGCAAAGATTAGCTCAAAATTTCTAATCCTCCTTACCTTGAGCAACACTTTCAATCACATATTTATGACTGGTATAACAATTACACAATAAAGAGCCTGGGTCCGTCCAGGAGCAACAACTCACAACGGCCTAAATGGGTCGGTGACCCTACACTATTAAGGGAACAAAAGTAGGACAATATTCGCGACAACTTTATGCAGTTTCTTTAGTCCAAGATTGATTGATTGATTATTTAAAATTATCTGCCGCGTCAACAGCTAAGGTCATTAGCGGCGAATGCCTTGTTAAATAGAAATATTAAAATGTTTAAAACTTTAAAAATCTATCAATAAATATCTTACAAATAACAATAAACAAATAAAAAATCAAAGCATAAATATTATGCTCTAAGTATATAAAATATTGCATAAACATTATGCATAATTAAATTTTATTGACAATATTAGTCTTCCTAAGGAAACTAATAAGACCCTCTATGTCACAATCCTCCCCCAATACATTCTTCAGTGACAAGTACATATGTCTTTGGTCTGAGAATGTTGCACATCTTTCCACTACATGTGCGATCGTTAATGGCTCTTGGCATCCTTCACAAAGTGCTTGACTTTTAGACATCATCGGCCCATGAGTCAGTCTTGTGTGCCCGATTCTTAGTCTTGTTAATACAACTTCCACTTTTCGGTTAGGGTAGATGCTAGTCACCCAACTGCCAAGGTCATCTCTAATCTCTCGCAGTTTGTTTCTGGAGGTATGCCTCCATTGTTCCTTCCATTTATTACGAAGACAACTCCTTATGCTGGGTTTCAGGTCGGTGTGTGGGAGAGGAAAACGAGCATCACAAGGCTGAGCAGCAGCTGCCTTGGCCTTCTGATCAGCTCGCTCATTCCCACTGATACCAACATGTGCTGGCACCCAACACAGAGTTATCTTTTTACGTGTTGACATCAGTGCAAGCCAATCTTGAACCTCCCTTACTACTGGATGTGATGAGTTTAAGCTCTTGATTGCTTGCAAGGCACTACGAGAGTCACAATATATCACAATAGAATGGTTCGTAAGATCTCTAGTCATCTTAACTGCTGCAAGGATGGCATGTAACTCTGCAGTAAAGATCGAGGCTGCTAGAGAAAGACTGCCAGATGCAGTCTTCCTTCTGCTCACTGCTGCAAAGCCCACACCATTTTCAGATTTCGAACCATCTGTATATATTGCCTCTGATCCTTGGTACTTAGAAATATGCTGAAGAAATTTCTCTCTGACTTCTGCTTCAGATCTCTCCCCTTTCCCAATTCCGACCAAATCCAGCTCAACTTGATTAGTCCAAGGGGGGAATTGGGGAATTCCAACAGCCAGAACTTAGTGAGACTCAAATTAAGATCTTCCACAAGATTCCTCATTCTCCTACCATAGGATCGGCTATCCTCAAGGGGGTTGAAAACCAATCTGGATGTAGGAGATCCCGGAATCCTTTGTAGTCTTGTGTAGTAAATCAGGTTCATGTAGTCCCGGTGTAATAAAAGAAGTGGTTCTCCACTCTCAGCATATAGGGATTCCACAGGTGAAGACCTGAAAGCCCCAGTACAGATTCTGAGAGCTTCATTATGAACCGAGTCCAACATCCGGAGAACAGTGGGAGTTGCAGAAGAATACACCTCACAGCCATAATCAAGCTTACTACGAATAAGCGCTCGGTAAAGCCGTAGAAGCGTTGTGCGGTCTGCACCCCAAGATAGATGTGAAAGAACCCTCAAAATACTAAGTGCTTTTGTAGCCTTCACTTTAAACTGTTTAATGTGAGGCACCCATGTAAGTCTTGAGTCAAAAATTTGACCAAAGTACTTCACCTCTTGGACAAATTGCAGTGGGTTTGTTCCTAAATAAAGGGAAGGGTGGAATTTTCCTCGTTTGTAGAAATGTATAGCCATGGTCTTGCTTGGAGAAAATTTGAACCCATGATATGTTGCCCACTGTACAACCTGATTTATTGCAGCCTGCATGTGTCCTTGTACATCCTGTAAGCTTCCTCCTGAGCAGTACAGTGTAAAGTCATCCACATACAGATTACATGAAACAGAACTTGGAACAACTTTTACAATGTCATTTATAGCAATGGCAAACAGGGTCACACTTAAGACACTCCCTTGTGGGACCCCTTCCAGCTGGTCTTCCAGGTTAGAGAAACTGTTTCCCACCTGAACTCTAAATTTCCTGTTAGCAAGGAAGCTTTGTATGAAGGTAGGTAATGCTCCTCTTAAACCAGTGTCATACAGCTTCATGAGTATGCCATGCTTCCAAGTCGTATCATAAGCCTTTTCAAGGTCAAAGAAGACTGCTAACATGTGACGTCGCTGTGCGAAGGAATTCCGTATAGCAGTTTCCATCCTCACAATTACATCTGTGGTCGATCTCAATTTTCTAAAGCCATATTGATATGGGGTCAACACGTTTTCTTTTTCTAGCAGCCATGTCAACCTGAAGTTTACCATTTTCTCCATCAGCTTGCAGATGCAGCTGGTGAGGGAAATTGGTCTGTAATTTCCTAGTGTGGAAGCATCTTTGCCAGGTTTAGGAACAGGAATGATTATAGCCTCTTTCCATGTGGATGGCACTGTACCCTCCCTATAGAACCTATTGAATAGGTCCAACAGGAACTTCTGGGAGCTCTCCAGTAACTGAGATATCATTTGATATGGAATATCGTCACTTCCTGGGGCAGTCTTACGGTAGAGCTGCAAAGCAGAGTCCATCTCCTTGCGCAAAAATGGCAAGTTGTATGGAAGTTCTGCTGCAGTGCTACTGAAGAACGACAATGGGTGTTGTTCCTGTTCAGCACGAAGAGTTGAGAATCGAGCAGTGTAAGATGCTCCAGAGGAGATCTCTGCCATGGATTTAGCTAGCTCATTAGCAACATCTTTTTTGTCTGTGATGATTATGCCATCTATCTTCAGAGCAGGTTGTGATATGGATGTGCTCTTTCCAGCAACCCACGCTAAGGGGGTCCCAGAGTTAATCGAAGAGACATACTGTCTCCACGACGTACGTCTAGCCTCCTTTAGCACACGCCTGGCCTTGGCTCGGTCTTTTTGTAACTGATCAAGGTTACAATGCTGGGGCGTCGTTTCAACTGCCTTAATGCAGCTTTCCTTGCTCTGACAGCTTGTTGGCATTCATCAGACCACCATGGTACTGGAGGTCGACGGTAATGTCCGCTACTTTTGGGAATGGATGCTTCTGCTGCAAGGTGAATTTGTGATGTGAGGTGATTAACAGCATCTTCAACACACTGGAAATCATTAACAGATCCTTGCAATACTGCAGTTGATCTAAAAGATTCCAGTCTGCATGTTCAAGTCGCCATCTCTGCACTCCATTGGCTGGAATACCATTCACCTCCTCCAAAATTATTGGAAAGTGGTCGCTTCCATGTAAGTCTTCCATGACCTGCCAAGTGAAGTTCAACTGTGAATCAGGTGAGCCTATTGATAGGTCTATATTGGAGAATGTCCTAGCTTGAATTTGGAAATGTGTGGGAGTGTCACTGTTCAGTAAAACTGCATCTACTCTTAAGAACAAGGACTCCAAGGCCCTTCCTCGAGGGTTGCACAAAGTGTCTCCCCAGAGGTGATGCCGACCATTGAAATCTCCCAAGAGTAGAAATGGATGTGGCAACTGCCCAAGTAGATTTTCCAAATCATTTATGTTGAGATTATGTGGAGGAAGGTAGATGGATGCAACTGTGTAAGGTCGTGTCAAGCCTATTCTCACAGCCTTCACCTGCAGTGTTGTCTGCAGGTGGATGGCCTGGAAGGGAATATCATGACGTACCATTACTGCTACTCCTCCATGAGGTCCATTATCAAAGGTCCCATAATGGGCCTGAACTTGAAATCCTCTCAGGGAAATGGGACGATTTTCCTTGGTCATAATCTCTTGTAGGCATACACAAACTGGGTTACATGAAGCTATCAGATGTTGCAGTTCTTCCCATTTTGCATGAATTCCCTGACAGTTCCATTGAATTAGGGTATCCAGTTCTTTATATTATTTCTTCATAAGGTGTTTGGCAGCACCTGTGGTCAAGGTTTGCCCCACACCTTTAGGCTGTCCCTTTCCAGGATCCTGGTAGTACCTTTTTAAGGTTTTTTACCTGTGGAACTAGTTTCCACAGGTTTCCCTTGGACAGGCTCAGGATTTCTTTGCCTGGGCAAAGAACGGACCTGAGCCTTTGCTTCAAGGGCATTCTTTCTAGCAGCGGAGGCCCCTGTGGATGTTGTGGCAGCTGGAGTCTTTTGGACAGGTTCAGGATTCCTTTGCCTGGGCAAACGATGTGCCTGAGCCTTTACTTCAGGGGCATTCTGCCTAGCAGCAGAGGCCCCTGTGGATGTGGTGGCAGCTGGAGCTGTCACCATTTAGGCCTCTGGAGCCTTAAATGATGGCTCCAAAGACCTTACTTTGGGAGGAGGAGTCTCCTCAATAGACCCCTCACTCCTACTCCGTTTCTGGTGGAACAACTCACCAGAGGCAGTGTCAGCAATTTGGGACTGAGGGTTAAAGGAAGTGGCAGAGTGTGTGTTGTAAGAAGCATTGGAGGGCAAGGGCTAGTGGAAAGGAGGATGGGCTAGAACCGAAGCAAAGGACCTACCTGGCTGTGCAAACAGCACATGGGCATGTCGCTTTGCCTCTGGAAAACTAACTTTCTTCTTGCTCCTTATTACCAATACTTCCTTTTCAAATTTGTACCTTTTACATTGCTTTGAAGAAGCTTCATGAACTTCTTTGCAGTGGTAACAGCATATTGGACCTGGACAGTTGTCATCTCCTTGATGACCTGTTGTACCACACTTTACACATACTCTTGGTTGTCCATTTTCCTTAAAACAGCAAGAGTTGGCTCCATGCCCATAACCCTGGCAGTGGGTTGGGCACATATGGCTTTACCTTGATGTGGTACCATGCTAACTTAACCGATTCTGGAAGGACTAATGTGTTTAAAGTTAGAAGAAGAGCTGGTGTCGACTGTTCTAAACCATCAACTTTCTTCTTAAAACATTTTACTGCCACTACATTAAAATTCTCTAGTTCCTCTAGCTGTTTCTCCTCAGAATACCTCATCAGGTCTCGGGAAGAGACAATTCCCTTACACTGATTGAGGGTTTTGTGAGGAGAACATGAAACTTGAGCCCCAGGAATGTCGCATATCGCACGCAGACGGTCGCTCTCGTCTGGTGACGAAACCTCAACTATTAGGGTACCATCTCGCTGTGGGGTGATGCGAGGATCACGTTGACATACTTCAACTATTTTCCGATGTACTTCGAAAATGTCAAGATCCATGATTGATACACCATCAATGGTCTTCACTACCAGGTACTTACCATATGAAATGCTTTCATATTTACAAGGTAAGATTTCCTTAGTGGATTGAGGAGGACTTTTCCCCTTCTTACCTGGTTTGGGAGCCCAGGAACCATTACAATTCCCATTCTTGCCCTTTGGAAGCTGGAAAGGTTCCAGAGTGACAGTGTGTGATGTTCCAGAGGGAATGGTCTAGGGATTGCATAGGTCTTCAGGGAGAGAGCTAGATCTTTGTAAATTTGTAATACTCATACAAATTTGAATTCTTCATTTCCTCACCCCCCCCACCCACCATGGAGTCCAACGAGGGGAAGCTATAGTTGGGGTTCAAAATCTCCCAACAGCCACAGGGGTAATGAGAAAATATACGCAGCCACTATTACAGTACTGGTGGCAGTCGCGGGACCTATGCGCTACCGACTGAATAGTGCCTGCTTGACCCTAGCCATATTTGACTTGACCGGGCCTTGATCAAGCCACCCGTCTAACCAGAATAAAGGACCAAAAAGGTGTGTTGCTAGCTGCAGGGCGCAGTGTGCAGCATCACTCAACCTCCAGGACTCCTGTCTCCTGGTAATACAGGATGCCACGCACGGCAAAGACACGTGGGAGAGTTCTCCCTGGTCCAAGATAGAATGAACCAGGGGTGGGTACACCATCCCCTCTCATAGGCCTTGGTGCACCAAGAAGCCATTTTGTCTCATCCCTCACTGGTGACCCCTCCAGTATGGGTAGCCCTCTGGTCCGGCTCACCAGATCATTGGGACCTCAAGCCCCTCCACCGCGGCAAGGCGGCTTCCGTTAGGGGGGGTTTAGTCCAAGAAAAATCTACGGGAATTAAAAACTCATTTCAGAAATGAACACTTTGAACACTTCCTACAAAGCGTTAACAATAACACCTCTGTGTCTGAGGTCTGGAAAAAAAAATAAATAATCAACCGACCCTTCACACTTTGCTGAAATTACTGAGTGGGAACTGAACAATGCACTGATCAAAGGAAAAGTGTCCGCCCCAGGTGATGATGTAATTATCTATAGTGTCCTTTGCTTTATAGCTCAGGTACCTGGTAATCCCCTTTTGCAGCTGTACAGGTTAAATTTATCACAAGGTATTCTGCCTGGCCCTTGGACGCTCAGTCTAATCTTCCCTGCACTGACATCAAACACTCATAAATACTGCCCAATTTCACTAACCTCATGTGCATGCAAAGTTCTAGAAAGGATAATTTTGAGCAGACTCAGGTACTGTTTACAAGGTAAATTTTTATAGTTAATAAATAGCTTGGAGGTAGAGCAAAATAAAGCTATGAGGATTATCCTCGGTGCCCCGAGAACAGCAAGGATAATTAGGCCCTCTAGATCACCATACAATAATCCACTTGTCCCTTAGACTATTTTCAGATTTTCGTGCCCTAAACAAAGTGATCGAGGATTATAGATATCCCTTGCCAAATATAAATTCTATTTTGAGGAAGAAGTAGTCTTTTCTCATCATTAGATATGCACCAGGGTTATCATCAAATTCCATCAAATTCTGAGAGCTGTCCTAAGATTGCTTTCTCAACACCAAATGGACATTTATTTCTCTGACATTTGGGTTAAATGCTCCCTCGTGTTTTCAAAGAACAATAAATCAGGCTTTAGCAGGATTAATAGGGAGGTCAGCCATGGTATATATGGATGATATAGTTGTTCTTGGGTCCTTATTGGAAGAACACCTATACAGTCTTGAGGATATTCTTTAAAACTGGAGACGTGTAGTTTCTACCAAGAAGTGGTTAAGTATCTTGGCCATATAATTTCCAGTAAAGGTATCAGTCCTCAGAGGAAAAGGTTAGAAGCTCTACGGAAGTATCCAAAACCAGTGGTACTGAAAGAGCTGCAGTCATTTCTTGGTCTTGCAAATTGTTATTGCAAATTCATTTTGAATTTTGCATAAGTAGCTAAGCCTCTTACTGAGAAGACAAAGAGTTCTTGGAAGCTTAATAACCGCAGAATCGTCTTTAAATGGTCAGATGATGTACTGAAAGCTTTCAGTGATCTTAAAGAATTGCTTGTCAAAGAGGTAACTATTTCTTATCCAGACTTTGACAAAGCATTCATTCTGAATGCAGATGCTAGTGAATTTGCTATTGGGGATGTACTCCAACAACATGATGATAATGGTCATTTGCGTCCAATAAACTTTTTCAGTCGTACTCTGAAAAAGAACAAAGTTAAGTATTCCATTATTGAGAGGGAAGCCCTAGCAGTAATGTATAGTCTCACAGTAAACCGATCTATTATACTAGGATTTCCAGTCAAGGTGGCCAGTGATCATGGACCACTTGTTTGGCTTTTTAATTGTGCAGAGCCAAACTAACGGATCTTGCATTGGCAAATGTCTGTTGCTGATTTTGAGCTGGAAGTTACTTACATGGCTGGGAATCAAAATTATGTGGATGATGCACTATCGTGACATGGAGTGGAAAAGGATCATTAAATATTGTCACAGAGAAAAGTGTTAGCCTGGGACCCACTTAAAGTTAGGATGGATCATTATGCTCATCCATTATGGGGTCAGGTAAAGAGGTATCTCAGGGGTGAAGTAAATGAGTGTCCTCAGTTAAACTATGAAGTCAATGGTTTCAAAATACTACAAGATGGAATTCTCTATCATACCCATGTCAATATATATATGATCAGCTAGACACTCGAGTGTTTTTTCCAGACTTGTATAAAAACACAGCATTGTATCTGGCCTATTGCCTTCCCTTGGCAGGTCATGGAGGGGCCCAGGTTACCCTTGAGAGCCGGGCATGTCAAAAGACGTCCCAAAATATGTAAAGTCATGTAGTG
>NC_051390.1:29868849-29887786 GCF_015228065.2 Penaeus monodon
ATTTCTTCACATTTTTTAGTGAATTGAGGGGTAGGCATAACAGGGCCACGCAAATCACGCATCCATCTGACTGGCTCCCTTCATGCAGATGCGTCCATCTGACTGTCTCCTCTTACCCTCAGAGGTCGATACTTCTCACTGACCTCCTGGAAATGAGAATGAGAAAACCCTCTACTTTCATAGTGCTCATGATTGCTTGATTGATTATTTAAAATTATCTGCCGCGTCAACAGCTAAGGTCATTAGCGGCGATTGCCTTGTTAATTAGAAATATTAAAATGTTTAAAACTTTAAAAATCTATCAATAAATATCTTAC
Source organism: Penaeus monodon (assembly GCF_015228065.2). Lineage (NCBI taxonomy): Eukaryota > Metazoa > Arthropoda > Malacostraca > Decapoda > Penaeidae > Penaeus > Penaeus monodon. Next base: position 29,869,167 of record NC_051390.1, read on the forward strand.
AAATAACAATAAATAGATTAAAAATCAAAGCATAAATATTATGCTCTAAGTGCATAAAATTATTGCATAAACATTATGCATAATTTAAATTTTTATTGAAAATATTAGTCTCCCTAAGGAAATTAATAAGACCCTCTATGTCACAATCTTCCCCCAATACATTTTTCAGTGTATATGGGGGAGACAAGTACATAAGTCTTTGGTCTGAGAATGTTGCACATCTTTCCACTACATGTGCAATCGTTAATGGCTCTTGGCATCCTTCACAAAGTGATTCATTTTTTAGCCATCATTGGCCCATGAGTCAGTCTTGTGTGGCCGATTCTTAGTCTTGTTAATACAACTTCCACTTTTCGGTTGGGATGGATGCTAGTCATCTCTAATGTCTCGCAGTTTGTTTCTGGAGGTATGCCTCCATTGTTCCCCCCTTTTATCACGAAGACAACTTCTGATGCTGGGTTTCAGGTGGGTTTGTGTGGGAGAGGAAAACGAGCATCACAAGGCTGAGCGCAGCTCCCTTGGCCTCTGATCAGCTCGCTCATTCCCACGGGATCCCCAACAGCGCTGGCACCCAACAAGTTATCTTTTTACGTGTTGAAAATCAGTGCAAGCCAATCTTGAACCTCCATCACTACTGGATGTGATGAGTTTAAGCTCTTGTTTGCTTGAAAGGGCCAACTACGAGAGTCACAATATATCACAACAGAATGGTTCGTAAGATCTCTAGTCATTTTAACTGCTGAAAGGGATGGCATGTAACTCTGCAGTGAAGATCGAGGCTGCTAGAGAAAGACTGCCAGATGCAGTTTTTCCTTATGCTCACTGATGCAAAACCCACGCCATTTTCAGATTTCGAACCATCTGTATAAATTGCATCTGATCCCCGGTATTTAAAAATGTGCTGAAGAAATTTTCTCTTGACTTCTGCTTCGGATCTTCCCTTTCCAATTCCGACCAAATCCAGCTCGACTTGATTAGCCAAGGCGGAAATTGGGGAATTCCAACAGCCAGAACCTAGAAAGATTTAAATTAAGCTCTTCCACAAGATTCCTCATTCTCCTACCATAGGATCGGTATCTTCAAGGGGGTTGAAAACCAATCGGATGTAGGAGATCCTGGAATCCTTTGTAGTCTCGGTAGTAAATCGGGTTCATGTATTCTCGGTGTAATGAAAATAGGTGGTTCTCCACTCTCAGCATACAGGGACCCCACAGGTTGAAGACCTGAAAGCCCCAGTACAGATTCTGAGAGTTTCATTATGAAACCGAGTCTAACATCCGTAGAACATTTGGGAGTTGCAGATGAATAAGCTTACATCCATAGTCAAGCTTACTACGAATAAGCGCTCGGTAAAGCCGTAGAAGCGTTGTGCGGTCTGCACCCCAAGATAGATGTGAAAGAACCCTCAAAATACTAAGTGCTTTTGTAGCCTTTACTTTCAACTATTTGATGTGAGGCACCCATGTAAACCTTGAGTCAAAAATTAGACCCAAGTACTTCACCTCTTGGAGAAATTGCAGTGGGTTTGCTCCTAAATAGAGGGAAGGATGGAATTTTCCTCGTTTGTGGAAATGCATAGCTATGGTCTTGCTTGGGGAAAATTTGAACCCATGATAGGGTTGTCCACTGTACAACCTGATTTATTGCAGCCTGCATGTGTCCTTGTACATCCTGTAAGCTTCCTCCTGAGCAGTACAGTGTAAAGTCATCCACATACAGATCACATGAGGCAGAACTTGGAACAACTTTTACAATGTCATCTATAGCAATGGCAAACAGGGTCACACTTAAGACACTCCCTTGTGGGACCCCTTCCAGCTGATCTTCCAGGTTAGAGAAACTGTTTCCCCCGAACTCTAAATTTCCTGTTAGCAAGGAAGCTTTGTATGAAGGTAGGTAATACTTCTCTTAAACCAATGTCATACAACTTCTTGAGTATGCCATGCTTCCAAGTCGTATCATAAGCCTTTTCAAGGTCAATGAAGACTGCTAACATGTGACGTCGCTGTGCAAAGGAATTCTGTATAGCAGTTTCCATCCTTACAAGTGCATCTGTGGTCGATCTCAATCTTCTAAACCCATATTGATATGGAGTCATCACGTTTTCCTTTTCTAGCAGCCATGTTCAACCTGAAGTTTACCATTTTTTTCCATCAGCTTGCAGATGCAACTGGTGAGGGAAATTGGTCGTAATTTCCTGGTGTGGAAGCATCCTTCCCAGGTTTAGGGACAGGAATGATTATAGACTCTTTCCATGTGGATGGCACTGTACCCTCCCTATAGATCCTATTGAATAGGTCCAACAAGAACTTTTGGGATCTCTCTGATAAGTGAGATATCACTTGGTATGGAATATCGTCACTTCCTGGGGCAGTCTTACGGTAGAGCTGCAAAGCAGAGTCCATCCCCTGCGCAAAAAGGGCAAGTTTATGGAAGTTCTGCTGCAGTCCTATGAAGAACGACACTGGGTGTCGTTCCTGTTCACCCCGAAGAGTGGAGAACGAGCAGTGTAAGATGCTCCAGAGGAGATCTCTCCCATGGATTTAGCTAGCTCATTAGCAACTTCTTTTTATCTGTATGCTTATGCCATCAATGTTCAAAGCAGGTGGTGACAGTGAGGTGCTCTTCCAGCAATCTTACGCACCTTGTCCAATACCCATGCTAAGGGGATCCCAGAGTTAATAAAGGGGAGACGTACTGTCTCCATGACGTCCGTCTGGCCTCTAGCACTCGCATGGCCTTGGCTCGGGTCTTTTTGTAATGGATCAAGGTTACATCACTGGGCCATCGTTTCAACTGCCTTAATGCAGCTTTTCTTGCTCTGACAGCTTGTTAGCATTCATCAGACCAACCATGGTACTGGAGGTCGACGGTAATCCCCGCTACTTTTGGGAATGGATGCTTCTGCTGCAAGGTGAATTCGTGATGTGAAGTGATTAACAGCATCTTCAACACACTGGAAATCATTCACAGATTCATGCAATACTGCAGTTGATCTAAAAAGATTCCAGTCTGCATGTTCAAGTCGCCATCTCTGCACTCCATTGGCTGGAATACCATTCACCTCCTCCAAAAGTATTGGAAAATGGTCGCTTCCATGTAAGTCTTCCATAACCTGCCAAGTGAAAAATTTATCTGTGAATCAGGTGAGACAATTGACAGGTCTATATTGGAGAATGTCCCAGTTTGAATTTGGAAATGCGTGGGAGTGTCACTGTTCAATAAAACTGCATCTATTTTAGGAGCAAGGACTCCAAGGCCCCCCTCGAGGGTTGCACAAAGTGTCTCCCCAGAGGTGATGCCGACCATTGAAATCTCCCAAGAGTAGAAATGGATGTGGCAACTGCCCAAGTAGATTTTCCAAATCATTTATGTTGTGATTATGTGGAGGAAGGTAGATAGATGCAACAGTGTAAGGTCGTCTCAAGCCTATTCTCACAGCCTTCACCTGCAGTGTTGTCTGCAGGTGGTTGGCCTGGAAAGGAATATCCTGACGTACCATTACTGCTACTCCTCCATGAGGTCCATTGTCAAAAGTCCCATAATGGGCTTGAATTTGGAATCCTCTCAGGGAAATGGGATGATTTTCCCTGGTCATAATCTCCTGTAGGCATACACAAACTGGGTTACATGAAACTATCAGATGTTGCAGTTCTTCCCATTTTGCATGAATTCCCTGACAGTTCCATTGGATTAGGATATCCAGTTCTTTAAACTATTTTTTCATAAGGTGTTTGGCAGCACCTGTGGTTAAGGTTTGCCCTACACCTTTAGGCTGTCCCTTTCCAGGATCTTGGGAGAGTCTTTTCAGGGGTTGTTTACCCGTGGAACTAGTTTCCACAGGCTTCCTTTTGACAGGTCAGGATTTCTTTGCTGGGCAAAGAAACGGACCTGAGCCTTTGCTTCAGGGGAATTATGCATAGCAGCAGAGGCCCATGTGGATGTGGTGGCACCTGGAGCTGTCACCGTTGAGACCCCTGGAGCCCTTCCTGACGGCTCCCAAAAACCCCCCCTTGAAATGGGGTCTTTTGAACAGACTCAGGATTCCTTTGCCTGGGCAAAGGGCAAACCTGAGCCTTTGCTTCAGGGGCATTCTGCCTAGCAGCAGAGGCCCCTGTGGATATGGTAGCAGCTGGAGCTGTCACCATAGAGGCCTCTGGAGCCTCCCCTGATGGCTCCAAAGACCTTACTTTGGGAGGAGGAGTCCTCAATAGACCCCTCACTCGTACTCCGTTTCTGGTGGAATTCACCAGAGGCAGTTTCAGCAATTGGGGACTGAGGTTTAAAAGAAGTGGCAGAGTGTATGGTGTAAGAAGCATTGGAGGGCAAGGGTTGGTGGGAAGGAGGATGAGCCAGAACCGAAGCAAAGGATTTACCTGTCTGTGCAAACAGCACATGGACACGTCGCTTTGCCTCTGGAAAACTAACTTTCTCCTTGCTCCTTATTATCAATACTTCTTTCTCAAATTTGAACCTTTTACACTGCTTTGAAGAAGCTTCATGAGCTTCTTTGCAGTGGTAACAGCATATTGGACCTGGAAAAGTTGTCATCTCCTTGATGACCTGTCGTACCAACTTTTCACAATTCTTGGTTGTCCCTTTCCTTAAAACAGCAAGAGTTGGCTCCATGCCCATAAACCTGGCAGTGGAAGCACCGCATAGGGTTGGCACAAATGGCTTTTCCTTAGGTGGAAACAATGCCCAACTTAACTGATTCTGGAAGGACCAACGTATTAAAAGTTAGAAGGAGAGTGGTTTTAGACTGTTCCAAACCGTCAACTTTCTTCTTAAAACGTTTTACTGCCACTACATTAAAATTCTCTAGTTCCTCTAACAGTTTCTCTCAGAATACCTCATAGGTCTCGGGAAAAGACAATTCCCTTACACGATTGGGGTTTTGTGAGGAGAACATGAAACTTGAGCCCCAGGAATGTCGCATATCGCACGCAGATGGGCGCTCTCGTCTGGTGATGAAACCTCAACTATTAGGGTACCATCTCGCTGTGGGGTGATGCGAGGATCACGTTGACATACTTCAACAATTTTTCGATGTACTTCGAAAATGTCAAGATCCATGATTGATACACCTTCAATGGTCTTCACTACTAGGTACTTAAATATATGAAATGTTTTCATATTTACCAGGTAAAATTTCCTTAGTGGATTGAGGGGGGACTTTTCCCCTTCTTACCTGGTTTGGGAGCCCGGGAACCATTACAATTCCCATTCTTGCCCTTTGGGGAAACTGGAAAGGTTCCAAAGTGACAATACGTGATGTTCCAGAGGGAATGGTCGAGGGATTGCGTAGGTCGTCAAGGAGAGAGCTAGATCTTTGTAAATTTGTAGTACTCATACAAATTTGAATTCTTCATTTCCTCACCCCCCCACCCACCATGGAGTCCAACGAGGGGAAGCTATAGTTGGGGTTCAAAATCTCCCAACAGCCACAGGGGTAATGAGGAAATATACGCAGCCACTATTACAGTACCGGTGGCAGTTGCGGGACCTATGCGCTACCGACTAAATAGTACCTGCTTGACCCTATCCATATTTGACCAGTCGATTGACTTGACCGGGCCTTGATCAAGCCACCCGTCTAACCAGAATAAAGGACCAAAAAGGTGTGTTGCTAGCTGCAGGGTGCAGCGTGCAGCATCGCTCAACCTCCAGGACTCCTGTCTCCTGGTAATACGGGATGCCACGCACGGCAAACACACGTGGGATAGTTCTCCCTGGTCCAAGATGGAATGAACCAGGGGTGGGTACACCATCCCCTCTCATAGGCCTTGGTGCACCAGGAAGCCATTTTGTCTCATCCCTCACTGGTGACCCCTCCAGTATGGGTAGCCCTCTGGTCCGGCTCACCAGATCATTGGGACCTCACCGCGGCAAGGCGGCTTCCGTTAGGGGGGTAGTGCTCATGAATGGCTGGAAAATTGGCGTGGAGAATCATAGTAGTAGTCATCTAGGAAATCTCCAACATCAGCACATTCTCATTTATTTTATGCTCAATCTATCTCAGAGTGGCTGGTATATGGGAATAGGAACATCTAATAGTCCGTTTAGCACATACTTACTAGTTCCTTCCCGCTTCAGCTCACTCTATATTGAATTATACTCAGTAACCAGGTTGTTTCCCCTTTGTTCTAGTGACTTTGGGTGGCAGAGAATCGAGATCAGAGATTGTAGGCGGGCCCACCTGACAAGTCTCCCCTCACCTCGAAGTCCATATCTTCTTCCTTATCAGATCCTAGGGATTGGGAAGAAAGCATCTATTCCTCACTGTCACTATTAATTTGATCATGAACTGGGTATGCTGTCCTCACGTTTTTACTCTCGTGAGATGACATGCATCCTTCTATTTTAATTCTATGAGTGTGCACTGATAATTCACAACCAGACCAAATACTTTTTAGCCTGTTGACTATATCACTAACTTTGGCTACTACATAGTAAGGTCCCTCAAACAAAGGTAGGTTTTTAGGTAATCCTGCCTTGGGCTGAGAAGTTACATAAACACGGGACCCAACGTCTATGTCTTTCACCCGGGATCATGACTGGTACCTTTCATGTTTAGCTGCGCCTTTCTCTAAGTCCATCTGACACCGATTATAGACTATGTTTGCAATAACAGAGGTCTATGATATGCAGAATTGTATGCAAATATGGCTAAATGGAGCAGTGTATCCTACTCTTCAGGGTTATCATATGTCATACTCCTCAATATTTGCATTTTGGTCCCATTTACACACTCCACCAACCCATTACTTAATGGATGGAATGGAGTTGTAGTGTGCCCATTTATCTGCAACTACCCATAAATGTCTTTAAAAACTTCATTTATAAATTCTCCTCCACCATCTGTTATTACATGGATGCTGACAACATGTGTTATAAAAGCTTGGGCTACTTCCTTTGCTTCTTTTTTTCATATTGGTACAGCTATGAGGAATTGGGTCAGCACATCAATTACTGTCAGCACATATTTTGCCCCTTCATTTGTAACAGGGAGAGGGCCTCCAAATCTAGGTGTATATGCTCAAATTTCTCTCTGGGAACAGACGCAGCGGAGCAGGCACATCCCTCATTGGTTTACATATTAGGCACACACTACATGACTTTACATATTTTGGGGACGTCTTTTGACATGCCCGGCTCTCAAGGGTAACCTGGGCCCCTCCATGACCTGCCAAGGGAAGGCAATAGGCCAGATACAATGCTGTGTTTTTATACAAGTCTGGAAAAAACACTCGAGTGTCTAGCTGATCATATATATATTGACATGGGTATGATAGAGAATTCCATCTTGTAGTATTTTGAAACCATTGACTTCATAGTTTAACTGAGGACACTCATTTACTTCACCCCTGAGATACCTCTTTACCTGACCCCATAATGGATGAGCATAATGATCCATCCTAATTTAAGTGGGTCCCAGGCTAACACTTTTCTCTGTGACAATATTTAATGATCCTTTCCATCCATGTCACGATAGTGCATTTATCCACATAATTTGATTCCCAGCCATGTAAGTAACTTCCAGCTCAAAATCAGCAACAGACATTTGCCAATGCAAGATCCGTTAGTTTGGCTCTGCAAAAATAAAAAACCAAACAAGTGGTCCATGATCATGGCCACCTTGACTGGAAATCCTAGTATAATAGATCGGTTTACTGTGAGACTATACATTATGCTAGGGTTTCCCCCTCAATAATGGAATACTTAACTTTGTTCTTTTTTAGAGTACGACTGAAAAGTTTATTGGACGCAAATGACCCATTATCATCATGTTGTTGGAGTACATCCCCAATAGCAAATTCACTAGCATCTGCATTCAGAATGAATGCTTTGTCAAAGTCGGTAAAAAATTTTACCTCTTTGAAAGCAATTCTTTAAGATCACAAAAGTTTCGAAATCATCTGCCCATTTAAAGACGACGCGGTTTTTAAGCTTCCCAAGAATCTTGTCTTCTCATTTAAAGGTTTAGTATTTATGCAAAATTAAAAATGATTTGCAATAAACAATTTGCAAGACCAAAAAAACGCAGCTTTTTCTACCATGGTTTTGGATATTTCCCGTAAGCTTCTAATTTTTCCTCGGGGATGATCCCTTTACGGGAAAAATTATAGGGCCAAGATATTTAAACCCATTTTTGGTAAAAATACAGTCCCATTTTTTAAAAGAAAACCCTAAAGACTGTTAGGTTTCTCCAATAAGGACCCAAGAACAACATATCACCCTATATCCCCTGGCGACCCCCCTATTAATCCTGCTAAAGCCTGATTTTTTTTTCTTTGAAAACACAAAGGGAGCTTTTAAACCCCAAATGTCAGGAAATAAATGCCCATTTGGTGTTGAGAAAGCAATTTAGGACAGCTCTCAGAATTGATGGAATTTGATGAAAAACCCTGGGCATATCAAGATGAGAAAAGACTACTTTTCCTCAAAATAGAATTTTTATATTTGGCAAGGGATATTTTTAACCTGATCACTTTTTTTGGGCCCCCCCCCGGAAAAATTGAAAAAGTTAGGGAAAAGTGGATTTTTGTATGGGGATCAAAAAGGGGGCCAAATTTTCCCCTTGCTTTTTCTCGGGGACCAGGATAATCCTCATGCTTTTTTTTGCTTCCCTCCAAGCTATTTATTAACTAAAAAATTACCTTGTAAACAGTACCGAGTCTGCTCAAAATTATCCTTTCTAGAATTTTGCATGCACATGAGGTTATAAAATTGGGCAGTTTTTTTATGAGGTTGAGTCAGGCAGGAAGATTAGAGAGCCCCCAAGGGGCCAGGCAGAATCCCTTGTGATAAATTTACCCGTAAGCTGCAAAAGGGGGATTCCCGGGTACCTGAGTTAAAGCAAAGGACATATGATAATTCCCTCATCACCTGGGGGGACATTTTTCCTTTGACAGGCATTGTTCATTCCACTCAGTAATTTCAGAAAAAGTGTGAAGGGTCGGTTGATTATTTTTTTTTTTTTCCAACCTCAGACAAAAGGGGTGTTATGTTAAGCTTGTGGGAAGTGTTAAAAGTGTTCTTTTCTAAAATGATTTTTTAATTTTCCCGTAGTTTTTTTTGGACTAAACCCCCCCAAAGGGAAAAAGCCGCCTTCCCGCGGTGGAGGGTTTTGAGGCCCCAATGATCTGGTGAGCCGGACCAGAGGGTACCATCTGGAGGGGTCACCAGTGAGGGATAGACAAAAGGCTCGGGTGCCCCAAGGCCTATGAGGGGGGAGGTGTACCCACCCCGGGTTTCATTCTATTTTGGCCCAGGGAGAATTTCCCCCCCCAAAGGTTTTTTGCCGTGGTGGATCCTGAAACCCAGGGACAGGAGTCCTGGGGGTTGAGTGATGTGCACACGGGCCCCCTGCAGCTAGAAACACCCCTTTTTGGTCCTTTATTCTGGTTAGACGGGTGGTTGATCAAGGCCGGTCAAGTAAAATATGGCTAGGGTAAGCAGGCAATTAGCGGTAGCGATAGGCCCCGCGCTGCCACCAGTACGGGGAATAGGGCTGCGTATATTTTTCATTCCCCCTGGGGGTTTTGGGAGTTTTGAACCCCAATATAGCTTCCCCTCGTTGGACCCATGGGGGTGGGGGGGGTGAGGAAAGAAGAATTCAATTTGTATGAGTTTTACAAATTTACAAGATCTAGCTCTCTCCCTGAAGACCATGCAACCCCTAGACATTCCCTCGGAACATCCAACACGGTCCTCTGGAACCTTTTCCAGTTTCCAAAGGGCAAGAAAGGGAATTGAAAGGGTTTCCTGGGCCCCCAAAACCAGGTAAGAAGGGGAAAAAGTCCCCCTCAACCACTAAGGAAATTTTACCTTAAAATATGAAAGCATTCATATGGTAAGAAAACCTGTAGTGAAGCCCATGATGGGTATCAATCATGGATCTTGACTTTTTCAAAGTAATCGGAAAAATAGTTGAAGTATGTAACGTGATCCTCGCAAACCCACAGCGAGATGGTCCCTAAAGTTGAGGTTTCGTCCCCAGACGGAGCGCCCGTCGCGTGCGATAGCGAATTCCTGGGGTCAAGTTTCATTTTTTTTTTCCCTCACAAAACCCCAATCAGGTAAGGAATTCCTTCCCCGAGACCTGATGAGGTTTTTCTGAGGGGAAAACGCTAGAGGAACTAGAGAATTTTAATGTAGTGGCGTAAAATGTTTAAGAAAAAATTTGAGGGGTTTAGAACAGTCGACCCCAGCTCTTTTCTAATTTTAAAAACACATTAGTCCTTGAATGGGTTAATTTGTGGTACCACATCAAGTAAAGCCATAGTGCCCAACCCCACTGCCAGGGTTAGGGCATGGGGCCAAAATTTTGCTTTTTTTAAGGAAAATGGACAACCAAGAGTATGTGTAAAGTGTGGTAAAAAGGTAAAAAGGAGGGACAACTGCAGGTCCAATATGCTTTTTACCACTCAAAGAAGTTCATAAAGCTTTAAAAGCAATGAAAAGGTACAATTTTAAAAAGGAAGTATGGTAATAAGGAGCAAGAAAAAAGTTAGTTTCCAGAGGCAAAGCGACATGCCTGTGCTGTTTGCACAGCCGGGTAGGTCCTTTGCTTGGTTCTAGCCCATCCCCCTTTTCCCACAGCCCTTCCCCTCCAATACTTTTACAACACACATCGCCATTCCTTTAACCCAGTCCAAATTGCTGACACCCTTGGTGAGCTTTTCCACCAGAAACGGAGTAGGAGGGGAGGGTCTTTGAGGAGACTCCTCCCCCAAAGTAAGGTTTTTGGAGCCATCATTTAAGGTGCAGAGGCCTAAATGGGAAGCTCCGCGGCCACCCAAATCCACAGGGGCCTCTGCTGCTAGGAGAATGCCCTGAAGAAAAGGCTCAGGCACATCGTTTGCCCGGGCAAAGGAACCCCGAACCTGCCCCAAAAGACCAGCGCCACAACACCCACAGGGCCTCCGCGCTAAAAAGAATCCCTTTGAAGCAAAGGCTCGGGCCCGTTTTGCCGGGCAAAGAAACCCTGAGCCTGCCAAGGAAAAACCGGGGAAAAACTATTTCCACAGGAAAAAAAACCCAAAAAAGTATACCAGGATCCGGGGAAAGGGAAGCCTAAAGGTGTGGGGCAAACCTTTGACCACGGTGCTCCCAAAAACACTTATAAAAGAAATAATATAAAAAAATGAATACCAAATTCAAGGGAAAACTGTCAGGGAATTATGCAAAATGGGAAGAACTGAAACATTGATAGCTTCATGAACCCCATTTGTGTTCCTAAAAGAGATTATGACCAAGGAAAATCGTCCCCTTCCCCTGAGGGATTAAGTTCAGGCCCCTTATGGGACCTTGAAATGGACCTCATGGGGAGTAGTAGTAAGGACGTCATGATATTCCCTTCCAGGGGATCCCCCTACAGACAAACGCAGGGAAGGGTTGAGAATAGGCTTGACCGACCTTAACAGTGCTCCCTCTACCTTCCTCCACAAATTCAACTAAATGATTTTGGAAAATTACTTGGCAGTTGCCACATCCATTTTACCTGGGGATTTAATGGTCGGCATCACCTTGGGGGGGACACTTTGTGCAACCCCGAGGAAGGGCCTTGGAGTCCTTGTTTTAAAAGTAGAGCAGTTTTACTGAAAAAGTGAAACCTCCCACACATTTTCCCAAAATTAAGCTGGGGGCATTTCCAATATAGGACTATCAATAGGCCACCCGATTCACAGTTATCTTCCGGAAAGGGCATGGAAGACTTTCATGGAAGCGACCCCTTTCCAATAATTTTTGGGGGAGGTGAATGGATTCCCGCCAATGGGGGTGCGGTGCGACTGAAAGCAGACTGGAATCTCTTTTGATCACTGCAGTATTGCAAGGATTGTTTAAAGATTTCCAGTTGTTTAAAAATGCTGTTAATCACCCCAATCACAAATTCACCTTGCAGCAGAAGCACCTTCCCCAAAAATAGGGACATTTCCCTCGACCTCCAGTACCATGGTGGTTTTGAGAATGCCAACAACTGTCAAGAAGGAAAGCTGCATTAAGGGAGTTGAAACGAGCCCAGCATTGTAACCTTTATCAGTTTTAAAAAAAACCCAGCCAAAGGCCAGGGGTTAAAAAGGGGCTAGATAGTCGTGGAGACAGTATTCTTTCGTTAACTCGGGCCCCCCCTTTGCGTGGGTTGGGAAAGAGCACACCCTACAAAACCTGCTCTGAAAATAGATGGCATAATCATCACAGACAAAAAAGATGTTGCAAGAGTAGCTAAATCCATGGGAGAGATTTTCCCCGGAGATCTTACACTGCTCGATTCTCAACTCTTCGTGTGAACAGGAACAAACACCCATTGCGTTTTCAGTAGCACGCGCAGAACTTCCCTACAACTTTTCCATTTTTTCGCAAGGAGATGGACTTGCTTTGCAGCTCTACCGTAAGATGCCCCAGGAAGGGGGAATTCCATTCAAAGATATTCAGTTTTGGAGAGCTCCAGAAGTTTTTGTTGGACCCCCCTTTAATAGGTTTTTAATAGGGAGGGTACAGTGCCATCCACATGGAAAGAGGCCTTTAAAATTTGTCAAAAACCCGGCAAAAATGCTTCCACACTAGGGAAAATTTCAGACCCAAATTTTCCCCCACACTGATCGCAAGTGTGGGGAAAAAGGTAAACTTCAGGTTTACATGGCGCTAGAAAAAGAAAACGTGTTTAACCCCCTATAAAAGGTTTAGAAAATTTAGACGACCACAGAGTAATTTTGGGGGATGGAAAAAAAAAAAAATGCTATACGGAAATTTCCCTTTGCACAGCGACGTCACAGTTGCAGTTTTTTGCCTTGAAAAGGTATGAACGACTTTGGGGCATGGATATCATGAAGCTGTTGACACGGTTTTAAGGGCATTACCTACCTTTATACAAAGCTTCCTTTCTAAAGGAAATTTTGATTAGGTGGGAAAACAGTTTTTTAACCGGAAGACCCGTGGAAGGGGGCCCCCCAAAGGGGGTGTTTAAATGGACCCTGTTTGCCCTTGCATAAAGACATTGTAAAAATTGTTCCAAGTTCTGTTTCTGTAATCTGTATGTGGAGACTTTTAAATTAGCTCAGGAGAAGCTTAAGGGTTCAAAGGGCACATGCAGGCGCAATAATAGGGTTTTACGTGGGCAACATATCATGGGTCAAATTTTCTCAAGCAAGACCCTGGATTTCATTTCTACAAAAAGGAAAATTCCCCCCTTCCCCTTTTTTAGGAAAAAAACCCACTGCCCCAATTTTTCCAAGAGGTGAAGTACTTTTTCAATTTTTGACTCAAGACTTACATGGGTGCCTCACATTAAAAAAGTTTTAAAATGAAGGGTACAAAAACACTTAGTATTTTGAGGGGTTTTTTCACTCATTTGGGGTGCAGACCCCCCAACGTTTTAGGCTTTTCCCAGCGCTTTTCTAGTAAGCTTGATTTTGGCGGGAGGTGATTCTCGCAACTCCCACTGTTTTCCGGATGTTGGACTCGGTTCATAATGAAGCTCTAAAAATCTGTACTGGGGTTTCAGGTCTTCACCCGTGGAATCCCCATATGCTGAGATGGAGAAAACCCCTTTTTTATTACACCGGGGGTACATGAACCTGATTTTTCTACACAAGACTACAAAGGATTCCGGGGTCTCCTACACCCGATTTGGGTTTTTAAACCCCCTTGAGGATAGCATCCTATGGTAGGAGAATGAGGAAACTTGTGGAAAATCTTAATTTAGTCTCACTAAGTTCGGCTGTGGAAATTCCCCCCTTCCCCCCCTTGGATAATCAATTGAGCTGGGTTTTTGGGCGGAATTGGGGAAAGGGGGGAGATCTGAAGAGAAGGCAGAGAGAAATTCTTCCATATTTTTTAAGTACCAAGGATAGAGGCAAATTTAAAATGGTTGAAAAATGAAAATGGTGGGGCTTTTCAGCAGTGAGCAGAAGGAAGACTGCATTGGCAGTCTTTTTTTTAGCAGCCCGATTTTTTGCAGATTACATGCCATTTGCAGAGTTTAAAATGACTAGAGATCTACGAACCATTCTATGTGATATATTGTGACTCTCGTATGCCTTGCAAGCAATCAAGGGGCTAAAATCATCAATCCAAATAGTAAAAGGGGGTTCAAGATTTGGTTTCACTGATGCAACACATAAAAAGATAACCTGTGTTGGGGGCCCGCACAGTTTGGGATCATGGGGAAAGAGCGAGTGATCAGAAGGCCAAGGAAACTGCTGCTCACCTTGTGATGCTCGTTTTCTCTCCCCCCACCGACCTGAAAAACCCGCAAAGGAGTTGTCTTCGTAAAAAATGGAAGGAAAATGGAGGCATACCCCGAAACAAACTGCGAGAGATTAGAGATGACTGGCAGTTGGGGATGCATTACCCTAACGAAAATGGAAGTTTTATTAACAGACTAAGAACGGGACACAAAGACTGACCATGGGCCGATGATGTCTAAAAGTCAACATTTTTTGAAGGATGCCAAGAGCCATTTAACGATGAATTAGTGGGAAAAATGGCAACATTCTCAGACCAAAAAATAGACTTTTCATGAAAAAGTAGGGGGGGGGATTGTGACTAGAGGGTTTATTTGTTTTCCTAGGAAGAAATATTGTCAATAAAAATTTAATTTTGCATAAGTTTATCAAATTTATATACTTAGAGCATAATATTTTTGCTTTTATTTTTTTTTTGTTTATTGTTTTTTGTAAGATATTTATTGATAGATTTTTAAAATTTTAAACATTTTAATATTTCTATTTAACAAGGCATTCGCCACTAATGACCTTAGCTGTTGACGCGGCAGATAATTTTAAATAATCAATCAATCAATCTTGGACTAAAGAAACTGCATAAAGTTGTCGCGAATATTGTCCTACTTTTGTTCCCTTAATAGTGTAGGGTCACCGACCCATTTAGGCCGTTGTGAGTTGTTGCTCCTGGACGGACCCAGGCTCTTTATTGTGTAATTGTTATACCAGTCATAAATATGTGATTGAAAGTGTTGCTCAAGGTAAGGAGGATTAGAAATTTTGAGCTAATCTTTGCAGACTGACTATTATCAACAGTGAATCTCGTTACTATTGCAAAGTGGTCATTGATTAGCTCTGTTGCAAGCATGCTTCTGACATTTCCATGCACAAGATCCCTTCCTATTACATAATCTAGCCTTCCCCTGCGATGTGAGTTTCCCTGTCTGTATCATATACGGTCACAGATCTATTGTTCACAAAGTTTCGGAACTCTTCGCCATTTTCATTTGATTAACTGCCTCCAAATGTATAATGTATAGCATTAAAATCTCCTATGCATATTGTGCCGTGATTTTGAAAGTTGGGCAGTGAATCAGTGCGAAACTTTCTACCTCTTACGTATACACTGTACAGAGAGAAAAACCCAGAGGCTGTTCGAATGTGAAACGTCTGACATTACACATGATTGTCATGAGACTTCTGCACCAACTTATGCGGTATGGTGTCACTAACATAAGTCAATAGGCTTGTGATTCCTATGTTCGTTTAAGAGTAGCCTCTAATTCTTGGGGTGGTTTTGATTTTAGGGGCTGATGTGAACGGCTCTTGTAAACAGATAACGTTAACATTATTGTTATAAATATAGTAAAGCAAGTCACGGTTGACACCACATATATTCCATGAAAGAAAAGTAATTGTTTTCTTGTCCCCCATCACACCCTGTGATTAACTGATTGGTCAAATGTGTGTTTGATGAAGCCCTTTAATCTGCATATTTCTTGTACCTTGTTTATTTACACTGATTCTGCGTGCTTTCCTCATATTGGTATAATATGGATAATCCATAACTGATATCATTTTCTGAGTGATGTCCCACACTTCTTTCATTTCCTGCACATCTTCGCCAGCGTTATTTTCACTGTCACTGTCGTCACCATTTTCAATTGATTTGTCAATGGTATTGTGCATAATAAAATAATAATAAATATATATATATTTTTTTAGAAAATAATTATTTATTTAATTTTTTAATTTAAAATTTATTTTTAAA
Organism: Penaeus monodon; assembly: GCF_015228065.2. Lineage (NCBI taxonomy): Eukaryota > Metazoa > Arthropoda > Malacostraca > Decapoda > Penaeidae > Penaeus > Penaeus monodon. Next base: position 29,885,163 of record NC_051390.1, read on the forward strand.
AAAATAAAAAAAATCAGAGACCTCATTCGTATTTTCACCATCACTAACATCATTAGAAAACATATATTCCCTGTCTACATTATAACATTTTCTTTCCATTAACATTTTTGTTCAATTCAGCAAGATCTTACCTGAGGCTTCTTATATCCTTTGGGCCATTTCCTTGATTTTTTCACTATTAGTTATGCCTGTGGCACTGTTTCTTGGGATGGGGAATCCTCCTAGCAGTTGTGGGAATTCCTCAAGGTTTGTGACGTCACATGGTACTGGGTGGGGTGTAGCTGGGCTGGATTTCACCACTCTGTAGTCGATGGGTACGATCAGGGCAGGGCAGGGCAGGGCAGCACTTGGCGGTTTGTAGGTGTAGTTACGGTGCCAGGCCGTCACACCTTGCTCTCCACACCTAAAGCACCTTTTCATAATGGTGACTGTGTTTTCTTTGTCGTTATCATTCTCGTTGTTTCTTGCAGGGCAGTCCTTTGTCTGGTGAACTTCTGCACAGACAGCATGAGCTGTTTCTTTCCTGCAATATTTAGCTATGTGGCTGTAACACTGGCACTTATAGTAGACCACAACCTCTGAGCTCCATGGTCGAATGGAGCTCTGCTGAATGTATCTTCCAAAGAACTAGTACTCTTTAGTGGCAGCTGTTCTCCACTCCTTACAATGATGATCCTATTTAAAGGCTGTCCGTCCTTGTAAATCCTCTGAGCTTTAAAAACACCCGGAAGATGCAGTGCTTCCTCTGTGGCAGCCTCCTTTGAAAACCTTGTAACCAGTATTCCTCATATCTTATGCTTTTGGGCTGATATTTGTCTTTGTTCTGAAGAGAAATTCCCATGAAAGTGCCATTAACCATCAGGGCCATGTAGTTTTGTTGTTCCCGTCGTACGTAGACGTAGTGCAAGGATGTCCATTTCCCCTGCACCATGCCTAGTGGGCCATCCTCTTGGAGGGGTGGCAGCTGGCTGACCTCACTCATCCATCTGATTTTATCTACGGAAGACGCAGTTTGATAGAAATATTTAAATATTTAAAATTTTAAAATTCTATCAATAAATATCTTACAAATAACAGTAAATATATTAAAAATCAAAGCATAAATATTATGCTTTAAGTCCATAAAATTATTGTATAAACATTATGCATAATTAAATTTTATTGAAAATATTGGTCTCCCTAAGGAAACTAATAAGACCTTATGTTACAATCCTCCCCTAATACATTTTTCAGTGTATATGGGGGAAACAAGTACATATGTCTTTGGTCTGAGAATGTTGCACATCTTTCCACTACATGTGCGACCGTTAATGGCTCTTGACATCCCTCACAAAGTGCTTCACTTTTAACCATCATCAGCCCATAAGTCAGTCTTGTGTGCCTGATTCTTAATCTTGTTAATACAACTTCTATTTTTCAGTTGGGATGGATGCTGGCCAACTGCCAAGGTCGTCTCTAATCTCTCGCAGTTTGTTTCTAGAGGTATGCCTCCATTGTTCCTTCCATTTATCGCGAAGACAACTCCTGATGCTGGGTTTCAGGTCGGTGTGTGGGAGAGGAAAACAGGCATCACAGGGCTTAGCAGCAGCTGCCTTGGCCTTCCAATCAGCTCGCTCATTCCCACTGATAGCGACTTGCGTTGGCACCCAACATAGTTATCTTCTTACGTGCTGAATCAGTGCAAGCCAATCTTTTAACCCCCCTCACTACTGGATGTGATGAGTTAAGCTCTTGATTGCTTGCAAGAGTCAAACATATTTCTATAGAATTGTTTGTAAGATCTCTAGTCATCTTAACTGCTGCATGTAACTGCTTTGGATCTCTCCCCTTTCCCAATTTCCCACCAAATCCAGCTCGACTTGATTAGTCCAAGGGGGGAATTGGGAAATTCCAACAGCCAGAAACCCTTGTGAAAATTTTTAAATTTAAAATATTCTCCTCAGCTATCCTCAAGGGGACTGAAAACCACTCGGATGAAGGAGATCCTGGAAGCTTTTGTATTCTCGTGTAGTAAATAGGTTCATGTAGTCCCGGTGTGAAAAAAGGTGGTTCTCCACTTTCGCATACAAGGACTCCACAGGAGAAGACCTGAAAGCCCCTGTACAGATTCTGAGAGCTTCATTATGAACTGAGTCCAACCCAGGAATGATTATAGCCTCTTTCCATGTGGATGGCACTGTGCCCTCCAATAGATCCAATTGAATAGGTTCCAACAGGAACTTTTGGGAGCTTCCGGTAAGTGGGATATCATTTGGTATGGAAAATCGTCACTTCCTGGGCAGTCTTATGGCAGAGCTGCAAAGCAGAGTCCATCTCCTTGCGCAAAAATGGCAGGTTGTATGGAAGTTCGTTGCAGTCCTACTGAAGAATGACACTGGGTGTCATTCCTGTTCAGCCCAAGAGTGGAGAATCAGGCAGTGTAAGATGCTCCAGAGGAAAATCTCTGCCATGGATTTAGCTAGCTCATTTGCAAAAATTTTTTTGTCTGTGATGATTATGCCATTTATCTTCAGAGCAGGTGGTACATGGATGTGCTCTTTCCAGTAATCTTACGCACCTTGGGGGGCCCCTTTTCAAAAATGCCAGGTCCCAATTTAGTTCGGGGCTTTTTTAACAATACTGTC
>NC_051390.1:29892886-29902749 GCF_015228065.2 Penaeus monodon
GGATTGTCTGAGTTTCAGAGTTCATGTCACTGACTGGTGCACTGTTCCCCTGAGCAAGGAACTTCACCGTGACTGCTTATAGGTAACCAGATCAGGGATACATGAAGCCATGATTAGGTGGTGGGGGATGTAGAGTGCACTCATTGGTTGAACCATGCGATGCTGAGCAGAACCACGTCATGATCAATGACCACCTGTCTGGATCATGGTCATTGGTTACAGCTGTTCAATTCTGAACTGTTTTTGATATATATATATATATATATATATATATATATATATATATATATTAAATATGTGTATGCACATTATACATACATATAAGGCCACCATCAGTAAATGTCAAGTTGTTGCCCATGCAGCAGGCTCCCTCTCTCTACACAGCTGATGGATCCAAAGGAACGGCATAGACCGAATCAGTTCGGCACCTACAGGAGTTGCTAGAACAAGGTGAGAAGCGACAATGAACTGCTTCCGGGACGGCCGTATGATTTAACGTCCCCTCGGTGCGGGCTTTCCCCAGAACCAGCTCCCCCCGCATTTCTCCATAGTATTAAAGTTTTGCGGGTGTTGTTCGCCCCGCGGGGCACCTGCATAGTATTGGAACAAATGCGGGGCAGCTAGCACCACCCCGCACCAGAGAGAGAGAGAGAGAGTCTGTGTGTGATTGAGTGCGTATGTTTGTGTGTGAGTGAGTGTGTGAGAGATAGAGTGTGTGTGTGTGTGTGTGTGTGTGTGTGTGTGTGTGAGTGAGTGAGTGAGTGAGTGAGTGAGTGAGTGTGTGAGTGAGTGAGTGAGTGTGTATGTATGTGTGAGTGTGAGTATGAGTATGTATGTATGTGCGTGTCAGTGACTAATTGTGTGTATGTGTGAGTGACTAATTGTGTGTGTGTGTGTGTGTGTGTGTGTGTGTGTGTGTGTGTGTGTGTGTGTGTGTGTGTGTGTGGAGAGAGGGAGAGGGAGAGGGAGAGGGAGAGGGAGAGGGAGAGGGAGAGGGAGAGAGAGAGAGAGAGAGAGAGAGAGAGAGAGAGAGAGAGAGAGAGAGAGAGAGAGAGAGAGAGATTTACAGAACAGTGTACATGCCCTGCAAAAAGCAAGGGCAAGATGCTATAGTCTCTATCCAAACTGTCTGTCCTTCTATTTTTGTAGAGGGTTCAGTCAAATATAGGCTATACATGTCCGAAGGTTTGTACCGTTGTCCTTACATTATTCGCATATCGTCTTTTTGGTATAAACAAAAAATCTCTTATATCACTAATCATATCATATCAAGTCCAGTGTCTATAATAAAATTAATGTAACCAATCAGTATTGGTTTCATGACAGCGCTGTTTGGTCTAGAGGATGGTCAAGATTATGCGACTTGGGCACCTAGCACATTTTGCAGTGATTATATGATTGGCTTTACCTCCAAAACTGCATGCTGATATACTATGCGTAGCCTGATTAGTGTAACTTGCTTTCTCTGAGACAGTCCATTTTGGATTTTGTATGGTTTGTCCATATCAGATGTCACTGCAATACTTTCATACTGCCAAATAGTACCATGTCCATTTTTCTTCAGTTCTTCGGTGGTCCATACCTGGTCCTCATAATCTCGAAGACTGGTGAAAATACGTTTTTTTTCGTTTGTTTAAGATATAATGGTAGCGCGATGTATGTTTTTTTCACAGGTTTTGTGCTAGTTTGGCTAAATGATCCACCTTATCACAGGTTGATATTCCTATATGAGAGGGTATCCAATATAGTGACACATGTATACCATGCTAGAAATTTGGTGTAGGATATTCCTAGCTACCATATTTTCTAGAATAAATGCAGTAAGTCTATAGAGTGCACCTTGTCTCTCAGAGAAGGTAGGTGTTGCTGCTGTTCACTACCTTTTTTGATGGCATACTATATGGCTACTGACTCGGCATCAGTTGTACTTGCCCAGTTGGAAATTCGACACTTTCGTTAAGAGAAATGTCAGAAATTCATACACCAGCTGCCCTATGAGGATCAGTACAGGCATCACAATAAATTGCAAGTAGGGGGTACCATGAGGGGGATGAAGAATTTCATCTATATATTTCAGGTAATGTCCTTTTAATTCTGTTGCAGTAAGTGTTGCTTCTGGAATATTAATAGGATAAATGTTCCACACATTTATCTTGAAGCTGAGAATAGTTTGGGCAGTTTTGGCCTTCCATTCTAAGTTTGACTGTATCAGACTGAAGTATCTCACTGGACAATGCAAGGGAAATATGTGGTCTGAACTGAAGCTGCAGAGATCTGATGCCGAGTATGGTGTTGTTCTGGGTGATACGACTATGAATTGAGGGGAGATCAGCTTTTTCCTCATAACAAGAACTGTAGCAGTCATTGGGCAACCAAGAGTGATTCTCATGGCCTTATTTTGTAAGACTTCAACGGGTTACAGACTATTCTGTGGCAACATACAAAGAACTGAGCTCGCATAGTCTATCATGGATCTATCAAGGGGTGCGTAGATCAACCTTAGGACTCCTAGGGAGGCACCTATGTATCTGTTACATATGTATTGTTTTTGCAATAACTTATTCACCTAAACTTGGAATGTATGACAGTTTATGAAATCTGGAAATGTACTTTGTCTTGATCAGGTTGATTAGAAGCCCAAGGGAAGCACACTTTTGCTCAACCTCCGAAGAATATATTCCCCCTATCAAAGACCTGAATGACAATGTCATCAGCATAGGATGTGATGCTGCATAGGTCTCCTAACTCACTGTTGAGCTTGCAAAGAGAATGATAAATATGTTAAATAGTGAAAGGGACAAAACACCGCATTGTAGAGTGCCTAACTCTAGTTCACCACAAGCACTGTAGGTGCCTAGGTACCATACCTTTGCTCTTCTCAGAGAAGCTTGCCCTTAACTCCTACAAGAGATAATTCATGAAGGATTGCAGTAGGAAAGGCTCTGTCGAATGCTCCTTTGAAATCTATGAAGTAAGAAGACTGTGTTACTTCCATTTAGGTATTGGGCTAAACACATTTGTGTCCCTTTCCCTTTTTGGATACCAATAACTGATGACTAAATTTCAACTGGTGGAGCAGACGAGTGAGAACTACAGATAGAATGTCATAGAAATGAGCCTAGCTTCATCACGGCATCCTGGTTTGGGGATTGGATTAATGGTAGCTTGTTTCCAAGCAGTGGGCAAGATGCCTAATATAATTTGAAGAGATGAAGAAGAGGATTTTTCCCCTTTACCTATATCTTTGCAATGAGTCGGATAATGTCACAAGTGATTCCATCATCCCCAGGTGCAGTGGATTTCATTTTTGAGTTTTAACTTAAGGGAGCACCTGGGTATGGATAATGAGAGAGTGAATGTGTGTGTGTGTGTGTGTGTGTGTGTGTGTGTGTGTGTGTGTGTGTGTGTGTGTGTGTGTGTGTGTGTGTGTGTGTGTGTGTGAGTGTGTGCGTGTGTGTGTGTTTGTGTGTACGTATGTGCGCGAGTGTGTGTGCGTTTGTTTGCGTGTGTGTGCGTATGTGTACGTGAGTGAGTGAGCGAGTGACTGAGTGAATGACTAGGTGAGTGAGTGGGTGAGTGACTGAGTGAGTGACTGAGAGAGAGAGAGAGAGAGAGAGAGAGAGAGAGAGAGAGAGAGAGAGAGAGAGAGAGAAGAGAGGAGAGAGAGTGAGAGAGAGAGAGAGAGAGAGAGAGAGAGAGAGAGAGAGAGAGAGAGAGAGAGAGAGAGAGAGAGAGAGAGAGAAGAGAGAGAGAGAGAGAGTGAGAGAGAGAGAGAGAGAGAGAGAGAGTGAGAAGAGAGAGAGAGAGAGAGAGAGAGAGAGAGAGAGAGAGAGAGAGAGAGAGAGAGAGAGAGTGAGAGTGAATGAGTTAATGAGTGAGTTAGTGAGTGTGAGTTTGTGAGTGAATATCTACGTGTGTGAGTGAGTGAATATCTACGTGTGTGAGTGAGTGAATATCTACGTGTGTGAGTTTGTGAGTGAATATCTACGTGTGTCCAGGTCAGGGTGGTCACATTCCACGAGCCACTTCAACACGAAAGCCCAGTCTTGAGGGCCGGATAAGCACGTGGTATACTGTGCATTTAATTTTAATCTAATACAAATGATATGCCTACAATCGAGGCTTTCCTGTATCATTCCAATTGTGATGCTGGCTGACGCAAGTTATGCTCCATTAGGCATTTAATTGCTAACTTTTGATTTTCCATGATTCATTTTTAAAAATCATGAATATTCCGTATAACTTTTATAAGTATACAATTAATAACTATATATTAAAGTATTAGCGGATTGGACCGCATGCGGCCCACAGTTGGACTACGCTGATCTAGGCAATACAACGTGATGTAACCCTTTCTATCTTAAAAACACCATTTCACTGCTTGCAGTCGATAAATATAATTGCGTTTGTGCCCTTTACATTTTTCTAGAAAGTTAATAATCTATCCACTACGAAGACTGATGCAGCGAACAAAATGACTACCTAACTTGATGCTAAATAAAGAGTAACAGCAACGGGGATGACGTCTAAATCTTTCTTTATGACAGTTTACTAATCTGTACAAATCTGAACCTTTGCCATTCAGGCCCAAAAAAATTTTCTGACAATGCAGCGACCTCTAAGAACCACGAAAGACTATCAACAGTACGCATAACAAAGATAGAGTTAATAATTAATGATGATGGTGTACGACCTTGAACACAATACAGCTAACGCGTCTTAAACATCGTGCCCATTCGCCTCTAGTTTGAGCCTCACACTTCCTCTCACGATTAGGTAATCTCCATAACACATGCAAAACTTGTCATTGTACTTATTCAGTAAACAAGAATCTAGTTGCGGGGACACTACGAGAGGTGCGCTGTGTCCGTTGTACATGGCGTTCGAGAAAAAAACCCTTTGCTTGAAAAGGGTTTCACAACTTTCCTTTTACCTTCTGAGTAGGTCCACTTTACCCTTCGAGATTATATCTTTACATTAACGGTTTCCTCAAATACTCGTGGAACCGCAGGCATATCATAAGACCATAGAATATACACAGACACAGACACATTCATGCGCGAGCCCCTCCTCGCAACCCTTTTCTTTTTGTCTTTGGGGGGTTGGGTGACGGTGATGGGCCCAAGTGGGGGATCACCCCTGCCTTGGGCCCAACCCCGCAATAGTTAACTCATTTTTTCCCTTTTTTGCCACAAACTTTATAAAATGCTATATCCCTTTTCTGAAATTTTAATTTTTTTTAAAAACCATTAACCATTCTGGGAAATCCACAAACATCGCCTTATGCACCAAAAAACTACCTTATTCGGGGCTTCGCCCCCAAGCATTACCCTATCGCCGTATTTTGAATACGCCGCTAATGACCTTAGACGTTGACACGGCAGATTTTTTTCAGTAACTAAAATTCATGCACGAGTACGCTGCATTACCAGATTTCTAACTCCTTACACATGCGGAGGAAATCATCAATAATACATTTCCTGCCAATCCTGCCACGTCATTGTCAGGCGCGGTCGTAGACCCTTCGTCCCCGTCCCCGGGCATTTCTTTTTATTTATTTTTTTTTTGTCTCCTTTCGCAAAAAGCTGGCCCCAAAAAAAGCCGGCCCCCAAAAAAGCCTGGCCCAAAAATATATTCAAAACTGTTCCTCTGGTTATTCGAGAGAGAGAGAGAGAGAGAGAGAGAGAGAGAGAGAGAGAGAGAGAGAGAGAGAGAGAGAGAGAGAGAGAGAGAGTTATGGTCCAATAAGTTTCTTAATGATGCCCTTCCATCGAAGAGAAATTTCTGCGCCAGCACATGCCCACCCTCCTCCTCCCCAACTCTCCAACCTCTTCATCTAAAAGTAAAGCACCAATCACAGGCATTATTGCTCTCGTGACTTTACACAATGGTCTCATTAACCCCTTCCCTTTGGTAGCAGCAGCTCAAAAGGGGACCAGGAAATGGATTAAACGCTCTCGAGGACTAACAGTTGTATTTTTTCTAAATAAATTTCTTTGCCACGTATTGTGCGCGTACGCACGAGTTAGTTAGGGACTGAGTGAGCGAGGGAATGAGAAATACTCTGTGTGTGTGTGTGTGTGTGTGTGTGTGTGTGTGTGTGGGTGTGTGTGTGTGTTGGGGTGTGTGGGGTGTTGGGTGTGTGTTGTGGGGTGGTGGGGAGAGAGAGGACAGAGAGAGAGAGAGAGAGGGGAGAAAAAAGGGGGGGGGGGGAGAAAATATATATATATATATATAAAATATAATTAAAATATAAATATATATTATACAGAGAGAGAAAGAAGAGGAGGGGGGAGGGAGGGGGGAGGAGAAAGAGAGAGGGAGGGAGGGGGGGGGGAGGGGGGGAGGAGGGAGGGAGGAGGGGGGAGGGAGAGAAGAGAGAGAGAGAAGGGTCAAATTACCTTTGGAGGGGAGAGGAGGAGAGGAGAGAGAGAGAGAGAGAGAGAGAGAGAGAAGAGAGGGAGGAGGGGGGAGGGAGGGAGGGAGGGAGGGAGGGGGGGAGAGAGAGAGAGAGAGAGAGAAGGGTCAAATTACCTCTTAGTGAGAGGGAGAGAGAGAGAGAGAGAGAGAGAGAGAGAGAGTGAGTGAGTGAGTGAGTGAGTGAGTGAGTGAGTGAGTGAGTGAGTGAGTGAGTGAGTGAGTGAGTGTGTGTGTGTGCGCGCGTGAGAGAGATACAGCGTAGGATCTCCCCCCGATATCATAGTGCACAAAATTGACCGATATACCCCGGGGTTGAGTAAACGCCTAATAGATCTGCGTTCCGATGTTCGACTGTAGGTACAAGTAAAAACGAAGTTATTGGTTCAATTGGCAACTTTTGAGTCGGTGTGACCCGCGGTTATGTCCGTTAATTAATGTAGGACTAGGGTTTAAGCTAGAATAATTATTCACTTATTAATAACACCCTTCGCACCCTCTTGAAGTCACTTGCATGTTTTGGGTAATTCCCAAGCGATCGTGTGATTCATAGATATTCGTAGATATTCGTAGGGAATGTCACGAGCGCCCGTCACACAGATAGCAGAAGAGAACAGGTTATTTATAGATTTTTCTGGCTCGGTTCACTTCAATGTACGGCATATAAGATCCCCCTGTCGATGAAGTCTAACATCGCATAGCTAGACATGGCTACCTCGGCAGTTCAGATTTTCCGACCCCAAAAAGATTTGCTTGCTAAAAAGCTTGCAAATATTTTTTCACATCACCATTCACTAATGCGTACATTCTGTCGCATATCATTAAATGTTGAATTCAATGTGGTAGTTGAAATAATTTTTAGCTAGCATTGCTAATATACCTCAGTTTTGTTATAGTGAACATTAATATTCATGTTTGTGATTCATTCTCACACAAACGCTTACTCACTCACTCAATCATCCACGCAGAACAAGACACTGAAACCTTTTCATTAATAGGGTTTGTTGCTGTCTTAGTTGCCAGTGTAATCTATGACGTATCTCTTTTGCCTGCAATTTTGTCAGTCATGCCAAGTGACTTGTACATCATGTACTAATTACATTTATTTCTTCTCTGTGTGACGACAAATGGTTCAAGTAGATCTTTGCGGATTGCCGTTGTTGTTTCCCGTATCTACTCTCATATCTATCAGAGACGGTTGGTAGTTCAAGCCAGGTCCATGCGTGTCGCTATTGACGTCTCCCTCTCCTATTTTCTTCTTTATTTTTTGTGAAAAAAAAAATAATAATAAAATAAAATAAAATAAAGTTAAAAACGAACATTAAAAACCGCAAATTTATATAAATAACCGGCTAGTGGTATTTAACACCCCTCTTCTCTGTTGCCTTTCTTTTTCTCTTATTATCTGGCCCTTACATGTATGATCTGGTTCCCTGACTATAAATAGCAGTCGGACCGATGATAACCGACACGGCACCGAAGGAGGACCCTGCTGCAGAACCGGTCACCTTAGGATGCTGTGGGAAGGACGTCACCGGAAGATCGCCAGAAGTCTGTGGACCAGGATGTTCGTTAGAGCAGGTGTTAAGCCATCCGATGATGTAGTGGACCGAGCAATATACAATGTAGTAGACAGGACCTGTGACCTCACCTCGCTCCCCCCATACTTCCTCCAGCTGCTTGAGTCACTTCTGGCAGCTGGGACGCTCACTACTCATACCGAGGATGACCTAGCTCATGTCCAATGCCCGACGTGGTAAGGTCGGCCTCCCCTCACCTCAGGCGGGTCAGCCTGACACATGACCCTGCACTCGCCACTTTACCCAGAGACATCGTCATAGCATGTGCCCCCTTTACATGTGTTATGAGTCCTACGTACATTGACTACCATTACTGTTCACTGTTATAATTGGTAGCAGCGGTGGCTGTTGCTTCCATTGCTTCCATTGGGCTCGCAACACGAACACACAACTCCCGAAAAAAAAAAAAAAAAAAAAAAAAAAAAAAACGCTTGACCATTCCCGAATACCATGTCTAGAAAACCACGTAAGTACAGGCTTTGGGCTCCTTTTCTTATTTCCTTTCCCTTCCTTCTTCTCCCATAAATGTGTTAAGCCATCGGTTTTGTTGGGTAAAAGTGCTAAGCAACAGCAAATGGCACCATGTGATCGCAATATGTGGTCAACAAACATGAATATCGTTTGTTAGTTAAGTAGTTGATTAACTTCTCGTGTCAACTGCAACGAATTTAACGAGTTCTTGATTTTATCTTATCACGAATATCATTTCATTTTATCTCGTTCCTCCCCTCGCCCCGACCTGACTGCACCTTTTCCCTTCCGGTCGGTTGGGACGTGGAAAGGGTCAATAGACGACCGCTTGTTTTTCCCGTCTCGACCTGACCTCACTTTCTCTCTTTCCCTTCCAGTAGGTTGGATGTGGAAAGAGTTAAGAGAGGACCACTCGTTTTTCCCATAATTTGGTTGTTGTTGTTTTGTTGACACCTTGGGGATTAACTGTAACACCATTACATTGTTCATTGTGACACGTTCTATCGACGCTAGAATGGAGCTTGTAATGAGATTTTCTATACATTTATTATTTTGATTATAGCTTAAGATCTCCCCCATATAGTGCACAGGATTGCCCGATATACCCCGGGGTTTCGTAAATCGCCTAATAGATCTCCACTCCGACATTCAACAGTAGGTACAGATAAAACCTTAGTTATTCGTTCGAACGGCAACTTTCGAGTTGGTGTGACCCGCGGTTACGTCCATTAATTAAAGTAGGACTAGGTTTTAAGCTAGAATCATTATCAGTAGGGAATGTCACGAGCGCTCATAACAGATACACAGAAGAGAGCAGGTTATTTATAGATTTTCCTGGCTCGGTTCTCTTTGGCATTTTGGGTATAGGATCCCTCCGTCGATAAAGTCTAATATGTATAGCTAGACATGGCTACCTCGGCAGTTCAGATTTTCTGACCCCGAGAAGATTTGCTTGCTAAAAAGCTTGCATTTTTTTTTCACATCACCATTTATTAATGCGTAGATTCTGTTGCATATCATTAAATGATGAATTCAATGTGGTAGTTTCAATAATTTTAATTGCTAATTTATCTCAGCTGTAATATTGAACGTTAATATTAATGTTTGTGATTCATTCTCTGTGTGAGGTCACTCCCACTTTCCCTCTCATTCACGCTCGCTTTTGCTCACACACACACACGCTTACACTGGACCATCGTGGCAGTCATATATATATATGTGTGTGTGTGTGTGTGTGTGTATGTGTATGTGTGTGTGTGTGTGTGTGTGTGTGTGTGTGTGTGTGTGTGTGTGTGTGTGTGTGTGTGTGTGTGTGTGTGTGTGTGTGTGTGTGTGTGTGGTGTGTGTGTGCGTGCCTGTTTCGTGCGTGTGTGGTGGGCGTGGTGTGGTGCTGTG
>NC_051390.1:29902849-29905349 GCF_015228065.2 Penaeus monodon
ATATTTTTTATATAATTATATATACTTTTCCCAATTTATATTATGATTTCAAAAGCAAAGGAAAACATTTTGTTTAAATTACTACTATACCGTGTTGTACTGAGAATAAAAGACTTTGAAAGTTTGTTTTCCCCCCTTTTTTCTGCACGTGTCTATAGCTGCCTAATTTCTTTTATTTTTTTATTTTTTTTTATTTTCCATGTTGCTGCCCTTCTTTTTCATTATTTTGAATACACCGGAATATATCTTCAACATTTCTTTATTTGGTTATTCTTTTTGTGGACAGAAGAGGGTTTACGAGCAAAATAAAGATCCCTGTAGTTCCTCTCACGACTGTGTTTCCACCCAAAGGGAAGCCCGAGGCGGTCATAAAGCAGTGTTCCCAGTGAAAAAAGTTAAATTTTACCGTTTTTTCGGGCACTGTAAATGGAAACATGTATATATAATCATTGGGTTTTTATAAAATTATATTATTACTACAACACTTCTGATGAACAGCAAGAGCACATAAGCATTCATTTGACAACAAGGAAATAAAACAGTTACTGTTGTCAACACTGGTCCCGTGGCGCGCCGCTGGGCGAAGAGCCGATCCTCCGGGTTTGCGGCGGCCGGCGCGCCACCAATAGGGAGACGCTCGTCGCGGGCTATTTTGTACTAGCATTCCCGTTTGCCATTTCCTGACTGCAATTTTTTTGCTACTGCACGCTGATCAAAACACCGAATTTTTGTTCGTTTCCCTTCGAAAAATTGAAACGGTTTGAAAATTCCTGTACCGATCCGTACTATTAAAAAACAAAAAAACTGCTATTTATTAACCAACAAAAACGTTATTAATTCAGCATTAAAAAGTTCATTTAAATGACAAATTTAATTTCAAAGCTAGTTCACATAAAATTTATCATTACATGACATTATCAGACATTTTCTCTGAGATATGCCTTATTGTACCCTTGGCAACCGCAGATGGAACGACACAGAGGGTCCGGGAGAAGCCATGTGCGGGGTCCTGTGAAGCGACTGCACGTGGGAATTTTTGAAGTGTGTCTGGTGTACGTCAGTTTTACCGGCTTTTATTTCACGTCTTTGGTGTACGTCAGTTTTACCGGCTTTTATTTTGCAGGGTTTTTTTAGAAATGGAGAGGATTCTTTCTAGGATCACGTTGCGTATGTGTATTATTAATGCTGAATGCTTCTTTAGTGTTTAGCGCCCTTTTTGGGGCCTATACAAAATAACGGATTGTCGAGGTGTCCACAAGCTGAGGATTTAATTTTTAATTCGTTGTGCTCGCCTGGAAGTTGTGAAAAAAAAATTAAGCCGCAGTGACGGACAACTGATAGTTTATCATTTATAAAAGATCACAGTTCTTGTTTACAATTCTTGCAATTTGATGAAGTTGATTGAGGCTTAAGGAATTTTTTTTACATCAGCCCCTATATTATCACAACGTGAGACAAAGTAAATGCAGGCGCATCAGTGGATGCATGTCTGAAGTGATGCCAGATGCACTGTAAAGCGCCAGCCAAATGTTAGCTTACGAATCGCTGTGTGGAAACCCCCACTTTCGAAGGCGGTCGAAAACGTCTGCCGCAGTCAGTGGCACCGAAGTGGCTTTATCTACTTTGTGTCATTACCTTCAAACCGACTATCAAGCGATTTGTGAATTGACCGCAATCTGACCTTTCTTGTCAAAAGCTTGGAACATTTTATGCGAAAAACGACTGGGCATGTGAATCGCCGAACCGGAGTTGTAACAGCGTGATATAAATTTATACAAAGCAGTAAGTAGTTATCTACCTGAACATGTAGGATGACGCTTGGTCATTCACTTCTTTCCCAGTATAAAAGTGAAGTCAGTATTATTGTGATGTCTCTCGAAAGACGAAACTGCCGACGCCTGGACCGATCTGACAAGCCTCTCCTGCTGACAGCCACGGCCGGGCATTCCCCCGTCCCTCGCATCGGTCACCCTTCGTCCTCCAATATTTCTTGTCGCCCTTATCTTCCTGGGGCTGATAAAAGGTAGTTTTTTATTTGTTAACTAACGTAAATGGAAATCATGAAACTCCATTTTAGGATTCTCTTAGTTGACCCCGTGTATCGAAGCCCTAAACATTTGTTTAGATGTTACTTCTTGCACTCGTAGAACGGTCTCCTTTCCCCAAATAGCACTTCTCGCCCAATTCGCTCTCGCTTGTGAACCTAGTCACTTGTATCTTTTCTTTTCTCCTTAAGAGATTATTTTCATTTCTCCTTGTCCTTGCTCCTAGCATTAATTACGTATGTCTAATCAAGTATGATCAGTTACTGTTTTTGGGGCCCTGTAGCTTTCTTTAAGCATTGCGTAAGCATTTTATATGATATTTTATATATAATATTGTCACCAATTTCATATTACAATTTTCAGTCTATGAATATATTATGTTACCTTACTTTTCCCCTTACTCCCCTCTTTGATTATCCCCCCCCTCATGGGTAGCCGATTCTTCTATTTGGTTT
>NC_051390.1:29915632-29918132 GCF_015228065.2 Penaeus monodon
ACTGCAATTTTGTGCTACTGCACGCTGATCAAAAACACCGAAATTTTTGTTCGTTTTCCCTTCGAAATAATTGCAACGGTTTGAAAATTCCTGCTACCGATCCGTACCTATTAAAAAACAAACAAAAACTGCTATTTATTAACCAACAAAAAACGTTATTAATTCAGCATTAATAAGTTCATTTAAATGACAAATTTAATTTCAAAGCTAGTTCACATAAAATTTATCATTACATGACATTATCAGACACTTCTCTGAGATATGCCTTATTGTGACCCTTGGCAACCGCAGATGGAACGGACACAGAGGGTCCGGGAGAAGCCAGTGTGCGGGGTCCTGTGAAGCCGACTGCACGTGGGAATTTTTGAACGTGTGTCTGGTGTACGTCAGTTTTACCGGCTTTTATTTCACGTCTTTGGTGTACGTCAGTTTTACCGGCTTTTATTTTGCACGGTTTATTAGAAATGGAGAGGAATTCTTTCTAGGATCACGTTGCGTATGTGTATTATTAATGCTGAATGCTTCTTTAGTGTTTAGCGCCCTTTTTGGAGCCTATACAAAATAACGGATTGTCGAGGTGTCCACAAGCTGAGGATTTAACTTTAATTCGTTGTGCTCGCCTGGAAGTTGTGAAAAAAAAATTAAGCCGCAGTGACGGACAACTGATGAGTTTATCATTTATAAAAGATCACAGTTCTTGTTTACAATTCTTGCAATTTGATGAAGTTGATTGAGGCTTAAGGAATATTTTTACATCAAGCTCTATATTATCACAACG
Source organism: Penaeus monodon (assembly GCF_015228065.2). Taxonomy (NCBI): domain Eukaryota; kingdom Metazoa; phylum Arthropoda; class Malacostraca; order Decapoda; family Penaeidae; genus Penaeus; species Penaeus monodon. The sequence continues at coordinate 29,916,411 of NC_051390.1, forward strand.
TGAGACAAAGTAAATGCAGGCAGCATCAGTGGATGCATGTCTGAAGTGATGCCAGATGGCACTGTGAAAGCGCCAGCCAAATGTTAGCTTACGAATCGCTGTGTGGCAACCCACTTTCGAAGGCGGTCGAAACGTCTGCCGCAGTCAGTGGCACCGAAGTGGCTTATCATACTTTGTGTCATTACCTTCAAACCGACTATCAAGCGAGTTGTGAATTGACCGCAATCTGACCTTTCTTGTCAAAAGCTTGGAACATTTTATGCGAAAAACGACTGGGCATGTGAATCGCCGAACCGGAGTTGTAACAGCGTGATATGAATTATACAAAGCAGTAAGTAGTTATCTACCTGAACATGTAGGATGACGCTTGGTCATTCACTTCATTCAGTATACAAGTGAAGTCAGTATTATTGTGATGTCTCTCGAAAGACGAAACTGCCGACGCCTGGACCGATCTGACAAGCCTCTCCTGCTGACAGCCACGAGCCGGGCATTCCCCCGTCCCTCGCATCGGTCACCCTTCGTCCTCCAATATTTCTTGTCGCCCTTATCTTCCTGGGGCTGATAAAATGTAGTTATTTTATTTGTTAACTAACGTAAATGGAAATCATGAAACTCCATTTTAGGATTCTCTTAGTTGACCCCGTGTATCGAAGCCCTAAACATTTGTTTAGATGTTACTTCTTGCACTCGTAGGAACGGTCTCCTTTCCCCAAATAGGCACTTCTCGCCCAATTCGCTCTCGCTTGTGAACCTAGTCACTTGTATCTCTTCGTTTCTCCTTAAGAGATTATTTTCATTTCTCCTTGTCCTTGCTCCTAGCATTAATTACGTATGTCTAATCAAGTATGATCAGTTACTGTATTTGGGCCTGTAGCTTTCTTTAAGCATTGCGTAAGCAGTTATATGATATTTTATATATATATATTGTCACCATTTCATATTACAATATTTCAGTCTATGAATATATTATGTTACCTTACTATTCCCTTACTCCCCTCTTTTGATTATCCCCCCCCTCATGGGTAGCCGATTCTTCTATTTGGTTTGCTTTTACTCCTACTTCGCCCCTTCATTCTTTTATTCCTTCTTTCCTTAACTTTTACGATTTCGCCTTTCCATTTCACGCTTTGTCATGTCTTTCTGCCGTGATTCCCACTGCAGCTGTGTCCTTCCTTGCTTCTAGCTCCGCCTGACGCCATGACTCCTCTTTCCGGCTTGCGCTGCCTTTAGTGTGTTTTTGTGTTTTTCTCTTTTTTTATCATCCATTCACTCACGAATGAAAACCTCGGTCTTTCTAAACTTTCATGATAACATTCGCTACGCCGTAAGTGAGTAGTTCTGTTTCGGCCATCATTTCTGCTTAGCCATAAATCAGGGTCGCCACGGGACCACGGTAACACCACCGGAAGCCACGGGCGGAGGAGAACGGATCCTTTCAGGGGTGTTCTTTAGTATTCTTAATTCGTGCTCTCTCTCTCTCTCTCTCTCTCTCTCTCTCTCTCTCTCTCTCTCTCTCTCTCTCTCTCTCTCTCTCTCTCTCTCTCTCTCTCTCTCTCTCTCTCTCTCTCTCCTTCTCTCTCTGCCTCCCACCACAACCCATCACCGCTTGCGGTGTCTCCTTGACACACGACGTAAAGGTTTGACCGCAACATCCAATGCCCTCTAACTCTCACGCCCTCCTGGCCACCTATCATATTGCCACAGACTTCCAATTTCACA
>NC_051390.1:29925632-29944959 GCF_015228065.2 Penaeus monodon
ACACGACACCACTTCAGTTTCGAGCCCGTGGTGGTAATTACGCCTGCCTCCCCGAAGTGGGAGGGACGTGGTCCACATAATAAAAAAATGTCCATCTCGCGGAGGTCACGTGGGGTTGCAGGAAGATCGATGGACAAGAGCCGAGCAAGCGAGCAGGCAAAGTGTATCAGCATGTAGGATCAGTAAGTAGGCGACTACATACCATTATGACTACCGGGAAAGAATGCTTAGTTTCGCTGAGAGTGAGGTCTCAGCTTTCCTCGTTGCCCCAGGAGGATATTATATCAGACTTTTTTTCCGCAGATTGGAACTTTTGTTTCACTTTTCGATAATATGTTGAGAGCATTACTGAAGGGAAGTTCATCACTTAGGGAGGGTCTCTGGTTAGAGAACTAGGTGAGAGGCCAAATGATATATATTCTGACTTGTGTCAATTGAAATGTACGTAGAAAGATCATATTGTTCCCTTGCATTTGCATTGGGTCTGCGTGATGGGATGAAACAAATACGAGAAAAAGGCAAGTGTAAACAAGTAGTCGTTGTGTTAAGTAAAAGAAAAAAGGCAATAAAAAGCCGTGATAAGTATAGGAATTTGCCTTTGTTTGCAGTTAAGAACGTCTTACAGTATGCAAGAAAACTCGGTAATAAGTGACATTTTTGTCATTCATTTGCAGTACTTATCGACACATGCGCAATATTTGAGTTCTTCGGCATCATGTAGGTCTAAAAATGTCAGTGGCCAAGCAAATATGATTCTCGCAAATCATATTTGATTTTAATATGACCCGGAATTTTAAATGAATCTGTAACGACGATTGGCATTTGCACCACATATCAATAAACATGTTTTCTGTCATTATTGCTGAAGCATCAGCCAGTATTTTGCACAAGAATCTGAGTTCTAACCATGTCTTTGTCACCTGTCGCCTTCCCCGCGCCATAGATTACACACGCCCCCCCCCAACGCTCACGCCGCCCACATGTACCCGATCCTCTCCATCTACCCCCCCCCCCCTGTGTGGTGCAGCGGTAGCGATCTCGTCTAGGAATCTTAGTGCCACGCCGCCAGTGGATGCTAACCCCGGCCATTCCTTGCACACAGGTGATAATTTAGAAGCAAACTAAAACAGACAGTAAGTCACACCAAGAATATCCATTGTGACAAATAGAATCAAACTAAATCATTATTAATTATTATTTAAAAAAATTACTTTGTGCACCCGCATCCACCCCAAGGCCGGCCTCCCACGCTCCCTTTCCACGGCCGCCGATCAGCGCCACATCAAAAGCTGTCTTCGTTAACAAGGCTGCAGGAACTAGAGCTATTTTTGAGTAGGTACCTGTCCCTTTCTCTAGACGCTCTTCTCGCCATCACACTTCCTAGGTTGGTCTAGAGGTTTTGAGCAGAAACTCGACGAAGCATGTGTAAGGGTGTATTTGGGCACACTTTTCTCATATGTATGTATGTGTATAATATATACAGACTTTCAGAAAAAATGTACGAAGAGGATCTTATTACCTGGAACATCAACAGTTTACGGAATCATGAGGCAACCCTCTCTCAGTGTCTTCAATCTGAAGTTGTTGATGTGTGTTGTCTTCAGGAAATCAGAATTGATACTTGATATGCAAAAAATATAGGATACACATATGGCAATCCCAATATTGCTAATCCTACAAGAGGACTTGGTATTTACATTAAGAATACTATTACATCAAAAGTGATTGATGACAAACGTGACAACACATGTACTAAATATCTTGGTGTTAACATATTTTTTATGGTAAAACTATCACCATCATTAATGTATATAATTAGCATGATAATGAATTGGTACCTAAACTTCCTGACAATAGGATGAATAGTGATACTGTCTTACTCTGTGTGGATTTTAATCTGGGTGCCGAGGGAAGCACCATAAACTAAAATAAGAAGGTTTATTATCACTATCTTCAAAATACTAGTGACCCATACACCTATTATGCCCCTTATAAAAAAAAGACTCATTACCTAGGTAGCAAATTAGATTATATAACTCAATACAATCAGTACACACTCCTAAGCACTGTGAAAGTCATCCCGTTCTTAGTGACCATTGACCATTAAGTATAATCCTCCCATTTTGCAAAAGAAAACATCTCTAACCACGCCTTCCATATCATCTTGCTACTGAACATCATGATGAGTTTATTAAAAGGATTGGCTGCTGTTATGAAGACATCATTAACCAACTCCACCCCAGAAATCCTGCCAAACATAAGTCTCCACCCTCCAGGAACAAAAAAGCATATCCAGTGAACAAAAATCCTGAAATAAAGCTACTTAAAAGATCATAAGGTCTACAGTAAATCAACGAAAGCACTTGGGAAGAAACCCCTAATTAGCTAAGGACCTTGTGTTTTTTAAGGAAAAACATTAATGAGGTAATAATTAAAAAACGAGATATGGTATGCCTGGGCAGAATCATTTGACTTCACGACACTCATGAGTAATATGTGGAGGGAAATCAACAAGATTAAAGGCAATGCAATGTGACTCCTTAACCTTATCCAGAAAGGGTAGATTTGTCACTCCTCAGTAAATGCTGCGAAAATGGCTCTCCATAATCGTCCATTATTCATAGGCAGGTGCCCTCTTAATTTAAACACAAAATTGAAACTAACTATTTGGTGCCAACTTTTAGATTAGGCTGATGCATCATTGACAAGTTATGAACTTCTTGCAGCCATTAAGGCTAGTAATTCCATTGCACCCGGGAATGATGGAATTATTTATGACATGATCCGACTCTTTGCAAAGGTACAGGTAAAGTGAAGAAATTATCTTCTTGATCTTTTCAACTTAACCTATACTTTAGGCATCTTGCCTACAGCCTGAAAACAAGCTACCATTAATCCAGTCCCAAAACCAGGATGCCCTGATAAATTTAGGCAAATATCTCTGACATTCTGTCTCTCTAAAACCAGAGGAAGAACTCTCACACGTCTGCTTCACCAGATTCATCCTTCAGTCTGGTTTCCAAAAAGGGAAAAGAACACAATGTGTTTATCCGTTTTTACTTCATAGATTTCAAAGGAGCATTAGACAGAGCCTCTCCTACTGCAATCCTCCATGAATAACTCTTCTAGGAGTTAAGGGCAAGCTTCACCTATGGATAAAGGATTATCTATGAGAAGAACGAAGGTATGGTACCAAGGCACCTACAGAGTTAGGCATTCCACAAGGTGTTTTGTTCCCTTTTGTCCTACTTATTCACTCTCTTTGCAAGCTCAACAGTGAGTTAGGCGGCCTATATAGGAGCAAATCCTATGCTGATGACATCCTCATTCAGGTCTTTGATAGGTGGGAATATGTTCCCCAGAGGTTCAACAACCTCTGACTCATAAGTAACCCTATCAAGACTAAGAACATTCCCAGATCACTTAAACTGCCATACATTAAATAGCAAAATTTGATATGTGTAAGTATTTTAGTGTCATAGTGATTGCTCCCCACCTCATGTTCCACAATTCTCGCTTCACATAGGAAATCGTTGAGAACATCAGGAAAGTTGTTTGGAGCATTTAAGACCTCTACAATATGTGAGAAGCATTGTTGGTTGCCCATTGACTACTAATGTTCTTTTAATGATGAAAGAGCTGACTTCCATTCAATTCATAGTCGTATCACCCAGCCAAATCTAGAATGGAAGGCCAAAACTACCCAAAGTATTCTCAGCTTCAATGTGTGGAAAATTGTTGCTATTAACATCACAGAAGCAACACTTTATGCACCATAGCATAATATTGACAAATTAACAGAGCCTAAATCCAGTAACAGAATTACTTCAGAACAGAATTTAAAGACCATTACCTGAAATATGTAGATGAAATTCTCCATACCCCTCATGGTACTCTCCACTTACGATTTACTGAGATGCCTCTACTGATCTTCATGGAGAAGCTGGGATTGGTGTATTAATTCCTGATATTTCTCTTAAAGTGTACGAATTTCCAAGTGGGCAAGCCCAAATGATGTCAAGTCAATAGCCATATACCATGCCATCAAAAAAGGTAGTGAATAGCAGTGACACCTAGCTGTTTTCTCTGACGACCAATATACACTCTATAGGCTTACATTTAATCCAGGAAGCATGGGTAATAGGAATATCCTACACCAATTTTCTAGCCTATCAGAGCAGGATGTACAAATGTCACTATACTGGATATCAACGTGTGAAAGGATCAATTAACAAAACCAGCACTGTCCCGTGAAGAACCATCCTTTGCAATACCATTCTTTCTTAAACAAATTAATAAAAGTGTTTTCAGCTGTCTTCGAGGTTATGAGGGTCAGGGATGGACCACCATAAAAGTGAAGAAAAATGGACATGGTACTATCTGGCATCATGAAAGTATTGCAGGGACATCTGATATGGACAAACCATACAAAGTCTATAATGGGCTGTCTCTGAGAGAGCAGGTTATGCTAACCAGACTAATAGGGTATCAGTACATTATACATTAATACAGGATGCAGTTTTGGAGGCAAAGCCAATATCATATCACCACAGCAAAATGTGCAAGGCGCCCAAGTCGCATAATCTTACACATTACTTTGTTACTTGAATACTGCAGCCTATTGACCAAACAGCACTGTCCAGAGACCAGCACTTGTTGATTACATTAATTTTATCATAGACAATGGTCTTGTCTTTGGTATGATTAGTATAGCATATACATTTGTACGATTTCTGTAAGTCATGATACCAGTAGACCATATGGCTCTTAAGTCATGGCCGGACATGTGAAACCGCGCTCAGCAATTACTCTAAGTCAACATCTTGTGTTTACCCTTTACTGTGTTGTACTCTTGTATGGAATTAAAGAGTCAAGCTGTCTAGCCTCTATCACTGCCCAACCAGTCATAACCAACGTTTAGAAGCACTCGGCGTGTTACAATTAGTACAATTTTTTTCCTTTTATTTTACCAAGAGGTTATGTGAATAATGTAAGCACAATGGCACAGCCCCTCAGGAATGTATAATCAATGTATCACTGACAGCCCTCTACAAAAACAGCACAGTCAGTTTGGATATATGCTATAGCATATTACCCTGTTTACAGAGCATGTACATTCTTTTGTAAATAGATTTTTTACCACACACACACATATGTATATATATATATATATATATATATATATATTATATATATATATATATATATATATTATATATATTGTATATATATATTGTATATATATATTATATATATATATATATATATATATATATATATATATATATACATATATATATATATATTTATTTATTTATTTATATCATCATCATCAAGGAGCTAACGCCGACAGGGACACATGGCCGCATCCACCCTTCGCTTCCAGCCAGGAGGGTCCCTCATGGCAAGTGGCCATACATGCCCTCGGCCCAAGCCATGTCCTTCTAGTCGTCCCACGGGCCTTCCCCACCCAGGATTGTTTTGCAAAGAGACAATTTGATGGGCAGGGTCATCCACAGGGAAATGAGCTAGGTGCCCATGTAGCCTGAGTTGGCGGTTCCAGATTATGCAAGTAACAGGTCCCATGCCAGTCTCACAGCGCAGCTGTTGGTTGGACGCATGGTCCTGCCAACTGTACCCCATGACCCAGCGAAGAGACTTGTTACAAAAGGCATCAAGAAGAGACTCCAAGGCACTAGATAGCATCCAGGTTTTACCTATATAGAGCAAAACTTGCAGTATGAAGGCCTTAAAGACATAGCTTGGTTCATTCTGCATAGGTACTAATATCTCCAAATGCTCTTGTTGATCGAGTTCATGGCTCCTGCTACCAGACCAATCTGTCTATTGACTTCTTGGTCTGACAGCTCAGAGACATGGACTATGCTACCAAAGTATGCAAAGCTCTCTGTAACTTCAACATCCACATTGCAAGCATGAATCAACTGAATGGGTTCCCCTAACATATTACTAAAGTCCTGAATCTTGATCTTGGTCCAGGAGACCTCTAGGCCCAAGGACTTCACCTCATTGCTAAATGCATCAAGAGCCGCCTCCATGTTTCCAAAAGGACCAGTAAAAAAGAAACTTCCAAAGTCAAGGTCTAAACCCTTGATTTTACCCAATGTTGCCCCACACGAATTTTGGGGTAGTAGCTCTGACTTTATCCAGCCCATCAGTGTTAAAAAGTGTTGGTGAAAGGACACATCCTTCCTAAACCCCTGAATTAATGGGAACAATTTGATAGGCCCTGACCCTTTTTTACGCACTTTCCATCCCGGTATATATTTTTGCTATTACCCAATATCAGTGTTAAATTCCCAAAGTCTCAAAATCTTCCATAAAAATTCTTGTTTCCCCTAAACGAACACCTTAATTTGATGTAGGCTGCAAGAAACCCATACTGAACTCCTACCCCATTCACAATTGCTCAAAACTGGGATACCCTATTGTAAACTTGCCAGGTTAAATCCGACTGCTCTGATCTCTGTGCCTTATAGGTGGTCCAGATCCATTTCGAAGAAGTGGGAAAAACCTTCCCTGGAAAGCTGAGCAGTGTAATGCTGCGGTAGTTTTTACATTTCCCTGACCCCCTTTCCCCTTCCAAAGGGGATGGCTATCCCTTCAACGGTCAGGGGAAAAAAATAACTGCCGAGGGCAAAAAACTGCATGCAAGTCCCATGCCATTTTCGCCCCCAGCCTTTAGCATTTCAGTGGATATCCATATCCTGGGGCTTTCCCACACTTCAGTTTGGGATTCGCCATCTTACCTCAGCTAGGGTAGGGTCCCGCGGGTGGGTGAATCCACCACGGGTATTGTGATACCACTTCACCAAACTAACTTTGGAGAGTCACCTGGTAAACGCTAAAATAGTAACCCAACCCTTTCCCTAAACCCCAAATATGATCTGAGTGATCTGTCCTCCACTGATGCCCAGTCATCTGTGGGAAGGCTTAAGTTCAGCTTTCTCAGGGCAAGGTATTTCCCAAAAGAGTGAACATACCCTGATTGCATTCACTGAACCTGAAACACACTCTGGCCTCCAATACTCCGGGGAGTAAAATTCTTCTCCCTTTGCCCTCGGGTACCCATGGACCCCGGGTGCTGCTTGAGTATTTTGTGCTGGGGAAACCCACAAAAGCACGGGTCCATTAGGTTTTCAATTTTTGTGATTCGTCAGGGTGACACACGGGTACACTCCTCCCTATTTTTGTAAAAGTGAAAACCCTAGAGGGGGCCACTGGGGGATGATTTTGAAGGACCCTGGGAAACCCCTACCAGTTTTTGGTCATTCCACAGAACTTCACTCCGGGTAAACCCTAAATTCTGGAGGATCCTCACGGTATGAAAAAATGTGGTAGATCTTCTTAGCCAATGTCCTTTCATCCTATACCATGTCCAGTGATGGGGGTTTGGGTGCTAAAACCATACCAGAACCCTCATTCCTGGGTCTAGCAAAGTCCGGAAAGGGACTGTTCTCGCTTTTGGGGATCAGCTCCCAACCATGTGGGCCTACAACATCTCTACCACTCGATCACAGCCAATACTGCATTAAAGTTGCAGTATCATCACTTCACATCCCCCTGGCATAAAGTACTCACACACAGTATACTTTATGCCTATATATTGCAATTATATATTATATAGTAGATGGATGGTTGTGCATCTACTTTTTGGGTTACTGGTCTTATCTCTTTGGGGAGTGTTTTGTTGTGGGTGTGAGTGCCCACTTTTTAGGGCTGAGTTTTGATGGGGGGTCGGAATAAACGGAAAGACCGGCGGGCCCCCCGGTCTGCAAAGGACTAGGCAGTCCGGGTGCTGCTGTTGCCTTGCTCTGCGGGAGAATCGGGAAGGCAATCTCTTTGCTGCTTGCTTGCTTGCTTGAGATTTGCAATTTTGGCTTCGCCCGGCCTTTCACTTAGGGCCCGGCCCTGTGTCAGCTTTTTATGGCTGTCTCTTTGTTTGGTCTACCTCGGTGCTTACCGTGGCGGTGGGATTCCCAGCAGGCCCCCTGTACCGTGGTGAAACATCTCCATAATCCTTTTTCCCCAGACGGCGTGTTCTGTGGGGTTTGTCTTGGAAATTGCGTGTGCACGAAATTCCCCCGTAGTGTATCAGTGTGGCGTTCGGCTCGCCCAAATGCAAAACCCTCTCTTCATGTCTATGGTTTTATGTCTCCATGCACAGGGGAAACCTGGCGTTCTGTGCAAATGTTTTTGGGGTACCTCTGTTGTTTATTTCAAAAGGTGCCAGTGGTTCAAGCCTGGGGAAATCTGGTCCCAGTTTGGCCGGGGGGGAATGCCCTCGTTTCCTCTCGTGAAGCTGCAGGAGGAAGAGTTGGCCGCCACCGTAACTTCCTCCTAATAAACTTCGCTCTGATGTATTTCATGGGTTTTTTGGGGCATACCCCGGCCGTTTCGGCAATCTGTCACAAGCTCATTGCCTCTGACCCCTATATTGGGACCCAGTTTATGATAATTCTTCTCCCCTGAGAAACTCCTTTTGTTTTTTGTGCCGTGGTTTCAGGAGGTAGATGTTGTCAGGGGGTGAGCCTGCTAAAGACAGTCGACGCTCCTTTGAGCCCTGTGTGTAGACCACGTGTCCTTTTCTCCTGGACGCGGTCTCAGTGCCCCCAGATAGCAACTACCTCTGCCTGTAGTGGGAGGCGTTGTCCTGTTCCCTCAGGGGATATTGTGGCACCCCTTGCTGCAAGCCGGCGCCTGCAGTGGGGGTAAAGGGGATCACCGATCCTCTGTGAAATATTTTTGCTCCCCGGGGGAGGGGTGAGGGGTTCCCAATACCCTCGGGTTTTTTTCTGCCTTTAGGCGGGCTACATATTCTTTTTTTTGTTTGCCAGTCTCATGACCGAGAACTCTATCGGGTTTGTGCCCCGCGGAGCTTCGAAAAAGTCAGGGTTGGGGAGTCCATCCCTTTTTGGCCAGTTGGTTCTTTAAAGCTGGGCGTATTACCCCCTGGCTGTGTGGACAGCCAGGGTTTTTGCACCTCGTTATCTTGTTCTGGGCTCTGACTATCTTTGTCTTAGGCTTTGTTCCTGGGGCCTGGATGACCTTTTAAGAATTGGGGCTGCCGTTAGATCAATTCGTGGGGCCCAAAGGGGGAAAGGGTTTGTCTCCACAGGAGGTTGAGACCTTCCCCCCACCTTGGGGAACCCAATGCCCTGGCGGCTTCGTTTTGGACTGTCCCCAAATCGGTCTTTAAATTTTTTCTCTTGATCCCCAATCAAGCGGGGGGGCATTCTACAAGGGGCCTGACAGCATTACTAAATGATCTTAGTACTCTGTGTCGGGGCCCCTTGCGTTTTCCCACTCATTACTCTCATGACGACGTTTTCCCTTTTTTCGTCCAAGCAGGTACTGGACCTCCTGGCGGAAGGAGAGGTCCGGTCTTCCTTCCCCCAAGGACGTATTCCTGAACCCCTCCAAGTCCATTCCCTGGATTTTCAGACTTTGCCTTCCCTCTCTGTCTCAAAGCCAGGGCCTTTGGGTTTTTGGCTGCAGATATCTTTATCCTGTCCTGCAACACCCCCCGGATACAGGTCCAACAATGCGGGGCTTTGTTTAGGCAGTTTTTGTCCTTGAGATGATAAAAGATCGCCCCTGCTGGAATGACTTGCACCCACTGGGAGGTTTTGTTAGATACGGGACTTAAGGGTTTTTAAAAAAAAGGGGCGGGACTGAAACCCCCCCCCTGTGGCTTCCTTTTTCTAGTGGCATGTGCTGTGATGGTGACCTTGGAATTTGACTCGGCTGTTCTATTCTAAAGTAGTCACCTACCCAAAGCCAAGACTTCCCTCTGTTTCCCCTTTTGGATCAGGCTCTCCTAAATGGCAAGAACTTGCCAAATTCGAAAGCTTCTCCGGAAAGGGAAATCTGCCACAGATGCGCCCGGTTTTTGTGCTAAAGGGGCGTGGCTATGCTTGCGCTGTGCCATCCCCCTGGTGACCCGTGGGGGTTTTTCGTGTGGGGCCCCTTTTTCCTTGGGGGCCGGTTTTCATACCATCCTCTGGGCATTTTGGGCCAACGCTGAGGAGAGAGATGGGGCGGTACTTCCCCGGCCCCTTTGGTTTTAGGGTGGAACTAGGAAACCCTTTTCCAGTTTGGGGGTGAGGGGAATTTTCCCCAGGACCTGTTATGAGTTGCGGGAATGCAAGCTCACCTACCATCCCGGCGGGAGATGATGGGGACGAGATCCCTCATCCCCCGGGGCTGATTCGCGGTTTTGTGTGCATCTCTTATTTCCCCTCAAGAAAAAAAACGTCTGAGTTATGGGGGTTGGGCTGCCCTTTCTCTGATGTGAGCAATCTGCTGGTTTAGGCTTCTTGTCTTCCCCTCATTGGGCGGGCAGACTGTCGCTGCTCGTTCTCGCAGAAACTCTTGCGCCAGTTTTTTGGCCTCTCCTTGGGGGTCGTGGTGCGTGAAACCGGGGCTGACGGCTGGTGGCTCGCTTGACCCTTTTGCCATAGTTTCTGAAGGGTGGTAGGTGTCAAAAGATCCACCATTCCACCACTTTTCCGCCTCCTCTGCTGGCGTTTCCTTTGGGATCCCCCCCGCCCCCCCTTAGGGGGCAGGGTTTTCGGGGGTTCTTTGCCTTCGGGAAAAGTTTTTTGGCACAGTTTACCCTTGTTGACCCCCCTAAAGATTCGTTTCGGGGGACTGCGACTTAAGTATGCGAGTGCTATGTAAGCCGCAGGGAAAGAGGGGAGCCTGCTGTCCAATGACCGGCATGGGTGTGGACCTATGTACCCAAACCTGGAAAAGTCCTGACTTCAGGTTGCAGGGGCGTGCTCTCAAAAGGCATATATAATATTTATAATATTATATATATATATATATATATATATATATATTTTATATATATATATATTTTTTATTCTATATATATATATATATATATATATATATATATATAATATATTTATAATAATATATTTTATATAATGCCCATTGACAGACGACCTCGCAACCTGAAGTTCGCGTCTTTCCCAGGTTGGGTTCACATCAGGGCCACACCTGTCCCCGCCCTTGGGCAGCAGCCCCCCCTCGTTCCCTGCGTGCTTTTTAGCATCGCATACTTAATCGCATACCGAAACGAGATCTTTAGGGGGGTCCCCACAGGGTAAAAATGTGCCGAAACATTTCCAAGGCAAAAACCCCCGACAACCCACCCCCCTAAGGGAGGGGGTGAGGGATGCCAAAGGGAAAATGCCAGCAAGTGGCGGAAAAATGGGTGGGAATGGGGGAGTCTTTCGTCACCGTACCCCCTCTCAAGCTATGGCACGGGTCAAGCGAGCCCCACCGCTCACCCCGAATGCACGCACCACGACCCCCCCAAGGGGAGGCCAACAACTGGCCAAAAGTTCTCTGGAGAACGGCAGCGACAGCTGCCAGCCGAACTGGGGCAAGACAAAACGCCTACAAACCCGACAGACTTCTCACACAGGAAAGGGCAGCCGAACCCGAAACTCAGACTTTTTCTTTTCTCTGAGGGAACTAAGAGAGCACACAAAACCGTCCAACTCAGCCCCCGGGGGATGACGGATCTCGTACCCCTCATCTCCCCCTGGACTGGGGGGGGTGGCTTGCATTCCTGCAACTCATCAAAAGGTCCTGGGGAAAATTCCAATCTACCCCAGAGCTGGAAGAGGGCTACCAAATTCCCCCTAAACCAAAAGGGGCCGGGAAGTACCGCCCCATCTCTCTCCCCAGCTGTCTGGCCAAGACTGCCCAGAGGGTGGTACGAAACCGGGTCCAAAGGAAAAAGGGGGCCCCCACAAAACCCCCCACGGGGCACCAGGGGCTGAGCACAGCGCACAGCATAGCCCCGCTCTTGACACAAAAAACCGGGGGCATCTGTGGCAGTTTCCTTTACCTGGAGAAGGCTTTCGAATTGGCAAATCCTCTTGCCCTTCAGGGAAAACCCGACCAAAAAGGAATAAGGTAACTCTTGGCTTGGATGGTGACTACTTTACGAAAAACGCCAAGTCAAATTCCAAGGGCACCTATCCAGCACATCCACTAAAATGGGAAAGCCACGGGTGGGGTTCTCATCCACCCCTTTTTTAAAACATTAAGTCCTTATCCTCAACTAAACCTCCCCCGTGGGGGGCAAGATCTCCCTATGCGACGATCTTGCTATTCTCCAAAAGGACCCAAAACTGCCTAAACAAAGCCCGCATTGTCTGGACCTTTACCGGGAGTGTTTTCAGGCGGGCTAAAAATTCTGCCCAAAACCAAAGGGATGGCTTTGAGACAAGGTTCAAGGCCAAGTCTGAAATCCGGGAAAAGGACTTTGGGGTGGGTTCGGAATACTGTACCTTGGGTAAGGGACCGGGCCCCCTCCCTTCCCCCGGAGGTCCAGTACCTGCTTGACCGCAAAGCAAGACTGTCTGCCATGAAGTAATAGGAAGACGCATAGGGGCCCGACCAGAGTACTAAGATCATTCTATACATGCTGTCAGGGCCCCTTGTAGCTAGCCCTCCCTCGCTCGATTGGCATCAAGAAAAATATAAAGACCCATTGGGGACATCCAAAACAAGCCGCCAGGTCTTCTGGGTGCCCCAAGGTGGCCCAAGGGCCTCAACCTCCCATGGACAAACCTTTTCCCCCTTGGGCCCCACAATTGATCTAACGGGGCCCAAATTTTTATCAAGGGGCATCCAGGGTCCCGGGAAAACAAGCTAAGCACAAGAAGTCACGCCTAAAAAAGATACGGGGTTTTTCAACAAATCCCGCTGTCTCACACAGCCGGGGCTAATACGCCTCGCTCAAAGAACCCTACTGGCCAAGGGGATGACTCCCCACCCTGACTTTGTCGAAGCTCCCCGGGGCACAAACCCGTAGGTTTTTCGGGCATGAGACTGGCAAAACAAAAAATAAAAATTGTCGCCACCAAAAGGGAGAAACCCAGAGGGGCATTGCAAACCTCACCCCTCCGGGGGCCAACATATTAACAGACGGCGGGGCGATCCCTTTACCCAACTCAGGCGCCGGCTTTGCAGCAAGGGGGGGCCACAATATCCATGAGGGTAAAAGACAACGCCTCCCCCTACAGGGAAGGTGTTGCTATATGGGGGGCACTGGGCACCGTCCCGGGGGAAAAAAGGGCACGTGTCTACACACGCTCCAAAAGGGCCGTCGACTTTCTTCAGCGCGCCACCCCTGACAACTCACCTCTGACAACCATCGCACAAAACACAAAGGGTGCTTGCTCGGGTAAAGAAATTTTCATAACTGGGTTTTCCCGCCTAAGGGTCAGAGGCAATGACTTGCTGACAGAAATTTGCCGAAAACGGCCGGGGTATGCCCCCAAAAACCCTGATAAAACACAAGCCGAAGTTTACTTGGAGGAAGTGTACGGGGGCGGGCCAAAATCCTTCTCCTCACTTTACAGAGAGGGGAAAGAACCTTCCCCCCCCGCCCTGGTATCAAAGCCCAGGCTATGAACCCCGGCACTCTCTAAATAAACAACGAGGGACCGAATCATTCTGCCAAATTCGCCTAGGTTACCACTGTGCATGGCAGATCATACAAACCAAGAACAAAGAAGGGGTTTTTCATGCATTCGGGGACCGAACCCACACTATCACTACTTGGGAAAATTTCGTGCCACGCAATTCCCAAGACAAACCCCACAGAAACCCCCGTCGTGCTGGTAAGAGATTTCAATGCTTACACCACGGGTACAGGACGCCTGCTGGCAATCCCCGCCACGGTAAGCACCGAGTTCAACCCAAAAAATGAGACAGCCTAAAAAAACGAACGCCCCCATAAGTGAAAGGCCCGGGGGAAGCCGAACTTCGCAAATCTCAACAAAAAGCAAACACAAACAATCTGCCTTCCCCCATTTCCACAACAAGGCACCGCAGCACCCGGGGCTGCCTAGTCCTTAGCAGACCGGGGGGCCTGCCGCTTCCCCTTGATCTCCGACTCCCCTCAAAACTCACCATAACAGTGGGGACTCACCCCCAAAACCTCCCCAAAGAAATAAAACCTACCCAAAAAAGTAGATGCACAACCATCCATCTCTTAAATATATATATATTTGCCCTAATAGGCATAAAATTTTACTGTGTTGATACTTCAGCTCAGGGGGATGTGAGTGATGAACTGCAACTTCAAAGCGTATCTGGCTGTGATCGAGCTGGCTATGAGATGTCTGTAGGGGCCCACATGGATTGGGAGCTATCCCAACAGCGAGAACACTCCTTCTCCCGGACTTTGCTAGATCCCAGGGGAAAGAGGATTTCGGCTACTGGTATCAGCACTCCAACCCCCTCACTGGGGCATGTATAGTACGGTACTTGGGTAAGAAAAATCTACCCATTCTTGTCAGTTCATGGGGGATCCTCCAGAATTGCAGGGGTTTCCGGGGTGCCATTCTGTGGCACTGACCAAAGGCTGGGGATGGTTACCCTATGGGTCCACTTCAAAAATCATCCCCCATGGCCCTGGTTTTCACTTGTACAAAATGAGGGGGGAGTGTACCCCTGTTTCACCATGATCGAAACCCCAAAAAGGAAAAAACCAATGGACCCAGTTGCTCTGTGGGTCCCCTTTCCGCACAAATACTCAAAGCACACCCCGGAGTCCATTGCTACACCCGGGGGAAGGCAAAGAATTTCATCTCCCCGAGTATTGGAGGGCCCCTGAGCTGTGTTGCATGGTTCGCTGAAGGGAATCAGGGGATGTTCACCTTTGGGAAATTCCTTCGCCCTGAAAAGCTGAACCTAAGCCCTTCCCCACAGATGACTGCAGGCCACTCTGGTGGGCAGCATCTCAGATCTATTTGGGGTTCATGAAGGTTGGGGTTTCTATTTTTTACAGTTGTACCATAGACTCTCCAACGTTAGCTTGGATGGCAAGTGGTATCACATACCTGTGGGGGATTCACCCACCAGCGGGGGACTCCTACCCTAGCTGAGGTTAAGATGGCGATATCCAAGCTGAAGTGTGGGAAACCACAGGCATATGTGATATCCATGCTGAACTGCTAAAGGCTGGGGCGAACCTATGGCATGGGACTTGCTGCAGTCTTGACTGCCATCTGGCGTCTAGTACTTTTCCCCTGACCTGTTAGGGGCATAGCCATCCATCTCTGGAAGGGGAAAGGGGATCTTTGGGAACTGTAACAACTACCGCAGCATTACACTGCTCAGCTTACCAGGCAAGTTTTCACCCACATTCTTCTGAAATGGATCTGTGACCACCTACAAAGGCATCAGAGATCAGAGCATCTGGATTCACACCTGGCAAGTTCACAATAGACTATCCTAGTTCTTTGAGCAATTGTGGAATGGTGTAGCGAGTTCAGTCATGGGTTTGCTTGCAGCCTACATCAATCTCAAGGTGTTCGATTTAGGGAATCAAGAATTTCTATGGAAGATTCTGAGACTTGGGGGAAATTTTCCAACACTGATTATTGGCCTAATGCAAGCCTATATACGGTACTGGAAGTGCTGTAAAATGTGGTCAGGGCCTATCAAACTTGTTCCCTATTAATTCAGGGGTGAGGCAAGGGTTTGTCCTTGCACCAACACTTTTCAACACTTGCATGGACTGGATAAAGCTCAGAGCTACTACCCAAAGTCATGTGGAGCAACATTGGGTAAAATCAAAGGGCTCAGACCTTGACTTTGGTAATGTTGCTATCCTATCTGAGTCCTCTGGAATCAATGGGGGCGGCTCTTTATGCATTAGCAATGAGGTGAAGTCCTTGGGCCTAGAGGTCTCCTGGACCAAAACCAAGATTCAGGACTTTAATAATGTTAGGGAACCCATTCAGTTTGATTCATGCTTGCAATGTGGATGTTGAAGTTACAGAGAGCTTTGCATACTTTGGTAGCATAGTCCATGTCTCTAAACTGTCAGACCAAGAAGTCAAAAGACAGATTGGTCTGGGAGCAGGAGCCATGAACTCGATCAAAAAGAGCATTTGGAGATATTAGTACCTATGCAGAATGAACCAAGCTATGTCCTTTAAGGCCTTCATACTGCAAGTTTTGCTCTATATAGGTAAAACCTGGTGCTATCTAGTGCCTTGGAGTCTCTTCTTGATGCCTTTTGTAACAAGTCTCTTCGCTGGGTTTCATGGGTACAGTTGCAGGACCATGCGTCCACCACAGCTGCGCTGTGAGACTGGCTGGGACCTGTTACTTGCATAATCTGGAACCCCACTCAGGCTACAGGGGCACCTAGCTCATTTCCTGTGGATGACCCTGCCCATCAATTGGGTCCTCTTTGAAAAACATCCTGGGTGGGGAAGGCCCGTGGGACGACTAGAAGGGCATGGCTTGGGCCCCGGGGATGTATGGCCACTTGCCATGAGGGGCCCTCCTGGCTGGAAGCGAAGGGTGGTGCGGCCATGTGTCCCTGTCGGCGTTAGCTCCTTTATGATGATGATATAAATAATAAAAAAAATATATATATATATATATAATATATATAAAAAGCTATATATATATAAAGCTATATTTTAAAATTTTAGCTTATATATATTAAAGCTACACACATATATACATAGTGTATATATATACACATATATGTGTGTATGTATATATATTTTATATATATATATATATATATATATATATATAATATATAAATACAATATATATATACATATGTGTTGTGTGGTAAAAATCTATTTACAAAGAATGTACATGCTCTGTAAAAAGGGTAAAATGCTATAGCATATATCCAAACTGACTGTGCTGTTTTTTGTAGAGGGCTGTCAGTGATACATTGATTATACATTTTCCCGAGGGCTGTGCCATTGTGCTTACATTTTTCACATAACCTCTTGGTAAAATAAAAGGAAAAAAATTGTACTAATTGTAACACGCCGAGTGCTTCTAAACGTTGGTTATGACTGTTGGGCAGTGATAGAGGGTAGACAGCTTGACTCTTTAATTCCATACAAGATACAACACAGTAAAGGGGAAACACAAGAGTTTGACTTAGAGTAATTGCTGAGCGCGTTTCACATGTCCGGGCCCTGACTTAAGAGCCATATGGTCTACTGGTATCATGACTTACAGAAATCGTACAAATGTATATGCTATACTAATCATACCAAAGACAAGACCATTGTCTATGATAAAATTAATGTAATCAACAAGTGCTGGTCTCTGGACAGTGCTGTTTGGTCAATAGGCTGCAGTATTCAAGTAACAAAGTAATGTGTAAGATTATGCGATTTGGGGCCCCTTGCACATTTTGCTGTGGTGATATGATATTGGCTTTGCTCCAAAACTGCATCCTGTATTAATGTATAATGTACTGATACCCTATTAGTCTGTTAGCATAACCTGCTCTCTCAGACAGCCCCTTTAGACTTTGTATGGTTTGTCCATATCAGATGTCCCTGCAATACTTTCATGATGCCAGATAGTACCATGTCCATTTTTCTTCACTTTTATGGTGGTCCATCCCTGACCCTCATAACCTCGAGACAGCTGAAAACACTTTTATTAATTTGTTTAAGAAAGAAAGGTATTGCAAAGGATGGTTCTTCACGGGACAGTGTTTGGTTTTTTTAAATTGATCCTTTCACACGTTGATATCCATATAGTGACATTTGTACACCCTGCTCTGATAGGCTAGAAAATTGGTGTAGGATATTCCTATTACCCATGCTTCCTGGATTAAATGTAAGCCTATAGATGTATATTGGTCGTCAGAGAAAACAGCTGGGTGTCACTGCTATTCACTACCTTTTTTGATGGCATGGTATATGGCTATTGACTTGACATCATTTGGGCTTGCCCATTTGGGAAAATTCGTACACTTTAAGAGAAATATCGGGAAATTAAATACCCAATCCCAGCTTCTCCATAAAGATCAGTAGGGGCATCTCTAAATCGAAAGTGGAGAGTACCATGAGGGTATGGAGAATTTCATCTACATATTTCGGGTAAGGGTCTTTAAATTCTGTTCTGAAGTAATTCTGTTACTGGATTTAGGCTCTGTTAATTTGTCAATATTATGCTATGGTGCATAAAGTTTTTGCTTCTGTGATGTTAATAGCAACAATTTTCCACACATTGAAGCTGAGAATACTTTGGGTAGTTTTGGCCTTCCATTCTAGATTTGGCTGGTGATACGACAAATGATTGATGGAAGTCAGCTCTTTCATCTTTAAAGAACATTAGTAGTCATGGAAACCCAAACAATGCTTCTCACATTTTTGTAGAGGCCCTTAAATGCTCCAAACAACTTTCCTGATGTTCTCAACGATTTCCTATGTAAGCGAGAATTGTGGAACATGAGGTGGGGAGAAATCACTATGACCTAAATACTTACACATATCAAATTTTGCTATTTAATGTATGGCAGTTTAGTGTCTGGGAATGTTCTTAGTCTTGATAGGGTTACTTATGAGTCAAGGTTGTTGAACCCCTGGGGAACATATTTCCCCCCTATCAAAGACCTGAATGAGGGTGTCATCAGCATAGGATTTGCTCCTATATAGGCCGCCTAACTCACTGTTGAGCTTGCAAAGAGAGTGAATAAGTAGGACAAAAGGGAACAAAACACCTTGTGGAATGCTAACTCTGTAGGTGCCTTGTACATACCTTCGTTCTTCTCATAGATAATCCTTTATCCATAGGTGAAGCTTGCCCTTAACTCCTAGAAGAGTTATTCATGGGGGATTGCAGTAGGAGAGGCTCTGTCTAATGCTCCTTTGAAATCTTGAAGTAAAACGGATAAACACATTGTGTTCTTTCCCTTTTTGGGGAAAACCCGACTGAAGGATGAATCTGGTGAAGCAGACGTGTGAGAGTTCTTCCTCTTGGTTTTTTGAGAGACAGAATGTCAGAGATATTTGCCTAAATTATCAGGGGATCCTGGTTTTGGGACTGGATTAATGGTAGCTTGTTTTCAGGCTGTAGGCAAATGCCCAAAGTATAGGTTAAGTTGAAAGATCAAGAAGATAATTTCTTCACTTTACCTGTACCTTTGCAAAGAGTCGGATCATGTCATAAATATTCCATCATTCCCGGTGCAATGGAATTCTAGCCTTAATGGCTGCAAGAAGTTCATAACTTGTCAATGATGCTCAGCCTAATCTAAAAGTTGGCACCAAATAGTTAGTTTTTAATTTTTGTGTTTAAATTAAGAGGGCACCTGCCTATGAATAATGGACGATTATGGAGAGCCATTTTCGCAGCATTTACTGAGGAGTGAAATCTACCCTTTCTGGTAAGGTTAAGGGTCACATTGCATTGCCTTTAATCTTGTTTTATTCCTCCACATATTCTCATGGTGTCGTGAAGTCAAATGATTCTGCCCAGGCATACCTATCTT
>NC_051390.1:29945059-29962135 GCF_015228065.2 Penaeus monodon
TGTCCAGCCTTTTAAAAAGGGGGGGGCCCGGGAATTGACCCGATGATGATTATTATCCCGACTCTTTGCAAAGGTACAGGTAAAGTAAAGAAATTATCTTCTTGATCTTTTCAACTTAACCTATACTTTAGGCTTTCTGCCTACAGCCTGAAAACAAGCTACCATTAATCCAGTCCCAAAACCAGATGCCCTGATAAATTTAGGCAAATATCTCTGACATTCTGTCTCTCTAAAACCAGAGGAAGAACTCTCACACGTCTGCTTCACCAGATTCATCCTTCAGTCTGGTTTCCAAAAAGGGAAAAGAACACAATGTGTTTATCCGTTTTTACTTCATAGATTTCAAAGGAGCATTTGAGAGCCTCAGGTACTGCAGTCCTCTATGAATTAACTCTTCTAGGAGTTGAGGGCAAGTTTCACCTATGGATAAAGGATTATCTATGAGAAGAACGAAGGTATGGAAACCAAGGCACCTACAGAGTTAGGCATTCCACAAGGTGTTTTGTTCCCTTTTGTCCTACTTATTCACTCTCTTTGCAAGCTCAACAGTGAGTTAGGCGGCCATATAGGAGCAAATCCTATGCTGATGACATCCTCATTCAGGTCTTTGATAGGTGGGAATATGTTCCCAGAGGTTCAACAACCTCTGACTCATAAGTAACCCTATCAAGACTAAGAACATTCCCAGATCACTTAAAACTGCCATACTTTAAAATAGCAAAATTTGATATGTGTAAGTATTTTAGTGTCATAGTGATTGCTCCCACCTCATGTTCCACAATTCTCGCTTCACATAGGAAATCGTTGAGAACATCAGGAAAGTTGTTTGGAGCTTTTAAGACCTCTACAATATGTGAGAAGCATTGTTGGTTGCCCATTGACTACTAATGTTCTTTTAATGATGAAAGAGCTGACTTCCATTCAATTCATAGTCGTATCACCCAGCCAAATCTAGAATGGAAGGCCAAAACTACCCAAAGTATTCTCAGCTTCAATGTGTGGAAAATTGTTGCTATTAACATCACAGAAGCAACACCTTTATGCACCATAGCATAATATTGACAAATTAACAGAGCCTAAATCCCAGTAACAGAATTACTTCAGAACAGAATTTAAAGACCATTACCTGAAATATGTAGATGAAATTCTCCATACCCCTCATGGTACTCTCCACTTAAAGATTTACTGAGATGCCTCTACTGATCTTCATGGAGAAGCTGGGATTGGTGTATTAATTCCTGATATTTCTCTTAAAGTGTACGAATTTCCAAGTGGGCAAGCCCAAATGATGTCAAGTCAATAGCCATATACCATGCCATCAAAAAAGGTAGTTTAATAGCAGTGACACCTAGCTGTTTTCTCTGACGACCAATATACACTCTATAGGCTTACATTTAATCCAGGAAGCATGGGTAATAGGAATATCCTACACCAATTTTCTAGCCTATCAGAGCAGGATGTACAAATGTCACTATACTGGATATCAACGTGTGAAAGGATCAATTAACAAAACCAGCACTGTCCCGTGAAGAACCATCCTTTGCAATACCATTCTTTCTTAAACAAAATTTAAAAAAGTGTTTTCAGCTGTCTTCGAGGTTATGAGGGTCAGGGATGGACCACCATAAAAGTGAAGAAAAATGGACATGGTACTATCTGGCATCAGAAAGTATTGCGGGACATCTGATATGGACAAACCATAAAAAGTCTATAATGGGCTGTCTCGGAGAGAGCAGGTTACGCTAACCAGACTAATAGGGTATCAGTACATTATACATTAATACAGGATGCAGTTTGGAGGCAAAGCCGGTTTCATATCACCATTGCAAAATATGCAAGTCGCCCAAGTCGCATAATCTTACACATTACTTTGTTACTTGAATACTGCAGCCTATTGACCAAACAGCACTGTCCAGAGACCAGCACTTGTTGATTACATTAATTTTATCATAGACAATGGTCTTGTCTTTGGTATGATTAGTATAGCATATACATTTGTACGATTTCTGTAAGTCATGATACCAGTAGACCATATGGCTCTTAAGTCATGGCCGGACATGTGAAACCGCGCTCAGCAATTACTCTAAGTCAACATCTTGTGTTTACCCTTTACTGTGTTGTACTCTTGTATGGAATTAAAGAGTCAAGCTGTCTAGCCTCTATCACTGCCCAACCAGTCATAACCAACGTTTAGAAGCACTCGGCGTGTTACAATTAGTACAATTTTTTTCCTTTTATTTTACCAAGAGGTTATGTGAATAATGTAAGCACAATGGCACAGCCCCTCAGGAATGTATAATCAATGTATCACTGACAGCCCTCTACAAAAACAGCACAGTCAGTTTGGATATATGCTATAGCATATTACCCTGTTTACAGAGCATGTACATTCTTTTGTAAATAGATATTTTTACCACACACACACATATTTAATGATATATATATATATATATATATATATATATTATATATATATTATATATATATTATATAATATATATTATATATTTTGTATATATATATTGTATATATATATTATATATATATATATTATATTATATATATATATATATATATATATATATATATATATATATATATATATTTATTTATTTATTTATATCATCATCATCAAGGAGCTAACGCCGACAGGGACACAAGGCCGCAACCACCCATCGCTACCAGCCAGGAGGGTCCCTCATGGCAAGTGGCCATACATGCCTCGGCCCAAGCCATGTCCTTCTAGTCGTCCCACGGGCTTCCCCACCCAGGATTGTTTTGCAAAGAGACCAATTTGATGGGCAGGGTCATCCACAGGGAAATGAGCTAGGTGCCCATGTAGCCTGAGTTGGCGGTTCCAGATTATGCAAGTAACAGGTCCCATGCCAGTCTCACAGCGCAGCTGTTGGTTGGACGCATGGTCCTGCCAACTGTACCCCATGACCCAGCGAAGAGACTTTTTTACAAAAGGCATCAAGAAGAGACTCCAAGGCACTAGATAGCATCCAGGTTTTACCTATATAGAGCAAAACTTGCAGTATGAAGGCCTTAAAGACATAGCTTGGTTCATTCTGCATAGGTACTAATATCTCCAAATGCTCTTGTTGATCGAGTTCATGGCTCCTGCTACCAGACCAATCTGTCTATTGACTTCTTGGTCTGACAGCTCAGAGACATGGACTATGCTACCAAAGTATGCAAAGCTCTCTGTAACTTCAACATCCACATTGCAAGCATGAATCAACTGAATGGGTTCCCCTAACATATTACTAAAGTCCTGAATCTTGATCTTGGTCCAGGAGACCTCTAGGCCCAAGGACTTCACCTCATTGCTAAATGCATCAAGAGCCGCCTCCATTGATTCCAGAGACTCAGATAGGATAGCAACATTACCAAAGTCAAGGTCTGAGACCTTGATATTACCCAATGTTGCTCCACACTGACTTTGGGTAGTAGCTCTGAGCATTATCCAGTCCATGCAAGTGTTGAAAAGTGTTGGTGCAAGGACACATCCTTGCCTCACCCCTGAATTAATAGGGAACAAGTTTGATAGGCCCTGACCACATTTTACAGCACTTCCAGTACCGGTATATAGGCTTGCTATTAGGCCAATATCAGTGTTTGGAATTCCCTAAGTCTCAGAATCTTCCATAGAAATTCTTGATTCCCTAAATCGAACACCTTGAGATTGATGTAGGCTGCAAGCAACCCATGACTGAACTCGCTACACCATTCCACAATTGCTCAAAGAACTAGGATAGTCTATTGTGAACTTGCCAGGTGTGAATCCAGACTGCTCTGATCTCTGATGCCTTAGTAGGTGGTCACAGATCCATTTCAGAAGAATGTGGGTGAAAACCTTGCCTGGTAAGCTGAGCAGTGTAATGCTGCGGTAGTTGTTACAGTTCCAATGATCCCCTTTCCCCTTCCAGAGATGGATGGCTATGCCTCTCAACAGGTCAGGGGGAAAAGTACTAGACTGCCAGATGGCAGTCAAGACTGCATGCAAGTCCCATGCCATAGGTTCGCCCCCAGCCTTTAGCGTTCAGCATGGATATCAACATATGCCTGTGGCTTTCCCACACTTCAGCTTGGATATCGCCATCTTAACCTCAGCTAGGGTAGGAGGTCCCTCGCTGGTGGGTGAATCCACCACAGGTATTGTGATACCACTTGCATCCAAGCTAACTGTTGGAGAGTCTACCTGGTACAACTGCTCAAAATAGTAAGCCCAACCTTCATGAACCCCAATATGATCTGAGATGATCTGTCCATCCACTGAGTGGCCTGCAGTCATCTGTGAGGAAGGCTTAGAGTTCAGCTTTCTCAGGGCGAAGGTAATTTGCCAAAGAGTGACACATACCCTGATTGCCATTCAGCTGAACCATGCAACACAGCTCAGTGGCCTCCAATATCTCCAGGGAGATGAAATTCTTCTGCCTTGCCCTCGGGTGTACGCCAATGGACTCCGGTGCTGCTTTGAGTATTTTGTGCTGGAAGGACCCACAGAGCAACTGGGTCCATTAGGTTTTCAAGTTTTGTGATTCGATCAGTGGTGAACACACGGGTACACTCCTCCCTCAGTTTGTACAAGTGAAACACCCTAGAGTGGCCACTGAGGATGAGTTTTGAGTGGACCCATAGGGTAACCACTACCAGCCTTTGGTCAGTGCCACAGAACTTGGCACTCCGGTAAACCCTGCAATTCTGGAGGATCCTCCATCGAGTACTGACAAGAATGTGGTAGATCTTCTTAGCCAATGTACCTGCATCACTATACCATGTCCAGTGATGTGGGTTGGAGTGCTGATACCAGTAGCCAGAAATCCTCATTCCCTGGGATCTAGCAAAGTCCTGGAGAAGGAGACTGTTCTCGCTGTTGGGATCAGCTCCCAATCCATGTGGGCCTACAGACATCTCATAGCCAGCTCGATCACAGCCAGATACTGCATTGAAGTTGCAGTATCATCACTTCACATCGCCCTGAGCATGAAGTACTCACACACAGTATACATTTATGCCTATATATGTGCATATATATATATATAGTATAGTAGATGGATGGTTGTGCATCTACTATTTTGGGTTACTGGTCTTATCTCTTTGGGGAGTGTTTGTTGTGGGTGTGAGTGCCCACTGTTATGGCTGAGTGTTGATGGTGGAGTCGGAGATCAACGGGAGAGCCGGCAGGCTCCCCGGTCTGCTAAGGACTAGGCAGTCCTGGTGCTGCTGTTGCCTTGCTCTGCTGGAGAATCGGGGAAGGCAGATCTCGTTTGCTGCTTGCTTGCTTGCTTGAGATTTGCGAAGTTCTGGCTTCGCCCGGGCCTTTCACTTATGGCCCGGCCTGTGTCAGCTTTTTATGGCTGTCTCATTTGTTGGTCTGACACTCGGTGCTTACCGTGGCGGTGGGATTGCCAGCAGGCGCTCCTGTAGCCGTGGTGTAAGCATCTCGCATAATCTCTTTACCAGCACGACGGCTGTGTTCTGTGGGGTTTGTCTTAGGAATTGCGTGTGCACGCAATTCTCCAAGTAGTGTATCAGTGTGGCGTTCGGCTCGCCGCAATGCATGCAACACCTCTCTTCATGTTCTATGGTTTGTATGATCTGCCATGCACAGTGGTAACCTAGGCGAATTCTGTGCAGAATGACTTCGGTACCTCTGTTGTTTATTTCAGAGAGTGCCAGTGGTTCATAGCCTGTGGCATCTGAGTACCAGCTGGCCGAGGGGGAATGTCTCGTTTCCTCTCTGTGAAGCTGCAGGAGGAAGGAGTTGGCCGCCACCGTACACTTCCTCCTAAGTAAACTTCGGCTCTGATGTATTATCATGGGATTTGGGGCATAACCCCGGCCGATTTCGGCTAATCTGTCAGCAAGCTCATTGCCTCTGATCCCTATATGGCTGGGAACCCAGTTTATGATAATTCTTCTACCCTGAGCAAGCATCCTTTGTGTTATTGTGCCGATGGTTGTCAGGAGGTAGATGTTGTCAGTGGGTGAGCGCTGCTGAAGACAGTCGACGGCTCCTTTGGAGTCTGTGTGTATGACCACGTGTCCTTTTCTCCTGGACGCGTGTCTCAGTGCTCCCATGATAGCAACTACCTCTGCCTGTAGTGAGGAGGCGTTGTCCTGTTTACCCTCATGGATATTGTGGCATCCCTTGCTGCAAAGCCGCGCGCTGCAGTGTGGGTCAAGGGATCGACCGATCCGTCTGTGTAATATTTAGGCTCCCCGGAGGGGTGATGGTTGCAATGACCCTCTGGTTTCTGCCTTTAGGCTAGGCGTACAATATTCATTCTTTTTGCTTGCCAGTCTCATGACCGAGAACTCTATCGAGGTTTGTGCCCACGGCGGAGCTTCGACAAAGTCAGGGTGTGGGGAGTCCATGCCCTTGGCCAGCTGATGGCGTATTAGCACCCTGGCTGTGTGAGACAGCCAGGAGTTGTTTGCAAACAGCTCGTTATCTTGTTCTAGGCGTCTGACTATCTTGTGTCTTAGGCTTGTGTTCCTGGGAGCCTGGATGACCTTTGATAAGAATTGGGCTGCCGTTAGATCAATTCGTGAGGCCAAGGGGAGAAGGTTTGTCTCCACTAGGAGGTTGAGGACCTTCGCCCACCTTGGGGCACCCAGAATGACCCTGGCGGCTTCGTTTTGGACTGTCTCCAATCGGTCTTTATATTTTCTCTTGATGCCAATCAGAGCGAGGGAGGCATAGTCTACAATGGGCCTGACAGCATGTACGTAGAATGATCTTAGTACTCTGTGTCTGGCCCCTATGCGTCTTCCACTCATTACTCTCATGACAGACAGTCTTGCCTTTGTTCGGTCAAGCAGGTACTGGACCTCCTGGCGGAAGGAGAGGGTCCGGTCTATCCTTTACCCCAAGGTACAGGTATTCCTGAACCCACTCCAAGTCCATTCCCTGGATTTTCAGACTTGTGCCTTGAACTCTCTGTCTCAAAGCCATGGCCTTGGATTTGGCTGCAGATATCTTTAGTCCTGTCCTGCAACACTCCTCGGATACAAGGTCCAGACAATGCTGGGCTTTGTTTAGGCAGTATTGTCCATTGGAGATGATAGCAAGATCGTCTGCATAGGAGATGATCTTGCACCCCACTGGGAGGTTTATGTTGAGGATACAGGACATTAATGTGTTAAAAAGGGCTGGACTGAGAACCCCACCCTGTGGCGTTCCATTTTCTAGTGGCATGTGCTGTGATAGGTGACCTTGGAATTTGACTCTGGCTGTTCTATTCGTAAAGTAGTCACCTATCCAAGCCAAGAGCTTACCTCTGATTCCTTTTTGGATCAGGCTCTCCTGAATGGCAAGAGGACTTGCCAATTCGAAAGCCTTCTCCAGGTCAAGGAATACTGCCACAGATGCGCCCGTGTTTATTGTGCTCAAGAGCGTGGCTATGCTGTGCGCTGTGCTCATGCCCCTGGTGAACCCGTGGAGGTGTTCGTGTGGGGCTCCCATTTTCCATTGGAGCCGGTTCAGTACCATCCTCTCGGCAGTCTTGGCAGACAGCTGAGGAGAGAGATGGGCGGTACTTCCCCGGCTCCTTTGGTTTAGGGATGGGAACTATGGTAGCCCTCTTCCAGCTCTGGGGTAGAGTGGAAGTTTCCCAGGACCTGTTGATGAGTTGCAGGAATGCAAGCTCACCTACCAGTCCCAGGCGGGAGATGATGGGGTACGAGATCCCGTCATCGCCCGGGCTGAGTTGCGACTGCTTTGTGTGCATCTCTTAGTTCCCTCAGAGAAAAGATACGTCTGAGTTATCGGGTTCGGCTGCCCTTTCTCTGATGTGAGCAAGTCTGTCTGGTTGTAGGCGTTCTTGTCTTGCCCTCAGTTCGGCTGGCAGACTGTCGCTGCTCGTTCTCGCAGAGAAC
The DNA here is from genome assembly GCF_015228065.2 of Penaeus monodon. Lineage (NCBI taxonomy): Eukaryota > Metazoa > Arthropoda > Malacostraca > Decapoda > Penaeidae > Penaeus > Penaeus monodon. Next base: position 29,952,947 of record NC_051390.1, read on the forward strand.
TCTTGCGCCAGTCTGTTGGCCTCTGCCTTGGGGGTCGTGGTGCGTGCATCTCGGGGCTGAGCGGCTGGTGGCTCGCTTGACCCGTTGCCATAGCTCTGAGAGGGTGGTACGGTGATCGAAAGACTCACACCATTCCAGCCACTTTTCCTGCCTCACTCTGCTGGCAGTTTCCTTGGCATCCCTCACCGCCTCCCTTAGGAGGGCTAGGTTGTCGGGGGTTCTTTGCCTTCGGAAATGTTTTCGGCACATGTTTACCCTGTGGTTGACCTCCCTAAAGATCTCGTTTCGGGTACTGCGACTTAAGTATGCGAGTGCTATGTAAGCACGCAGGGAACGAGGGGAGCCTGCTGTCCAATGAGCGCGGACATGGCTGTGGACCTGATGTGACCCAACCTGGGAAAGTACGCTGAACTTCAGGTTGCGAGGTCGTGCTGCTACAATAGGCATATATATATATATATATATATATATATATATATATATATATATATATATATATATATATATATATATAATATATATATATATTATATATATATATATATATTATTAATATATATATATATATATATATATAATATATATATATATATATATAATATATATATATATATATATATATTATATATATATATATATATATGCCTATTGTAGCAGCACGATCTCGCAACCTGAAGTTCAGCGTACTTTCCCAGGTTGGGTCACATCAGGTCCACAGCCATGTCCGCGCTCATTGGACAGCAGGCTCCCCTCGTTCCCTGCGTGCTTACATAGCAAATCGCATACTTAAGTCGCAGTACCCGAAACGAGATCTTTAGGGAGGTCAACCACGGGTAAACATGTGCCGAAAACATTTCCGAAGGGAAGAACCCCCGACAACCTAGCCCTCCTAAGGGAGGCGGTTGAGGGATGCCAAGGAAACTGCCAGCAGAGTGAGGCAGGAAAAGTGGCTGGAATGGTGTGAGTCTTTCGATCACCGTACCACCCTCTCAGAGCTATGGCAACGGGTTTAAGCGAGCCACCAGCCGCTCAGCCCCGAATGCACGCACCACGACCCCAAGGCAGAGGCCAACAGACGGGCGCAAGAGTTCTCTGCGAGAACGAGCAGCGACAGTCTGCCAGCCGAACTGAGGGCAAGACAAAACGCCACAACCAGACAGACTTGCTCACATCAAGAAAGGGCAGCCGAACCCGATAACTCAGACTTATCTTTTCTCTGGGGGAAACTAAGAGATCACACAAAGCCAGCCCGAAACTCAGCCCCGGGCGATGAGGGATCTCGTACCCCATCATCTCCCGCCTGGGACTGGTAGGTGAGCTTGCATTCCTGCAACTCATCAACAGGTCCGGGGGAAAAACTTCCACTCTACCCCAGAGCTGGAAGAGGGCTACCATATTTCCCCCATCCCTAAACCAAAGGAGCCGGGGAAGTACCGCCCCATCTCTCTCCTCAGCTGTCTGGCCAAAAACTGCCGAGAGGATGGTACTGAACCGGCTCCAATGGAAAATGGGAGCCCCACACGAACACCTCCACGGGTTTTCACCAGGGGCATGAGCACAGCGCACAGCATAGCCACGCTCTTGAGCACAATAAACACGGGCGCATCTGTGGCAGTTTTTCCTTGACCTGGAGAAGGCTTTCGAATTGGCAACCCTCTTGCCATTCGGAGAGCCTGATCCAAAAAGGAATCAGAGGTAAGCTCTTGGCTTGGATAGGTACTATTTTTACGAATAGAACAGCCGAGTCAATTCCAAGGTCACCTATCCAGCACATGCCACTAGAAAATGGAACCCCACAGGGTGGGTTTCTCAGTCCAGCCCTTTTTAACACTTTAATGTCCTGTATCCTCAACATAAACCTCCCAGTGGGGTGCAAGATCATCTCCTATGCAGACGATCTTGCTATCATCTCCAATGGAAAATACTCCCTAAACAAGCCCAGCATTGTCTGGACCTTTGTATCCGAGGAGTGTTGCAGGACGGGAAACTAAAGATATCTGCAGCCAAATCCAAGGGCCATGGCTTTGAGACAGAGAGTTCAAGGCACAAGTCTAAAAATCCAGGGAATGGACTTGGAGTGGGTTCAGGAATACCTGTACCTTGGGGTAAGGATAGCCCGGACCCTCTCCTTCCGCCAGGGGGTCCAGTACCTGCTTGACCGAACAAAGGCAAGACTGTCTGTCATGAGAGTAATGAGTGGAAGACGCATAGGGGCCAGACACAGAGTACTAAGACTTCTACGTACATGCTGTCAGGCCCATTGTAGACTATGCCTCCCTCGCTCTGATTGGCATCAAGAAAAATATAAAGCCGATTGGAGACAGTCCAAAACGAAGCCGCCAGGTCATTCTGGGTGCCCCAGGTGGGCGAAGGTCCCCCACCTCCTAGTGGAGACAAACCTTCTCCCTTTGCCTCACGAATTGATCTAACGGCAGCCCAATTCTTATCAAAAGGGCATCCAGGCTCCCAGGAACACAAGCCTAAGACACAAGATAGTCAGACGCCTAGAACAAGATAACGAGCTGTTTTGCAAACAAATCCTGGCTGTCTCCACAGCCAGGGGGCTAATACGCCATCAGCTCAAGAACCACTACTGGGCCAAGGGCATGGACTCCCCACACCCTGACTTTGTCGAAGTCCGCCGTGGGCACAAACCTCGATGAGTTCTCGGTCATGAGACTGGCAAGCAAAAAGAATGAATATTGTACGCCTAGCCTAAAGGCAGAAACCCAGAGGGGCATTGCAACCATCACCCCTCCGGGACCTAACATATTACACAGACGATCGGTCGATCCCCTTTACCCACACTGCAGGCGCCGGCTTTGCAGCAAGGGATGCCACAATATCCATGAGGGTAACAGACAACGCCTCCTCACTACAGGCAGAGGTAGTTGCTATCATGGGAGCACTGAGACACGCGTCCAGGAGAAAAGGACACGTGGGCATACACACAGACTCCAAAGGAGCCGTCGACTGTCCTTCAGCACGCTCACCACTGACAACATCTACCTCCTACAACCATCGGGACAATAACACAAAGGATGCTTGCTCAGGGTAGAAGAATTATCATAAACTGGGTTCCCAGCCATATAGGGATCAGAGGCAATGAGCTTGCTGACAGATTAGCCGAAATCGGCCGGGTATGCCCCCAAATCCCATGATAATACTCAGAGCCGAAGTTTACTTAGGAGGAAGTGTACGGTGGCGGCCAACTCCTTCCTCCTGCAGCTTCACAGAGAGGAAACGAGACCTTCCCCCTCGGCCAGCTGGTACTCAGATGCCACAGGCTATGAACCACTGGCAACTCTCTGAAATAAACAACAGAGGTACCGAAATCATTCTGCACAGAATTCGCCTAGGTTACCACTGTGCATGGCAGATCATACAAACCATAGAACATGAAGAGAGGTGTTGCATGCATTGCGGCGAGCCGAACGCCACACTGATACACTACTTGGAGAAATTTCGTGCACACGCAATTCCTAAGACAAACCCCACAGAACACAGCCGTCGTGCTGGTAAGAGATTATGCGAGATGCTTACACCACGGCTACAGGAGCCCTGCTGGCAATTTCCACCGCCACGGTAAGCACCGAGTGTCAGACCACAAATGAGACAGCCATAAAAAGCTGACACAGGCCGGGCCATAAGTGAAAGGCCCGGGCGAAGCCAGAACTTCGCAAATCTCAAGCAAGCAAGCAAGCAGCAAACGAGATCAGCATTCCCCGATCCTCCAGCAGAGCAAGGCAACAGCAGCACCAGGACTGCCCCAGTCCCCTTTGGGAGACCGGGGAGCCTGCCGGCTCTCCCGTTGATCTCCGCTCCACCATCAACACTCAGCCCTAACATGGGCACTCACACCCACAACAAACACTCCCCAAGAGATAAGACCAGTAACCCAAAATAGTAGATGCACAACTATCCATCTACTATACTATATATATATATATGCACATATATAGGCATAAATGTATACTGTGTGTGAGTACTTCATGCTCAGGGCGATGTGAAGTGATGATACTGCAACTTCAATGCAGTATCTGGCTGTGATCGAGCTGGCTATGAGATGTCTGTAGGCCCACATGGATTGGGAGCTGATCCCAACAGCGAGAACAGTCTCCCTTCTCCAGGGCTTTGCTAGACCCAGGGAATGAGGGTTTCTGGCTACTGGTTATCAGCACTCCAAACCCCCAAATCACTGGACATGGTATAGTGATGCAGGTACATTTGGCTAAGAAGATCTACCACATTCTTGTCAGTACTCGTTTGGAGGATCCTCCAGAATTGCAGGGTTTTACCGAGTGCCAATTTTCTGTGGCACTGCCCCAAAGGCTGGTAGTGGTTACCCTATGGGTCCACTTCAAAACTCATCCTCCGTGGCCACTCTAGGGGGTTTCACTTGTTTCAAACTGAGGGAGGAGTGGGACCCGTGTGTTCACCACTGATCGAATCACAAAACTTGAAAACCTAATGGACCCAGTTGCTCTGTGGGTCCTTCCAGCACAAAATACTCAAAGCAGCACCGGAGTCCATTGGCGTACACCCGAGGGCAAGGCAGAAGAATTTCATCTCCCTGGAGATATTGGAGGCCACTGAGCTGTGGGTTTCATGGTTTTAGCTGAATGGGAATCAGGGTATGTGTCACTCTTTGGCAAATTACCTTCGCCCTGAGAAAGCTGAACTCTAAGCCTTCCTCACAGATGACTGCAGGCCACTCAGTGGATGGACAGATCATCTCAGATCATATTGGGGTTCATGAGGGGTTTGGGCTTACTATTTTGAGCAGTTTACCAGGTAGACTCTCCAACAGTTAGCTTGGATGCAAGTGGTATCACAATTTCCTTGGTGGATTCACCCCACCACGAGGGGCCTCCTACCCTAGCTGAGGTTAAGATGGCGATATCCAAGCTGAAGTGTGGGAAAGCCCCAGGCATATGTTTATATCCATGCTGACTGCTAAAGGCTGGGGCGAACCTATGACATGGGACTTGCATGCAGTCTTGACTGCCATCTGGCAGTCTAGTACTTTTCCCCCTGACCTGTTAGAGGCATAGCCATCCATCTCGGGAAGGGGAAAGGGGATCATTGGAACTGTAACAACTCCCGCAGCATTACACTGCTCACTTCCCAGGAAAGGGTTTTCACCCACATTCTTCTGAAATGGATCTGTGACCACCTACTAAGGCATAAAGAGATCAGAGCAGTCTGGATTCACACCTGGCAAGTCACAATAGACTATCCTAGTTCTTTGAGCAATTGTGGAATGGTGTAGCGAGTTCAGTCATGGGTTGCTTGCAGCCTACCTCAAACTCAAGGGGTTCGATTTTGGGAATCAAGAATTTCTATGGGAAAATTCTGAGACTTAGGGAATTCCAACACTGTTATTGGCCTAATAGCAAGCCTATATAAACCCGGGACTGGAAGTGCTGTAAAATGTGGTCAGGGCCTATCAAACTTGTTCCCTATTAATTCAGGGTGAGGCAAGGATGTGTCCTTGCACCAACACTTTTCAACACTTGCATGGACTGATAATGCTCAGAGCTACTACCCAAAGTCAGTGTGGAGCAACATTGGGTAATATCAAGGTCCCCAGACCTTGACTTTGGTAATGTTGCTATCCTATCTGAGTTCTCTGGAATCAATGGAGGCGGGTCTTGATGCATTTAGCAATGAGGTGAAGTCCTTGGGCCTAGAGGTCTCCTGGACCAAGATCAAGATTCAGGACTTTAGTAATATGTTAGGGGAACCCATTCAGTTGATTCATGCTTGCAATGTGGATGTTGAAGTTACAGAGGCTTTGCATACTTTGGTAGCATAGTCCATGTCTCTGAGCTTCAGACCAAGAAGTCATAGACAGATTGGGTCTGGTAGCAGGAGCCATGAACTCGATCAACAAGAGCATTTGGAGATATTAGTACCTATGCAAATGAACCAAGTAGTCTTTAAGGGCCCTTCATCGCAATTTTGCTCATATAGGTAAAACCTGGATGCTATCTAGTCCCTTGGAGTCTCTTCTTGATGCCTTTTGTAACAATCCTTCGCTGGTCGGGGGTACATTTTGGCAGGACCATGCGTCCAACCCAGCTCGTGTGAACTGGCAGGGGGACCGTTACTTGCATATCGGGAAACCCCAACTCGGCTACATGGGCACCTAGCTCATTTCCCGTTGATACCCTGCCCCTCAATTGTCTCTTGCAACAATCCCGGGGGGGAAGGCCCCTGGCACTAAAGGACAGGCTTGGGCCCAGGGGGGTATGGCCACTTGCCTGAGGGACCCTCCTGGTGGAACGAAGGTGGATGCGGCCATGTGTCCCTTCGGCGTTAGCTCCTTTATGATGATGTATAAAAAAATAAAAAAATATATATATATATATTATATATATATATAAAATTATATATATAAAAGCTTATATATATAGGCTATATTATATATAATATAAATTTTTATATATTTTTATAAATATATATATATATATTATATATATAATATACTATATATTATAAACTATATATTATATATAGCTATATATATTAAAACTACACACATAAACTAGTGTATATATATACACAATTGGTGTATGTATATATTAATATATATATATATTTATATAAAATATTAATATATATAACAAAATTTTATATACAATAATATAAAAATATTTTTATATTATATAAAAATTATATATATATATAATTAAAATTTTATTATTTATATATATAACATATTGTGTGTGTGGGGAAAAAAACTATTTACAAAGAAAAGTACTGCTCTAAAAGGGGATATCTATACATAATCCAAAATGACTGTGGTTTTTTGTAAGGGCTGTCAGTGAACATTGATTATACTTCCTGAGGGGCTGTGCCATTGTGGGTCATTATTCACATAACCTCTTGGAAAAAAAAAAGGGAAAAAAATTTTACTAAATTTAACACGCCCAGTGTTTTAAACGTTGGTTATGCTGGTTTGGGGGAAATGATAAAGGGTAACAGCTTGACTCTTTAATTCCTACAAAGTACAACCATAAAGGTAAACACAAAATGTTGACTTAGAGTAATTGCTGAGCGCGGTTTCACATGTCCGGCCATGACTTAAGAGCCATATGGTCTACTGGTATCATGACTTACAGAAATCGTACAAATGTATATGCTATACTAATCATACCAAAGACAAGACCATTGTCTATGATAAAATTAATGTAATCAACAGTGCTGGTCTCTGGACAGTGCTGTTTGGTCAATAGGCTGCAGTATTCAAGTAACAAAGTAATGTGTAAAATTATGCGACTTGGGCGACTTGCATATTTTGCAATGGTGATATGAAACCGGCTTTGCCTCAAACTGCATCCTGTATTAATGTATAATGTACTGATACCTATTAGTCTGGTTAGCATAACCTGATCTCTCCGAGACAGTCCATTATAGACTTTGTATGGTATGTCCATATCAGATGTCCCTGCATAACTTTCATAATGGCAGATTGCACCATGTCCATTTTCTTCAGTTTTTGGTGGTCCATCCCTGACCCTCATAACCTCGAAGACAGCTGAAAACACTTTTATTAATTTGTTTTAAGAAAGAATGTATTGCAAAGGATGGTTCCTTCACGGGACAGTGCTGGTTTTGTTAATTGATCCTTTCACACGTTGATATCCAGTATAGTGACATTTGTACATCCTGCTCTGATAGGCTAGAAAATTGGTGTAGGATATTCCTATTACCCATGCTTCCTGGATTAAATGTAAGCCTATAGAGTGTATATTGGTCGTCAGAGAAAAACAGCTAGGTGTCACTGCTATTCACTACCTTTTTTGATGGCATGGTATATGGCTATTGACTTGACATCATTTGGGCTTGCCCACTTGGAAATTCGTACACTTTAAGAGAAATATCAGGAATTAATACACCAATCCCAGCTTCTCCATGAAGATCAGTAGAGGCATCTCAGTAAATCGTAAGTGGAGAGTACCATGAGGGGTATGGAGATTTCATCTACATATTTCAGGTAATGGTCTTTAAATTCTGTTCTGAAGTATTCTGTTACTGGATTTAGGCTCTGTTAATTTGTCAATATTATGCTATGGTGCATAAAGTGTTGCTTCTGTGATGTTAATAGCAACAATTTTCCACAACATTGAAGCTGAGAATACTTTGGGTAGTTTTGGCCTTCCATCTAGATTTGGCTGGGTGATACGACTATGAATTGAATGGAAGTCAGCTCTTTCATCATTAAAAGAACATAGTAGTCAATGGGCAACCAACAATGCTTCTCACATATTGTAGAGGTCTTTTAAAAGCTCCAAACAACTTTCCTGATGTTCTCACGATTTCCTATGTGAAGCGAGAATGTGGAACATGAGGTGGGGAGCAATCACTATGACACTAAATACTTACACATATCAAATTTTGCTATTTAATGTATGGCAGTTTAAGTGATCTGGGAATGTTCTTAGTCTTGATAGGGTTACTTATGAGTCAGAGGTTGTTGAACCTCTGGGGAACATATTCCCACCTATCAAAGACCTGAATGAGGATGTCATCAGCATAGGTTTGCTCCTATATAGGCGCCTAACTCACTGTTGAGCTTGCAAGAGAGTGAATAAGTAGGACAAAAGGGAACAAACACTTGTGGAATGCCTAACTCTGTAGGTGCCTTGGTACCATACCTTCGTTCTCTCATAGATAATCCTTTATCCATAGGTGAAGCTTGCCCTTAACTCCTAGAAGAGTTATTCATGGAGGATTGCAGTAGAGAGGCTCTGTCTAATGCTCCTTTGAAATCTATGAAGTAAAAACGGATAAACACATTGTGTTCTTTTCCCTTTTTGGGAAACCAGACTGAAGGATGAATCTGGTGAAGCAGACGTGTGAGAGTTCTTCTCTGGTTTTAGAGAGACAGAATGTCAGAGATATTTGCTAAATTTATCAGGGCATCCTGGTTTTGGGAACGGATTAATGGTAGCTTGTTTTCAGGCTGTAGGCAAGATGCCTAAAGTATAGGTTAAGTTGAAAAGATCAAGAAGATATTTCTTCACTTTACTGTACCTTTGCAAAGAGTCGGATCATGTCATAAATAATTCCATCATTCCCGGGTGAATGGAATTACTAGCCTTAATGGCTGCAAGAAGTTCATACTTGTCAATGATGCATCAGCCTATCTAAAAGTTGGCACCAAATAGTTAGTTTCAATTT
>NC_051390.1:29962235-29971743 GCF_015228065.2 Penaeus monodon
TTTTTGGGGAAAAGGGCAGTAATGGGCTCCCAAACTTTAAGAGTTCTGGCAAATAAAGGGCTTAATTTTTAAAATTGGAGCTGATCCCAACAGCGAGAACAGTCTCCTTCTCCAGGACTTTGCTAGATCCCAGGGAATGAGGATTTCTGGCTACTGGTATCAGCACTCCAACCCACATCACTGGACATGGTATAGTGATGCAGGTACATTGGCTAAGAAGATCTACCACATTCTTGTCAGTACTCGATGGAGGATCCTCCAGAATTGCAGGGTTTACCGGAGTGCCAAGTTCTGTGGCACTGACCAAAGGCTGGTAGTGGTTACCCTATGGGTCCACTTCAAAACTCATCCTCCAGTGGCCACTCTAGGGTGTTTCACTTGTACAAACTGAGGGAGGAGTGTACCCGTGTGTTCACCACTGATCGAATCACAAAACTTGAAAACCTAATGGACCCAGTTGCTCTGTGGGTCCTTCCAGCACAAAATACTCAAAGCAGCACCGGAGTCCATTGGCGTACACCCGAGGGCAAGGCAGAAGAATTTCATCTCCCTGGAGATATTGGAGGCCACTGAGCTGTGTTGCATGGTTCAGCTGAATGGCAATCAGGGTATGTGTCACTCTTTGGCAAATTACCTTCGCCCTGAGAAAGCTGAACTCTAAGCCTTCCTCACAGATGACTGCAGGCCACTCAGTGGATGGACAGATCATCTCAGATCATATTGGGGTTCATGAAGGTTGGGCTTACTATTTTGAGCAGTTGTACCAGGTAGACTCTCCAACAGTTAGCTTGGATGCAAGTGGTATCACAATACCTGTGGTGGATTCACCCACCAGCGAGGGACCTCCTACCCTAGCTGAGGTTAAGATGGCGATATCCAAGCTGAAGTGTGGGAAAGCCACAGGCATATGTGATATCCATGCTGAACTGCTAAAGGCTGGGGGCGAACCTATGGCATGGGACTTGCATGCAGTCTTGACTGCCATCTGGCAGTCTAGTACTTTTCCCCCTGACCTGTTGAGAGGCATAGCCATCCATCTCTGGAAGGGGAAAGGGGATCATTGGAACTGTAACAACTACCGCAGCATTACACTGCTCAGCTTACCAGGCAAGGTTTTCACCCACATTCTTCTGAAATGGATCTGTGACCACCTACTAAGGCATCAGAGATCAGAGCAGTCTGGATTCACACCTGGCAAGTTCACAATAGACTATCCTAGTTCTTTGAGCAATTGTGGAATGGTGTAGCGAGTTCAGTCATGGGTTGCTTGCAGCCTACATCAATCTCAAGGTGTTCGATTTAGGGAATCAAGAATTTCTATGGAAGATTCTGAGACTTAGGGGAATTCCAACACTGATTATTGGCCTAATAGCAAGCCTATATACCGGTACTGGAAGTGCTGTAAAATGTGGTCAGGGCCTATCAAACTTGTTCCCTATTAATTCAGGGGTGAGGCAAGGATGTGTCCTTGCACCAACACTTTTCAACACTTGCATGGACTGGATAATGCTCAGAGCTACTACCCAAAGTCAGTGTGGAGCAACATTGGGTAATATCAAGGTCTCAGACCTTGACTTTGGTAATGTTGCTATCCTATCTGAGTCTCTGGAATCAATGGAGGCGGCTCTTGATGCATTTAGCAATGAGGTGAAGTCCTTGGGCCTAGAGGTCTCCTGGACCAAGATCAAGATTCAGGACTTTAGTAATATGTTAGGGGAACCCATTCAGTTGATTCATGCTTGCAATGTGGATGTTGAAGTTACAGAGAGCTTTGCATACTTTGGTAGCATAGTCCATGTCTCTGAGCTGTCAGACCAAGAAGTCAATAGACAGATTGGTCTGGTAGCAGGAGCCATGAACTCGATCAACAAGAGCATTTGGAGATATTAGTACCTATGCAGAATGAACCAAGCTATGTCTTTAAGGCCTTCATACTGCAAGTTTTGCTCTATATAGGTAAAACCTGGATGCTATCTAGTGCCTTGGAGTCTCTTCTTGATGCCTTTTGTAACAAGTCTCTTCGCTGGGTCATGGGGTACAGTTGGCAGGACCATGCGTCCAACCAACAGCTGCGCTGTGAGACTGGCATGGGACCTGTTACTTGCATAATCTGGAACCGCCAACTCAGGCTACATGGGCACCTAGCTCATTTCCCTGTGGATGACCCTGCCCATCAAATTGTCTCTTTGCAAAACAATCCTGGGTGGGGAAGGCCCGTGGGACGACTAGAAGGACATGGCTTGGGCGAGGGCATGTATGGCCACTTGCCATGAGGGACCCTCCTGGCTGGAAGCGAAGGGTGGATGCGGCCATGTGTCCCTGTCGGCGTTAGCTCCTTGATGATGATGATATAAATAAATAAATAAATATATATATAATATATATATATATATATATATATATATATATATATATATAATATATATATACAATATATATATACAATATATAATATATATATATATATATATATATAATATATATATATATAATATATATATATATATATATATATATATATATACATATGTGTGTGTGTGGTAAAAAATCTATTTACAAAAGAATGTTTCATGCTCTGTAAACAGGGTAATATGCTATAGCATATATCCAAACTGACTGTGCTGTTTTTTTAGAGGGCTGTCAGTGATACATTGATTATACATTCCTGAGGGGCTGTGCCATTGTGCTTACATTATTCACATAACCTCTTGGTAAAATAAAAGGAAAAAAATTGTACTAATTGTAACAGCCGAGTGCTTCTAAACGTTGGTTATGACTGGTTGGGCAGTGATAGAGGCTAGACAGCTTGACTCTTTAATTCCATACAAGAGTACAACACAGTAAAGGGTAAACACAAGATGTTGACTTAGAGTAATTGCTGAGCGCGGTTTCACATGTCCGGCCATGACTTAAGAGCCATATGGTCTACTGGTATCATGACTTACAGAAATCGTACAAATGTATATGCTATACTAATCATACCAAAGACAGACCATTGTCTATGATAAAATTAATGTAATCAACAAGTGCTGGTCTCTGGACAGTGCTGTTTGGTCAATAGGCTGCAGTATTCAAGTAACAAAGTAATGTGTAAGATTATGCGACTTGGGCGCCTTGCACATTTTGCTGTGGTGTTTATGATATTGGCTTTGCCTCCAAAACTGCATCCTGTATTAATGTATAATGTACTGATACCCTATTAGTCTGGTTAGCATAACCTGCTCTCTCAGAGACAGCCCATTATAGACTTTGTATGGTTTGTCCATATCAGATGTCCCTGCAATACTTTCATGATGCCAGATAGTACCATGTCCATTTTTCTTCACTTTTATGGTGGTCCATCCCCGACCCTCATAACCTCGAAGACAGCTGAAAACACTTTTATTAATTGTTTAAGAAAGAATGGTATTGCAAAGGATGGTTTTTTCACGGGACAGTGCTGGTTTTGTTAATTGATCCTTTCACACGTTGATATCCAGTATAGTGACATTTGTACATCCTGCTCTGATAGGCTAGAAAATTGGTGTAGGATATTTCCCATTACCCATGCTTCCTGGATTAAATGTAAGCCTATAGAGTGTATATTGGTCGTCAGAGAAAACAGCTAGGTGTCACTACTGTTCACAACCTTTTTTGATAGCATGGTATATGGCTATTGACTTGACATCATTTGGGCTTGCCCACTTGGAAATTCGTACACTTTAAGAGAAATATCAGGAATTAATACACCAATCCCAGCTTCTCCATGAAGATCAGTAGAGGCATCTCAGTAAATCGTAAGTGGAGAGTACCATGAGGGGTATGGAGAATTTCATCTACATATTTCAGGTAATGGTCTTTAAATTCTGTTCTGAAGTAATTCTGTTACTGGATTTAGGCTCTGTTAATTTGTCAATATTATGCTATGGTGCATAAAGTGTTGCTTCTGTGATGTTAATAGCAACAATTTTCCACACATTGAAGCTGAGAATACTTTGGGTAGTTTTGGCCTTCCATTCTAGATTTGGCTGGGTGATACGACTATGAATTGAATGGAAGTCAGCTCTTTCATCATTAAAAGAACATTAGTAGTCAATGGGCAACCAACAATGCTTCTCACATATTGTAGAGGTCTTAAATGCTCCAAACAACTTTCCTGATGTTCTCAACGATTTCCTATGTGAAGCGAGAATTGTGGAACATGAGGTGGGGAGCAATCACTATGACACTAAAATACTTACACATATCAAATTTTGCTATTTAATGTATGGCAGTTTAAGTGATCTGGGAATGTTCTTAGTCTTGATAGGGTACTTATGAGTCAGAGGTTGTTGAACCTCTGGGGAACATATTCCCACCTATCAAAGACCTGAATGAGGATGTCATCAGCATAGGATTTGCTCCTATATAGGCCGCCTAACTCACTGTTGAGCTTGCAAAGAGAGTGAATAAGTAGGACAAAAGGGAACAAAACACCTTGTGGAATGCCTAACTCTGTAGGTGCCTTGGTACCATACCTTCGTTCTTCTCATAGATAATCCTTTATCCATAGGTGAAGCTTGCCCCTCAACTCCTAGAAGAGTTAATTCATAGAGGACTGCAGTACCTGAGGCTCTCAAATGCTCCTTTGAAATCTATGAAGTAAAAAACGGATAAACACATTGTGTCTTTTCCCTTTTTGGAAACCAGACTGAAGGATGAATCTGGTGAAGCAGACGTGTGAGAGTTCTTCCTCTGGTTTTAGAGAGACAGAATGTCAGAGATATTTGCCTAAATTTATCAGGGCATCCTGGTTTTGGGACTGGATTAATGGTAGCTTGTTTTCAGGCTGTAGGCAAGATGCCTAAAGTATAGGTTAAGTTGAAAAGATCAAGAAGATAATTTCTTCACTTTTCCTGTACCTTTGCAAAGAGTCGGATCATGTCATAAATAATTCCATCATTCCCGGGTGCAATGGAATTACTAGCCTTAATGGCTGCAAGAAGTTCATAACTTGTCAATGATGCATCAGCCTAATCTAAAAGTTGGCACAAATAGTTAGTTTCAATTTTGTGTTTAAATTAAGAGGGCACCTGCCTATGAATAATGGACGATTATGGAGAGCCATTTTCGCAGCATTTACTGAGGAGTGACAAATCTACCCTTTCTGGATAAGGTTAAGGAGTCACATTGCATTGCCTTTAATCTTGTTGATTTCCCTCCACATATTACTCATGAGTGTCGTGAAGTCAAATGATTCTGCCCAGGCATACCATATCTCGTTTTTTAATTATTACCTCATTAATGTTTTTCCTTAAAAAACACAAGGTCCTTAGCTAATTAGGGGTTTTCTTCCCAAGTGCTTTCGTTGATTTACTGTAGACCTTATGATCTTTTAAGTAGCTTTATTTCAGGATTTTTGTTCACTGGATATGCTTTTTTGTTCCTGGAGGGTGGAGACTTATGTTTGGCAGGATTTCTGGGGTGGAGTTGGTTAATGATGTCTTCATAACAGCAGCCAATCCTTTTAATAAACTCATCATGATGTTCAGTAGCAAGATGATATGGAAGGCGTGGTTAGAGATGTTTTCTTTTGCAAAATGGGAGGATTATACTTAATGGTCAATGGTCACTAAGAACGGGATGACTTTCACAGTGCTTAGGAGTGTGTACTGATTGTATTGAGTTATATAATCTAATTTGCTACCTAGGTAATGAGTCTTTTTTTATAAGGGGCATAATAGGTGTATGGGTCACTAGTATTTTGAAGATAGTGATAATAAACCTTCTTATTTTAGTTTATGGTGCTTCCCTCGGCACCCAGATTAAAATCCACACAGAGTAAGACAGTATCACTATTCATCCTATTGTCAGGAAGTTTAGGTACCAATTCATTATCATGCTAATATATACATTAATGATGGTGATAGTTTTACCAAAAAAATATGTTAACACCAAGATATTTAGTACATGTGTTGTCACGTTTGTCATCAATCACTTTTGATGTAATAGTATTCTTAATGTAAATACCAAGTCCTCTTGTAGGATTAGCAATATTGGGATTGCCATATGTGTATCCTATATTTTTTGCATATCAAGTATCAATTCTGATTTCCTGAAGACAACACACATCAACAACTTCAGATTGAAGACACTGAGAGAGGGTTGCCTCATGATTCCGTAAACTGTTGATGTTCCAGGTAATAAGATCCTCTTCGTACATTTTTTCTGAAGTCTGTATATATTATACACATACATACATATGAGAAAAGTGTGCCCAAATACACCCTTACACATGCTTCGTCGAGTTTCTGCTTTAAAACCTCTAGACCAACCTAGGAAGTGTGATGGCGAGAAGAGCGTCTAGAGAAAGGGACAGGTACCTACTCAAAAAAAGCTCTAGTTCCTGCAGCCTTGTTAACGAAGACAGCTTTTGATGTGGCGCTGATCGGCGGCCGTGGAAAGGGAGCGTGGGAGGCCGGCCTTGGGGTGGATGCGGGTGCACAAAGTAATTTTTTTAAATAATAATTAATAATGATTTTTGTTTGATTCTATTTGTCACAATGGATATTCTTGGTGTGGACTTACTGTCTGTTTTAGTTGCTTCTAAATTTTCACCTGTGTGCAAGGAATGGCCGGGGTTAGCATCCATGGCGGCGTGCACTAAGATTCCTAGACGAGAGCGCTACCGCTGCACCACACAGGGGGGGGGGGGGTAGAGGGAGAGGATCGGGTACATGGGGGCGGCGTGAGCGTGGGGGGGGGGCGTGTGTAATCTATGGCGCGGGGAAGGCGAAGGTGACAAAGACATGGTTAGAACTCAGATTCTTGTGCAAAATACTGGCTGATGCTTCAGCAATAATGACAGAAAATGTTTATTGATAGTGGTGCAAATGCCAATCGTCGTTACAGATTCATTTAAAATTCCGGGTCATATTAAAATCAAATATGATTTGCGAGAATCATATTTGCTTGGCCACTGACATTTTTAGACCTACATGATGCCGAAGAACTCAAATATTGCGCATGTGTCGATAAGTACTGCAAATGAATGACAAAAATGTCACTTATTACCGATTTTTCTTGCATACTGTAAGACGTTCTTAACTGCAAACAAAGGCAAATTCCTATACTTATCACGGCTTTTTATTGCCTTTTTTCTTTTACTTAACACAACGACTACTTGTTTACACTTCCTTTTTCTCGTATTTGTTTCATCCAATCACGCAGACCCAATGCAAATGCAAGGGAACAATATGATCTTTCTACGTACATTTCAATTGACAAAAGTCAGAATATATATCATTTGGCCTCTCACCTAGTTCTCTAACCAGAGACCCTCCCTAAGTGATGATTCCCTTCGTATGCTTCAACATATTATCGAAAAGTGAAACAAAAGTTCCAATCTGCGGAAAAAAGTCTGATATAATATCCTCCTGGGGCAACAGGAAAGCTGAGACCTCACTCTCAGCGAAACTAAGCATTCTTTCCCGGTAGTCATAATGGTATGTTTGTCGCCTACTTACTGATCCTACATGCTGATACACTTTGCCTGCTCGCTTTCTCGGCTCTTGTCCATCGATCTTCCTGCAACCCCACGTGACCTCCGCGAGATGGACATTTTTTTATTATGTGGACCACGTCCCTCCCACTTCGGGGAGGCAGGCGTAATTACCACCACGGGCTCGAAACTGAAGTGGTGTCGTGTATGTAACATCATATGCGAGTGTAAATTACCCAAAACATGTATATATAAATGTGTGTATGTATTTATGTATGTATGTATGTTGTATGTATGTATGTATGTATGTATGCTTATATGTATATGTTTGCGCACGCACGCGCGCGCCAAACCACACACGAACGTACGCACGGACGCAGCCACGCACAGGATTTGATAGGGAGTTGAAAATTTTTCCGTATTGCGATTTTGGGAAGAGAGGGCCCGCCATGTGAAAATTGGGAGATAAATTGCCCGTCCTACGAGAAAAACCTAACGCAGGTGTCCAGCGGGCGAATTACGAGGAGGGGAATGGGGGGGGGGATTTTCCCGGACAAGATATATTCTAGCTCATAACCTCTGTAGACGCTTTCTCCCTATTTAATTTCCCCTTTCGACTAATCATTCTCACTTATTTTTTGTCTTCTCCTTATTCTTAAATAATCTGTCAGTAGGCAGCGTCTGCAACTTTTTATTTTGGTTATAGATTTCCCATAGTTATAGTTATTATCATAATTTTTTTTTCTATAGAGAGAAAGCCATAAAGAGGATCGTATTTATTCATATTTCATTGTTTTACCTTCAACCTATTACCAATATACCTGGCAAGCAGCAATATGTTTGCCAATATGCAGCCACGACACAACGTGTCATATTAGGCGAAGGCGTCCGATAATGATCGCAGGACGAAGATTCATGATGGCTAACTGCTCTTATAACAGCAACGTAACCTGTTGCGCTGTAACGTAACCCTGACCCAGGTAACGGGACCTGCTCCGGGGAGGGTCTTGTTACATGTCCCTGTGTTGGTTGCCTATTTTTTTTGTTTTTTTTTTTTCTAGTAAACGAGAAATTTTGGGAAGGGGCAAAATATGCCACGTGTGTAAAATGTAAGCACGCACGTATACGTGTTTTTCATTTCTAATACACACATCATGGAAAGCCTAACAAGCTCGTTTAGAGGCAGAAATATCTATGTAAGGGATGTCGCTTATGTCGCATTCACGTTACCCAGCCAGAAGATTGTGAATAATATATATATATAATATATATATATATATATATATATATATATATATATATATATATAACAAATATTGTTTTTTCAGGCAGGATCCTCTGTGGCGAGGCAATAGCATGCATATTATACACTGTATGCATAAAGTCTATTTATACAGAGGAGAGGAGTTTGGCGTTGCTCTCGACATCTCCATCAAACCTGTCGCTTTCTGAGATGGTCAAACGACGAGTAGGAATCACACGTTTGGCAAGGGAAAAGGGGAGCTATAGGAATAAGCCTGTGTGATGTGCGATTTGACATACTAAAGCATTTCTCAATTTATATAAAAATATGAAAAACGTTTTGACATATAGTATACAAAAACAGTATAAACCAAAGAAAATAGAGCATTCAAAAAGAAGTCAAATATAATCATATAAATTTCCCTTCTCATTATTATCATTATCATCAATACTATCCCCTATTACACTCACACACACATCACACACACACACACACACACACACCTCCCCCCCCCCTCTCTCTCTCTCTCTCTCTATATATAAAATATATTATATATTTTATTAAAATATATATATATATTAATATATATAAATATATATAATAATATATATATATACATATACACACGCACATACACATAGTACAAAACATACATACATAGCACACCACACACATATGTGTGGTGTGTGTGTGGTGTGTGTGTGTGTGGGGTGTACATATATCTCTGTGTGTGTACAAAAAAAAAAAAATATATTAAAAATAATATATAAAAATAGTAAAATAAAAAATTGAAAAATATTTTTTTA
>NC_051390.1:29971843-29976843 GCF_015228065.2 Penaeus monodon
AACCTCAGTTTTGTGTAAGGTAATGCTACGTTCTTTCCAGATGTTATGAGAGCAACTATGGCATTTTTGGCAATGGCAATTCTTCTTTTATCTCCGGTGAATCATAATAAGTATTAGTTAAACCGCTCCAAGATAAGTGAACTCTTTAACATTTTCTACACCACTCCATTGATTGTAACATGCTCATGATCGTTCACTGTCGGTTATCTTCGAATCTTCATGATCTTAGTTTTCATGGCATTAAGAAACAAACCAGCCTTTTCGCTTGCTTCTCTAACTTTATCTAACAGTTGTTGTAGTTCAATGATACTGCTGGCAATTAATACTATGTCATCAGCATATCTTAGATTTGATATTTTGTATCCTCCAACATCTACAGTTCCTTCAAAATTCTCTAAAGCTTCTCTCATAATTGCTTCAGAATATATATTAAAAGCTGCGGAGACAGAATGCAATCTTGTCGCACTCCTTGGTTGACTTTGAACCATTCTATTAACCCATAAGTGGTTCTTACAGTTGCTTGTTGTTGGTCATACATGGCTTTTATTAGTTGGATGATGTGTTTCGGAAACCTCATATCGTTCATGTTATTCTGGATGATGTGATCAACAGTATCAAAAGCCTTCGAGTAATCGATGAAACACAGGTATGGGTTTTTATGGTGTTCTCTGTTTTTCTCTATGATTAATTTTAGATTTAGAAGCTGGTTTCTGGTACCTTTTCCAGGGCGAAAAACCAGCTTGTCTTATGCAATTTCTTCTCTTAACTTCAATTTCATTCTTTTTGCAATAATTTTCAATAAAATTTTGCTGCTGTGACTTATTAATGCAATTGTCCTGTTATTGTTGCATTGGAGTGCATCACCTTTTTAGGTATGGGAGTAAAGACTGATTTTACCCAGTCTTCTGGCCATCTTCTTTCATTCCATATTTTCGTACAAAGTTTGTAGAAGTATTCAACACTTTCGCCAGCATTCTTGATTAGTTCTGCTGTTATTTCATCTATTCCCGGGCTCTTGTTATTCTTTAATTCTTTTATGGCTTTTATAACTTCGTCTAGCAGTGGCGGTGGTTCATCTTCGCTATCAGTGAGTCTAATTAATGTTGTTGTTAGATCTTTATTCTTTTTGTATAGGTTGGAACAATATTGATTCCATCTATCTTTGACTTCTTTTCCATCACATAAAACTAGTCCATCTTCAGTTTTGATAGTGTCCATTGTAGGTTTAAATTTTCGTGTAATGTTTCGTACTCCTAGGTAGAGTTCTTTAGTTGTCTTATTGATGGAACAGTTTTCAATGCTCTGGCAAAGTTCATTTAAATATTTTTTCTTTATCTCGTCGCAATAATCTTTGAATTTTTGAATTTTGTTAATTATATCTTCAACTGGGTTATTAATACCCTTTGATTTTAGGCATCTTGTTTCAATTTCACTTAGCGTTTCTTCAGATATCCACGGGGAATTTGTCTTTTTCTATATATATATATATATATATATATATATATATATATATACATATATTGTGATTATATATACTATGTACATATCCTATAAGGCCGCGGTAGCTGAGTGGTTAGAGCATCGGACTCAAGACTGTCACGACGGCAATCTGAGTTCGAGGGTTCGAGTCAACGGCCGGTGCGTTGTTCCCTTGGGCAAGGAACTTCACCTCGATTGCCTGCCTAGCCGCTGGGTGGGCAAGCCAGCCCAACTCAGTACCGGGTAAATAGAGATGGTGACTCGATAAAAACACCGGGCGGAAGGCTATGGAAAACCACCGCTCTAAAATTGCCAAGAAAATCATCCCATATATTTATACATATATTCATGTATATACATACATATATAATGCATATATATATTGTGTGTGTGTGTGTGTGTGTATATATTTATATATATAATATATATATATATATATAATATATATATATATATATATATATATATATATATATATAGTGTATGTATATATATAGTGTATATATATGTAGTTAACATTCTCGTCTTCTGTAGAATTGTAGGCTTCATATAATACATTTGTGTGTGTGTGTGTGTGTGCATGTATGTATGTATATGTGTGTATGTCTGCATGTAGTGTGGTGTGTGTGGGGTGTGTGTGTGGTGTGTGTGTGTGTGTGTGTGTGTGTGTGTGTGTGTGTGTGTGTGTGTGTGTGTGTGTGTGTGTGTGTGTTTGTGCGTGTGCGTGCATGTGTGTGTGTGTGTGTGTGTGTGTGTGTGTGTGTGTGTGTGTGTGTGTGTGTGTGTGTGTGTGTGTGTGTGTGTGTGTGTGTGTGTGTGTGTGTGCACGTGTACTTGTGTGCGCGTGTGCGTGTACGTATGAATGCGTGTGCTAGCACGTATGTGTACGCGTGTGCGTGTACGTGTACGTGTGTGCGTGGAGGTGTGTGTGCGTGTGCGTGGACGTGTGTGCGCGTGTGCGTGGACGTGTGTGCGCGTGTTCGTGGACGTGTGTGTACGCTGTTCATGCACATTCACATGTACATGCACATGCACATGCACATGTACATGTACGTGGACGTGTGTGTGTGTGTGTGTGTGTGCATATATGTGCGTGCGTGTTTACGCTGTCTTTAGTCTGTACCGCAGGATCCCCCCAAAAAACCCCCGTGCCTCCCCAAAAGGGCATTACGGTGAGCATGCCCCGAATTAAGAGCCCCCCGTGACTACGGTCGCGAACTACCGGGCTTGACTCTGTAATTGCACGCCACTGTTTTGTACTGGGACAAAAAAGTAGCTAAATCAATCGTTTTCTAGCAAAATACCAGGGGTGTGCCGGGGGCATACTAAAAATCCAAATGTATTGAAGGACCAGGGCCCCCAACAAAATGCAGAAAATCCATTTACGCACAGGTTGCCTTAATCCTCGTCTAGGGAATGGGGTCTTACCCAACCCCCAAGATTTTTCCATGTTTCTGAAGCATTTGAGATTTGCAGGCAAAAAAAAATGTCGTGCGGCACACCACGCCCCAAAAAAACCGTATATCAATGGGCCCCAAAACGTCTAAAAAAAAAGTTATCACTGAAATCACGATACACAGAAGTGAACTTAAAAACTCCAACATCTCAACACATGGACGTGTTTCTGTATTTTAAAATGTTAATCAGTCATAGTTAGCCTCTCAAAAACCTTTTTTCTACACTTGTAAAAAAAACACTCAATGCAACACCCCCCCACTCTCGAAAAACCTACCACACCTGCACATGATTTCACGGCAATGGTCTTTGATTCGCCTCACGATAACATTAATAACTGAGTATTCCTTCTCGGCATGTCTCTGTGTCAGATCTGGATCAGGCCGAGCGACACTACTTCCACCCAGGCTATAAGGCGCTACTGCTGAGCAACCAAAAACTTAGCCGACTGCCCGATTATTGCACTGACAATAGATATTTTTCTTTGGCAATCTGGTTATTTGTTCGCAAGTTACCATTCATAATCCGAATGCAAACAAACTTTAAATATACATAACATGTTAATTATTACCCGCGCATTTACGATGTGACAAAGCAGAGTTTGTTTTAGCGAAAATTAATACAGCTGACACCCCCGACCAGCCAACTTTTGCTAACATTCACCTGCGCGTACCAATTACTGGCCAATGGCTTAACCCACATCCCGGTCCACTTTCATAAACGCCCCTACGCCCACGCGGATAGAGATCATATAAAAAAAACTGCAGTTTTGGTGACACAGGACTGTTAT
Source organism: Penaeus monodon (assembly GCF_015228065.2). Classification (NCBI taxonomy): domain Eukaryota; kingdom Metazoa; phylum Arthropoda; class Malacostraca; order Decapoda; family Penaeidae; genus Penaeus; species Penaeus monodon. The sequence continues at coordinate 29,975,568 of NC_051390.1, forward strand.
TGGTGTACACGTATGGATACAAATTGAAAGACATACCAAAGCACATTACCATTTCGAAACCCAAATCTATAGACCTTGACGACCCCGCATATCCCCCGACATCAAACAGTTTAAGGACGAGGCGACCGCAGAGCAAGTAGCAGGAAGCAGGCACCTGCCGCGGAACTGTTCCGTCCCCGTTCACCCCAACAAGTTCTCCCAGCTTTAAACATAAATCTCGACAGGCACCCGAGAGCCGACAGGACACACGAGGGAAATAGAAATCAGGGATGCGGAGGTGAAAAGAATAGAGAGACGTATTACTTTTTCCCTTCATCCCAGCCCGGCCCCGCCGGCCGGCCCCCCCCCCCCTTACAACTCTCGCGACACCTGGATCATTCCACGACTTCACTCTGACATTGTTTCTTCAGGAGTGCTTAAAAGAGACACCCATGTTTTTCGTTATCGCTATTGTTTATATCGAAAAAGAAATGGGGTTTGCTCCACAAAGTAGTATTAATTTATTTATATGTACTCTACCAATCCATCGTCATTCTTAAAGCAGAATTTTTTTTTTTAACTTTTTTTAAAATTTCCCGGTCGTCTTGCGGTTCATGCTCTCCCTTTTCCCCCCGCGTCACTGTTTTTTTCACTCTTCGGGATCCTGGTCTTCCATGCCAGCTCTAGTTTTCCACACAAAGAACACCGGTATAATTCAGACACCTAACACAAAGTAGCCCCAAAACACAGTCCTTTGTATCTCATCAAAATCACCTATAATATCATTATATACAAGGTATATATATATATATATATTATATATATATATATATAATATATAATATAAAATATATATATATTTATATTATATATATTATATTTTATATATATATATGTATGTTATTTAAGTATGTTTATTATTTAATGTAAATGTTTTTAAATGTAATTGTATTGTAATGTATATATTAATTAATGTATATATGTTATGAATAATATATGTATATATTTATATTATAAATTATATATATATATACATATATTTTTATATATATATATATAATATATTGTGGTGGTGTGTTGTGTGTGTGTGTGTGTGTGTGTGTGTTAACGTACTATGTTGATTAATATAAATAATTTAAACAAATAATCGTGGTAAATTGAATATATATAAAAATGAATATTTTAAATATTGATTATTATAAATAATTTTTTTCCCAAATCAATCCCTGCAATGAGGTCCCCCCCAAATTTTTTCCAAATTTTGAAATGTTTTGCTTTTATTTTTTCCCAGTCTTGG
>NC_051390.1:29981843-29984343 GCF_015228065.2 Penaeus monodon
TCACATCGTAAATGCGCGGGTAATAATTAACATGTTATGTATATTTAAAGTTTGTTTGCATTCGGATTATGAATGGTAACTTGCGAACAAATAACCAGATTGCCAAAAGAAAAATATCTATTGTCAGTGCAATAATCGGGCAGTCGGCTAAGTTTTGGTTGCTCAGCAGTAGCGCCTTATAGCCTGGGTGGGAAGGTAGTGTCGCTCGGCCCTGATCCAGATCTGACACAGAGACATGCCGAGAAGGAATACTCAGTTATTAATGTTATCGTGAGGCGAATCAAAGACCCATTGCCGTGAAATCATGTGCAGGTGTGGTAGGTGTTCTGAGAGTGGTGTGTTGCATTGAGTGTTAATTTTACGAAGTGTAGGACAAATGTGTTGAGAGGCTAACATATGACTGAATTAACATTTTGAATACAGTAACACGTCCATGTGTTGACGATGTTGGAGTGTTTTAAGTTCACTTCTGTGTATCGTGAGTTCAGTGATAACTTGTTTTAGACTGATTTGGGTCATTGATACTACTGGCTTTTGTGGCGTGCGTGTGCGCGCACGACAGGTTTTGCCTGCTAATCTCAAATGCTTCAGAAAACATGTGAAGAATCTTGTGGGTTGGTGAATAAGACCAACATATCCCTAGACGGAGGATTAAGGCAGAACCTGTGCTGTCAATGGATTTTACGTGCATCTTGATTCGGGACCAGTGGTCACTTCAGATACATTGGAGGTTAGTATGCGCCTGGCACATCCCGTGGTATTTTGCTAGAAAACATGATTGATTTAGCTACATTTATGTCCCAGTACAAATCAGTGGCAGTGCAATTACAGAGTGCAAGCCAGGTAGTTCGAACAGACTCGTAGGTCACGGTGGGCTCGTTAATTCGTCATGCTCATCCGTAATGCACTTGGCGAGGCAGCGGGGATTTGGGTGGATCCTGCGGTACAGACTAAAGACAGCGTAAACACGCACGCACATATATGCACACACACACATACACGCACACGTCCACGTACATATACATGTGCATGTGCATGTGCATGTACATGTGAATGTGCATGAACAAGCGTACACACACGTCCACGAACACGCGCACACACGTCCACGCACACGCGCACACACGTCCACGCACACGCACACACACCTCCACGCACACACGTACACGTACACGCACACGCGTACACGCACACACGTACACGCACACGCATACACGCACACACGTACGAGCACACACGTACACGCACACGCGCACACAAGTACACGTGCACAAACACACACACACACACACACATACACACACATACACACATACATACACGTGTACGCACATATTCAAACATATTAAACACACGCACACACACACACACACACACACACACACACACACACACACACACACACACACACACACACACACACACACACACACACACACACACACACATACATGCAGACATACACACATATACATACATACATGCACACACACACACACACACAAATGTATTATATGAAGCCTACAATTCTACAGAAGACGAGAATGTTAACTACATATATATACACTATATATATACATACACTATATATATATATATATATATATATATATATATATATATATATATATATATATATATATATATATATATATATATAATATATACACACACACACACACACACAATATGTATATGCATATATATATGTATGTATATACATATATATGTATAAATATATGGGATGATTTTCTTGGCAATTTTAGAGCGGTGGTTTTCCATAGCCTTCCGCCCGGTGTTTTTATCGAGTCACCATCTCTATTTACCCGGTACTGAGTTGGGCTGGCTTGCCCACCCAGCGGCTAGGCAGGCAATCGAGGTGAAGTTCCTTGCCCAAGGGAACAACGCACCGGCCGTTGACTCGAACCCTCGAACTCAGATTGCCGTCGTGACAGTCTTGAGTCCGATGCTCTAACCACTCAGCTACCGCGGCCTTATAGGATATGTACATAGTATATATAATCACAATATATGTATATATATATATATATATATATATATATATATATATATAGAAAAAGACAAATTCCCCGTGGATATCTGAAGAAACGCTAAGTGAAATTGAAACAAGATGCCTAAAATCAAAGGGTATTAATAACCCAGTTGAAGATATAATTAACAAAATTCAAAAATTCAAAGATTATTGCGACGAGATAAAGAAAAAATATTTAAATGAACTTTGCCAGAGCATTGAAAACTGTTCCATCAATAAGACAACTAAAGAACTCTACCTAGGAGTACGAAACATTACACGAAAATTTAAACCTACAATGGACACTATCAAAACTGAAGATGGACTAGTTTTATGTGATGGAAAAGAAGTCAAAGATAGATGGAATCAATATTGTTCCAACCTATACAAAAAGAATAAAGATCTAACAACAACATTAATTAGACTCACTGATAGCGAAGATGAACCACCGCCACTGCTAGACGAAGTTAT
>NC_051390.1:29989343-29994343 GCF_015228065.2 Penaeus monodon
TTTATTAAGATTACGCCTCGGCCAAGAAATCGGTGGCAATTAATGGAAGTGAACATAATCTTATTTTTATGTAGTTATATTCCTATAACCTAAAGTGAACTAAAAGTGCATGACAGTGACTTTGTAAAAAATTAACATTAAATATATATATTTATTGTGAATAAACTTCTTGAATAATCTCATTCATTACGTGTATTTATTCAAAATTAATCAGTCCTCTATGAAACTAAAAGATCGTGGTATTTACCTATCAGTCAATCAATAACGGCATGCTCATGTTTGAGCAGCCGTGGACCTCTCCACCTTCGCCACTCAACTCGATCTTGCGCTTTTCTTTCCACTTGTACCATCGCAAATATCTTTGATGTTGTCGCTCAGTCTTGTCTTCGGTTTGCCTCTTCCTCTGTTTCCTATAACCATCCCTGTCAGCAAGTTTTTCTCAATACTTTTACTTCTCATCACATGACCAATAAACTTTAATTTCCTTTTGTTCAAGATGTCCAACAGCCGGTCTTTACAATTTATTTTTCTCAGCACTTCATCATTCGTCTTCTTCTCTGTCCAGCTAATACGCAGTACTCGTCTGTAACACCACATTTCAAAACTATTGATCTTTTTCTTGTCTATCTTCTTCAGCACCCAACACTCAGAACCATATGATGCAATTGGGAAAACTAATGAGTTCAATAACCTCAGCTTTGTCCGTAAGGTAATGCTTCAGTCTTTCCAGATGTTATTGAGAGCAACTGTGGCATTTTTGGTAATGGTAATTCTTTTTATCTCCGGTGAATCATCATATTTATTAGTTAAAACAGCTCCAACATAAGTGAACTCTTTCACAACCATTCCATTGATTGTAACATGTTCATCATTGTTCATTGCCGGTTATCTTTGAATCTTCATGATCTTAGTTTTCTTTGCATTAAGAAACAAGTGTGTATATATATATATATATATATATATATATATATATATATATATATATATATATATATATATGGGGGAGTGTATGTGCATATGTAAATGTATATGTATATGTATATGTATATGTATACATCATCAATAACGGTATGCTCAATTTTGAGCAGCCGTGGACCTCTCCACCATCCTTCGCCACTAAACTCGATCATACGCTTTTCTTTCCACTTGTACCATCGACAGCCGCAAATATCTTTGATGTTGTCGCTCAGTCTTGTCTTCGGTTTGCCAATTCCTCTGTTTCCTATCACCATCCCTGTCAGCAAGTCTTTCTCAATACTTTTACTTCTCATAACATGACCAATAAACTTTAATTTCCTCCTGTTCAAGATGTCCAACAGCCGGTCTTTACAATTTATTTTTCTCAGCACTTCATCATTCGTCTTCTTCTCTGTCCAGCTAATACGCAGTGGCGGTGGTTCATCTTCGTTGTCATTGAGTCTAATTAATGTTGTTGTTAGATGTTTATTCTTTTTGTATAGGTTGGAACAATATTGATTCCATCTATCTTTGACTTCTTTTCCATCACATAAAACAAGTCCATCTTCAGTTTTGATAGTGCCCATTGTAGGTTTAAATTTTCGTGTGATGTTTCGTACTCCTTGGTAGAGTTCTTTAGTTGTCTTATTGATAGAACAGTTTTCTGGCAATGTTCATTTAAATATTTTTCCTTAACTTGTTGCAATAATCTTTGAATTTTTGTATTTTGTTTTTTGTAAATTACTTTTCAACTGGATTATTGATACCCTTTGATTTTAGGCATCTTCTTGTTTCAATTTCACTTAGTGTTTTTTCAGATATCCAGGGGGAATTTTTCTTTTTCTTTTTGGCGATAGTTTCTTAGCAGCGCTCAGCAGGAGTTCTTTTCCTTCTTCCCACAACTCATTTGGTGTTTTATCATCTTTACATTGATTGAGTTCTTCAAATTTGTTTGACACTGTAATTCTGTAATTGTTATCAAGAGTTTTGTAGTAGAGCTTTAGAGGTGGTGTTGGACGCTCCATCTTTTTGAGTCTTATTTTAAAGTCGATAGTTAGTAGTTGGTGGTCACTGTTGCAGTCGGCACCAGGTCTTGTCTTGGCATTTTTTATGCAACTTTTCCATTTTTGGTTCAGCACAATGTAGTCAATTTGGTTGCGTGTTCTTTTGTCTGGTGAAAACCACGTGTACAAGTGTCTTGGGTGGTGTTGGAACAATGTATTGGCTATAACTAGATTATTTGTACTACAGAATTCAATAAAATCTTCACCTCTTTCATTTATATCTCCAAGGCCGAATTTTCCACAGGTGTCATTTTTTAGGTAATTTTTTCCTACTTTGGCATTGAGGTCTCCCATGATTACTTTTACATCTCTGTTAGGGATTGTGTCTAAAGTATCTTGGAGAGAGTTATAAAAATTTTCCATTTCTTCATCACTTGCAATGTTGGTTGGTGCATAGCATTGTATAATACTAATGTTATGAGGTTTTGCTTGTATTCTGACTTTTAAAATGCGATCATTTATTGGGCTGTACCCAATTAGTGCATTTGCAGTTTTTTTCGTGAGAATCATAGCAACTCTGTGACTATAATTTCCTTCTTCTTTTCCAGAAAAAAGAACTGTCTTGTTTTCTTTAGTTTTGAAACTTCCATTACTTTTCCAATTGGTCTCACTTATTCCTAGTATTTGAATGTTGTATCTATCCATTTCGTTACAGACAGTATGTAATTTACCCATCTCTTTCATTTTCCTTACGTTCCACGTTCCGATTTTTAATGTTTTTTATCTCTTTCATTTTCTTTATTTTCTTTGTTTTCCCGATGCATTTTTAACTTTGTCACTGGTTTGCCATAAATAACGTCCCCTTGAAAAACCCACGCGACGGGCAGGGTATGAATTATCATTTCTGTTTTTTTTAAAAGTTTGGGTAGAGGTTTGTCGGGAAAAATAAAATTTGGGGGAAACCCCCCCCAGGCCCCTTTCTCAACTCGCAGTTCCCCTAATAGGGGGAAAACTATCTCTGCCGTTAAAACGTTACACTGTAATAGCCAGACATATTTTTGGTGAAACCAGAATCATGAATGAAGGTTTTTCACCAGATATCACGGGCCCTGCTGCCGACGTTCCCCCAAACCCCGGTATGGGGAGTAATGGGGTGCTACCCTTGTGTCAAGTTCATCTTGGGCAGGGTTTCCCTTTCATGATTCACGGGAGCTCGGGGGCGACAGAGCGGTGGTCGCCTCACCGGGGGGGAGATCTCCCCCAAAAAACAGGGCCCTTTCCCGCAATGTATACTGGGTCAAAGTGGGGGGGCCCCAGGTCATCCGTGTTTGGCCCGTCTCCCCCTTTGGGGGGGGACGAGGTTTCGCGAAAACATGTCGGGTCCAAAAAAAGGAGCCCCCAGTAAAAAATTTAGCTTTTGTCCCGTGACTTCTGACTTGGGGGCCCTTTCCCCCATGTGACCTCGCCTGTCCGCTGGACCCTCTCTCCCTCCACGCTCTTGATTGACAATTTTGTAGTATGTGTTGTAAGGTATCTTAGTGCCTTTAATAGTAAACCTTTCTTATTTTTCCTCTGGTGTTTTTCTGTTGACCTTAACCGTTCGATTCTTATTTTTTTTTATAAGTCGAACCTGACATTGGTGCCCTTTGCAGGATAATGGTCTGGAAAATGGCCCCATGAGGGACTACGTAAAGGGAAGGTGAATGTTGGGCCCTTTGAAGCATCCCTTTAATACATACAGGAGAGGAGAGGATCAGACGCGAGCAGGGCCTTGACTCCGGAAACGGGAGATACAGGGGAGCTGTCGGAAGAGCGCGTCGCAGGCCCGCGAAGGGGACAGGCGTCAAAGGGCAAAAAAAACCCCAATGGAGGAACGTGGGTCCCAGCTTTTGGTCTTGCTTGGCCCTCCTTACGCAAGGGTGCCTCGCCCGGGAAACTCAAGCCCTGGGAGTGAACCGGGCCAGAGGGGGGAGACCAAAGGAGTCGCCCCTGGCGGTTCCGTCTCCCCAAAGGCCCCCGCGCAGGGGGGAACCTGTGGGAAAGCGGCAAGGACAAAACGAAGAGACTGGGGAAGGGCCCGTGGGAAGAAGCGGGGCAGGGCGAGGGAGCCTCAGCCGACAGTGAAACCCGCCAGCGACGCAGTAAACGGGGGGGCCGGTTTCAGTCCCCTTGGAAAACTGGGGGTGCGGGATGTGCACCTGAAAGACCAGTTGGGGTGGGATGCCCGCCCAAAAATATGGTGCATCGGGCTGTCGGAAAACACCTGCCGAAGTCGCACCAGAGGAGCCTGCCTGCCCCGGAGCACGGGTGAGGGGCCTGCCCCGGACGGCCCGGAGAGTCGTGCCTGCCCAGGAAGCGCCGGATGAGTCGTGCCTGCCCAGGCCGCGGGGAGTCGTCGCCTGCCCAGGACGCGCGGTGAGCACGCCTGCCCCCAAAACGTGCCGGGAAATGTGCCTGCCCCGGGTGGGGATGGTGTCGCCTGCCCAGGACGCGCCGGATGAGTCGTCGCCCGCCCCGGACGCGCAAGAGGAATGCCCCCCCGGAAAGTGGGGCAAGAATGGGGGCGGGACGTGTGCCCCAACAAAAAGTTGGCGTGGGGTGCCGCCGAGGAATTTGGGGGGCATTAAACCACCCGGGGATTACCTGCCGAGGATGGGCCCGGAAGGGCAAGGTGGGTGCAGCACGTCGCCAAAAACCTTGGCGGGGATGTCGCCCAAGGGGGTGATGGGAACGGACTGCCCGGGGGGCTGCCCGCCGGGACATCCGGAGGGGCTGTCTGCCCAGGAATGCCCGGGGGAGCTGCCTGCCGAGGACATGCCGGGGAGTGCCTGCCGGGACATGCCGGAGGAGCTGCCTGCTGAGGACATGCCGGAGGAGCTGCCTGCCGGGAACCCCCGGAGGAGATGCCTGCCCAGAAATGCCGGAGGAGCCCTGCCGAGGACACCCCCGGGGGAGCTGCCTGCCCAGGACACCCTGGAGGGCTCCGCCGAGGACACCCTGGAGGGGGGCCGCCCAGGGCACCCCGGAGAAGCTACGGGG
>NC_051390.1:29999343-30020453 GCF_015228065.2 Penaeus monodon
TTGTTTCTGTTTCTGTTTCTGTTTGCGGGCGTACGCGTTTCTCACGCCGAGAAAACAATATATCGCCTCAAGAAGGGAAAATGAAGGTGTAGTAGGTGAGAATTCGCCGCCATGGCATAGGAGTTAAACACCGAACCGTGGTTTGTTAGAGGGCAATCCAATGCAGGCATGGTGTCCCTGGGGGCCAATATCCTCTGAAATTATGAATTGAGAGAGGCTGTTTTTCTGCTGTGGAATAAAAAATATTTACATATATCTTTATATATATATTAGATTATGTATATATATATATATATATATATATATATACTTTACAGATATAGCATATGGCATATATATTTTATAATATTATTTATTACTCCTATATATTTTTTATATAGGAATATATATTGGTTTATATATACATATATAATATTTATATAAAATAATTTTAATCTACTTTATTACATAATATATTTGTGTATATATATATAATGCTATAGCTATATATGATATATATTATATCTATATATAATCTATAATTATATATATCTATGCTATATATATATCTGATATATATCCTCTATACATTTGAATTATCCTTATATAACATTATATACTATGATGTATATATATAATGTCTAATATATGTATATATATTATATGTTATATATATGTAATATATTATTATGTACTCTATATATATAAATATATATATAAGATTATAATATATATTATATTATAAATATATATTTTTAATAATATGATCTATCTATCTACTATCTATCTATCTATCTATCTATATATATATATATATCTATATCTTATATATATATATCATAATTTATATGCTCTATTTATATATATAATATACTATAGTCTATAGATATATATATATATATATATATATATATATATATATATATAAGTATATATATTATATATAATATAATATACTCCCACACCACACTCACACACACACACACACACCCATATATATGCTATCTATATCTATATCTATCTATGATACATATCTATATTATCGACATATATATCTATATTATAATATATAGATATATATATATATATAAATATATATATTATAGTATATATCCTGTATACACACACACACCACAACGCACCACGCACACGCACACGCACAACCCACAGACCACTCCACAACATATACACACGACCACTAATATTATATATATATATATAATATATATTTATATATATATATAGAAGAATATAGATATATCTATAGATATGTGTGTGTGTTGTGTGTTTTTTTGTCTTTTTTGCCTTTTTGTGTAAATTTGTACATATGTAAAAAATATTTAGGTTATAAATTGTATATCATATATATCTATATATGTAATAATATATATTTTATAGATATATCATATATATATAGAATATATTATATATATATTTATATGTTATATATATTATTATCTCTATATTAATATATATATAATATATCTATATATATTTAGATATATAGTAGATCTATATATATATTATTTATATTTATTTGTATATATGTATATCTACTGTAGGATATAATTGTACTCATATTATATTTTGTATTAAGTATATATATGCTGATATTTTTAGTTAGTATATATATATATATTCTATATAGTAGCATATAGTATATAGATTATATATAGTGACTATAAGTATATATATATGTGTGTATGTATATATATGTTACATCTCTATATATCTTATGTATATCATGATGATATCAGTATATATAATCGTGTGTGTAATGTATATTAACGTTACTATATAAGTATATACATATATATGTGTCATTAGATACACACAGGCGTATATGCATGTAAATGATTATTGTCTGGATATATATGTTTTTGTACTTAGTATTTGATGGATTTAATTTGTTGACTTCTGTGTATATGAACGTATTGGTTCATCACTATGTAGGTGAACCGGTTTGAACAGCTGTCAAGCATATCAGTGGTGGATGGGCTGATGTGGGACTGCCCAGGCCAAGGCGCAGTTGGCAGGAGCAGGAGCAGGAGCAATGGTGCTGACCTCATCTATGACAGCCAAAGTGATAGTGATTCTGATATCCCGCCCGAGGTATGAGCTCATATATAGGTGAATGATATGAATGTTTTAAGCTTTTGCATTATCTTTTCAATGTGTTTGCACTGCTGATGGTAGTGGCAATAGTAGTGCTAATGTTTTTTTAATAATCAATTAACTAATAATCCTTCTAATGCTAATACCATTATAAATCTAATTCTAATACCAGTTATAGGTATAAAAGTTCTGATGATAAATAATCAAGATTTTGAATTCATATAATATATATATATATATATATATATATATATATTATATATCTATATATATATATACTAATATATAAATATATATATATATTGTATGTATAATATATAATCTATATATATATCTTATACTATATTATGGTATGTATGTCATATCTATATGGTATGTATGTACTACATATATGTATTATATTCTACTCTAATCTGTTATCTATCTCTCTTTCCTCGATTATATATCTAGATATATCTTATATTGTCTGTATGTATATATATATGTCTGTATGTCTATATAATTTCATGTAGTGTATATATTATGTCTATATATGCTATCATCTCTCTATATAATATATATATAATTTCTCTCTGTATCTGCTCTCTGTATCTCTCTCTGTCTTCTAATCCTCCTTATATATATTATATCATATATATATGATATGCTCTCTATATCATATCTATCGGTCCTCGTATTCTCTTATGTTCTTCTCTCTGTCCTCTTATCATCTCTTCATGTCTATAGTATATCTGTATCTGTCTATACTCTTATATATCTATGTAGATATCTCTCTTCTATTATGTATATAGATCTCTCTATATCTCTATATATTTATCTATACTATATCTATTACTATACCTATTATATCCTCTATACTATATATATGTATTGTATATCCTATTAATCTATATCTATATATATACTATATATACTATCTATGTATATTTTGGATATTGTATATGTATACCGATGTTCTATATACTTTTCTTATGTCTATGTATCTCTATTAAATCTGTTCGATGTCTTAGTATGATATTATATTAGATATATATGTATATGTACTATTTATATTATATGTATTATAGATATTTATATATATATGTTATGTATTAATGTATATTTATACTATCTATACGGTCTTAGTATATATATATGTATATGTATATATCTGTATCTGTAAATCTATATCTTTATTTGTCTATCTCTCTCGATATATGTATGTACATAAATATGAATGTAGATATATATAAATATATAAATATATGAATATATATGCATATATCTAATACATATTATATCTATATCTCTTATATTCTATATCCCTATATATATATATATATCTTCTACTGTATAATATATGTCTATATATTTTACACAAGTATGGTGGGAAGATTGTATACAGTTATAACTATATTTATACTAATATGTTAGCATATATATAATTCTTTTTTATCCATATATTAGATATATACTATATATATATATATATATTACTCTAATTTATAGATGTAAATATTACCTATATGTATATGTATCAAACACAACACACCACACCCCACGCACCACACACAACACACAACACACACACACACACACACACACACCCCACACACACCCACACCCACCACCACATGAACCAACACACACACACATTATATATATATATATATATAATATATATATATTATATCATTATTTATATATATATATATATATATATATCATATTTATATGAATATATATATATATCATAATATTTTTTTATATATATAGATGTATTATATTATAGTTTTATATATATATGATGCTATTATATGATGATTGTATTCTATAATGTTTATATATATATTTATATATATTTACTCCTGTATTATATAGATATTATTATATATTATATATACTATATTATATGTAGATATATTATGTATATATAATAATATATTATTATATAGAGAGATTTATATATATATGTATACTATAACACATACATATAATATACACACACACAAATAGTTAATGTATATATACATGTTATATATTCACCTGCTTATTCAATGTATGATATATGAATATTACAATGTAGATATATCATATATTCAATGTGATATATTAAGAAATATATACCAATGTATAATATATGCTATATTCATTTATATTTGAACTATATAAAATTGTTTACTATGAGATATAACAATGTATAATAATATAATTCTCGTATAGTTATATCTATATATATATTATTAGATATATATTTTTTATTGGTATATATATAATTACAATAATAATATCGATATATATCCAAATATATATATTATATATCTATATAGTATACTATTATATATATATCTATCACATATATAAAACTATATACTACATACATATACACCCACAATTATCATATATACTATTATTATATATATATATATATATATATATATATCGCTACTTTTTATATACAATATAATAAATATGTTATATAACAATGATAAAGATGTAATATCTACATGTATAATCTTAGGCTATACAATGTATAAATAGTATTAGACAATGATAATATTTATATATACAATGTTACATATGTATATATACAATTTACTCAATCATGTATATATACAATGTATAATATGTCTATATCCAAATGTAACTATGGTATCTATACAATGATAAATATGTATAATATACAATGTATCAAATATGTATATATCCCATGTATAGGTATTGTATATATACCATGTATATATATGTATATATGCCATGTATATATGTATCATCTCGTAATGTATCTATAATGTATTATACAATGATATATTATATGCATATAATGTATGTATATTTTATGGTATCTATATGGTTTAATATACATCTATATATGTAATATATGAGGCCCGCCACATCAGACGGTCCTAAGTGCTCAAAATCAGTCTTTACAAGAAACTAGTTAAAAGCCTTTGTTTTTTTTTGTGAATTTTTCAGCAAGTGTTAACAGCTGTAGAGCTAGAGTAAAGTATTATACACCAAATGAAAGCCCTGAAACACACTTATAACATGTATTAAAGCAGAGGAAATCACTCTTCATTATCTATAATGACCCCATCAAGTCACTAAGGAAAATGTTCCCTTATAAATAATGAGATTTTGAACCGTATGGGATGTTAAAGTAAGGGTAATATGTCAACCATAATGTAGAGCAGGATCAGAAGCAGCTGAAGAGAAAGAAAACACCATTTTCCACTCGGTGGCGCTTAGTACCATTCTGCCGCGGTGGGCTTCATATATTGTATATATGTATATATATTAATGGGTATATTTATATATTATTCTATATATTTAAATATATATTCATATATATATTCATATATAATATATATAATATATATATATATTATATATATATATATATATTTTTTTTTTTTCTTTTTTTTTTTTTTTTCTTTAACTCTTTATAATACTTTCTCTATTTATAGATATACTAACATATATATGATATATATCTATATAGAATATATATTATATATATATTTAGATATATAGTTATATATATTTATAGATTATTAATGTATATTTATCTATACTATATAGACTATTATAATAGATATATATATATATAATATATTATAATATATTTATTATATTTATTGTCATTCCTATCTCTTTTTATCATCTATCTTAATATATTTTTCTATATTTTTATATACTTTTTATATATTTTATATATATATTTATATAGCTTTTTATATTTTCTAACTATCTTTTTATCTATTTTTGATTTATTTATAAATATATTTTATAATTTATATTTTATAGGTATCCATCTATAGGTGTACCTATGATATTTTATATACATTGTCTTTGTATATATATAGTTGTATCTATATTATTTAATATATATATTATATATATTCTTAATCATATTATATATATAAATAGTATATATTATATTTATTATATAGATATATATATATCTATATTTCGTAATATATATCTTATATATATATATTTATATATATATATGTAATTTATTTATTATATAATATAATATTCTATATATATATAATATAATATATATATCTACTATATATATACTATATAGAATCAAATATATAATCTCTATATAGTATATATACTATATATCTTATATATATTTCTATCTCCTCTTTCATATACTTATATCTATCTACTTTTATCTATTTTATATATTATTATATATGCTTTATGCATATCTTTATATATAGCTTTATATTAATGTTTATATAGTATATTTATGATATATTTTTTTATATTCTATATATATATATTATCTATTATCTATTGTAGATATATATTTAGATATTATATATTTATATATTTATATATATCTTTCTCTATATATTATAATCTATATCTTTATCGATTTATATCATATCTTAATATATTTTATATATTATATTTTATATATTTGATATATATATTTATATTTTATATAGTATATATATATATATATTTATATATATTATTTATACATATTCCTATATATTTCGTATATATTTATATATCTAATCTGATATATAAGAATCTATTCTTATATATAATTTATATTTATCAGATAGGGTTTATATCGTATTTTAATATTAGTTTATATATTGTGGTATATATATTTATATATATATATTTCCATCTTCACATATTTCTTATATTTTAATATATTTGTTATTATTTTCTATGCATCTATTTCATCTTATTTCTATATATATTTATATTCTATTATATACTCTGGTAATATATTTATCTATGTTTATAAATATTTTATATATATATATATTTATAGATATTTATATATTATTTACATATAGTTATACTATATTGATAAATATATATCTTTCTTAGATATACATCCTACTATATTATATATATTTTACTATATATATATCATCTATATCTATATATTACTTATATTTTATCATATATAATATATTTTAATTATTATATTCTATTTATTATATAGTAGATATATATGTATTATAATATATATATTATGTATGATTATATAATCTGTCTATTATCTCTATGTCTCTTTATATCTGTATCTTATAGCTATAATTTCTGATCTCTATTTCTACTATATATATATCTAGTATATAATTTATATATATAGTATTTATATATTATTTATCTCTGTCGTTTCTATATATTATCTTAGTATATCTCTATATATATATATATCCTATCTTTCGTATGTCATTTATTCTACTATATTTATGATATATATTTATATATATATTTGTATATATAGTTATATATATATATTATATATTTATATATATATATATTATTTATATTTCATACATTTTACTCTTATTATATATATAGCTATATATTATGATATATTTATATTATATGTGTATATATATTTATATATATATTTAATATATATGTGTTATATATTATATCATTAAGTTTAGTATATATGTGTAATATATTTATATATATATATGTACCTATTCACATATTTATAATATTATAGATATTTTTATATCTATGTTTTTTCTATATTATTTATATATTTTATATCTATATTTCTATATCTATTTATTATATATATTTTAATATATATATTTATATGATTGTATATAATGTATATATGTGTATATATTTTTATATATATATAGTTAATATATATTTTATTATATAATTTACATATTTATACTATAGTTGTATATCATTATATATAAATTATATCTATCTATTTTATCATATATATATTTATCTATAATCTATATTATAATATATATATCTATTTTATATTATATATATAATTTATATATAATATTTATAGATGTGATTTATATATATATATTATTATATCTATATAGATATTATATATATTTTATATATATCTATATATATCTTCTTTCTATATAATTTCTCTATTATTATAGAGCTATTTATATATAGTTATTTTTATATATTTACGATTTTATATATTTATTTACTATTAATATATTCCATATTTAGTATTTATACAATATATATATATTTATACATATCATATTTATACAATATATATATCATATACATTTCTATCTCTCTTATCTAATAATCTATATTATAATCTATATCTATCTGTGTTGTGTAATATATACCTATTTGTTTTTTTTTTTTTTTTTTTAATTATTTTGTATATCATATATATATTTTATATATATTTAATATATATATTGGATTTATCTATATATATCTAATATATATATATAATATATATTCATCTCTTTTATATATGAATAGATATAAATATCAATATATATATATATTCAGAATATTATATATGATTATAGTAAATCATATATATAATAAATTATATATATTATATATATTTATATATAATATATATATATATATATAGATATATATATATATATACAACCCACATCTATTTATATTATATTTTATACAATTTATATGTCTTTATATTTATATTAGTATATATATTTATATAAATATAAATATATCTATCATCTATCATATATATATATCCTATATATATGATAATAATATATATATATATATTATATTCTGTCTATATATATATTTCTATAATATATGATTTAGCTATATATATCTATACTTTATTATATATATATTGTATATATATCTTTTATATCCTCTCTAATCATATATATATATATATATCTATGATATACACATCTGTATATATCTCTAATTTATTTATTTATATATATGTCTATCTTCTCTTCTACTCCTCCATATTATTTTATATTAATTCTATATCTTTATATATAATCTTTATCTATCTGTTAACTCTATATATATCTATTATATTATATATATCTATATATATATGTCTTATTATATATATATATATCAATTATAATAATATTATATATATATATTCTGTCTATTATATTTACCTCTTCTATTCCATCTCTTTTCATATTTGGTATTATAATTTTATCTGTTTATATCTATTCTAATATATCCATTTATATAATCTCTATATATACTATATATCTTATAATATATTATATTGACATATATGTATATATATCTAGCTGTATTTATCTATATACATATATTTCTTTGTATCTTTATATATAATATTTGTATATTATATCTATTCTCTCTTTCTATATATTTTTATCTTTTATTATCTTTTATGTTTATATATATAATATATTCTCTATATCTATATAGTTATATTTTTTAAAAACATAAATAAATGTTTTTTGTGTTTTTTTTTTGGTTTTTTTCTATCTACTTATATGTCTCAGTATTTGATATATATATTTTTATCATATACTATATATATCTTTCTCTATATCCTATAGGTCTATATATACCTATTTTATACAATATATTTATCTGTATTTATATATATTTATATAATATGTATTATATATATAGTTATATCTAATACTTTAGTATATATATTCTATAGATATCTATATAATCATTATCGCCTGTTTATCTCTATCTTTATCTATGTTTATTTATCTATATTTCTATATATATTTACTCTCTATCTCTCTATATATTTATATAATACTATATTTATATCTATGCTATTTAGTTATAATATATCTTTAGATATATATCTTTCTCTATATATAGATATTTAGAGAGAGTAATATCTTATCTATATCTAATCTATCTATATATATATTCTAATATATGTACTCTCTCATTCTCTATATCCTATTTTTCTATCTATCTTATTTTAATATATTGCATATCTAATTTATCTATAGATGTATATGAAATATATTTAGAGCTACATATTTTTAATATATATATAATATTTATATAGATATTTCTATATACTTCCATATATTTCATTATATATAGTTCTCTATTTCATATTATTCTCTATAGCATAATATATATCTTCTATCTCTATATATATTATATATATCTATTTTATAAAATATTGATATATATATTCATATATTATATATATATATAGCTCTATTCTATATCTATTCTACTCTCTATCTCCTATCTATCTAATGTATTATTCTACTCTCTTTCTCATATTTCTTTCATCTATTATATGATTATATCTTTATACATATAACATATACATATATATCTATCTATCATCCATCTTGGATCTATATCTTGTCTGTATATCCTTTATATCTCTATATATTATATACTCTCTTTCTACTATATCTCTCTTTGTCTTCTTCTATTTCTCTCTCTCATTTCTTTGTATCTCTCTCTTCATATATATCTTTTCTCTTTTATCTATTATTTATTTTAGATATATTTATCTAATATTTATCTATATACACTATCTTTTAATATCTCTTTCTCTATTTTCCGCTTTCTTATATTAATCTTCTTCTCTCTCTCTACACATCTATTTTCTAATCTTTTATCTCTCTACTCTTTCATATTTACTTTACATCTCTATTTCTTTTTCTATCTTCATATATCTATCTATACTGTCTCTATTTATATCTATTATTTTTGGTTTATATATATAATAGTTATATATCCACGCTATATATATATATCTATGATATCATCTATATATACTATCTATACTCCCATATATGCCTACGCCTACTCTCATCTCCTATCTAACATATATATGTTTATCTAACCATATATATATCAACACTATATCTTACTATCTCTATATATATATTATATATATCTATTAATATATATTATATATATATATCTATTTTATATATATTTTTTTATATATCCTTTTATGTTTTATCATATATAGAATAACTATTATCTACTATATGTCTCTAGCTATATCTCTATATATATCTATTATCTATCTCTATATATATTCTTATATGTATTATATGTAATTCCATATATTTATTTAATAATATCTATATATCTATATATCTCTCATATCTCTATATGCTATAATCTATATATTTACCTTTATCTTTCCCTATCTATTTACACATATATTATATATAATATTTATAATCTACTTTTGTTATATTCATTATATATTTATATTTATATTTATATATAGTTTTAGATGTATATAGGTTTATCTATCTAATATTTATCTATATGTATTTGTGGTCATATTTCTATTTTAATCTCTAATATCTCCCATCATCTTATATCTCTTTATCCCCTCGACCTATTTTCTATATCATATTTCTGACAATATATATATTATATATATACTAGATTATATATTATATCTATATATAGTTATATCTATATGTTATATATATATATATACTTTATCTGTATAAGATATATATCTATATCTTTCTATCTTTCTGATCTATAATTTACTATATATTTATATATATTTCTATTCTATATATATATATCATTAATAGATATATATATTATGATATCTATAATAGGATATCTAGATATATTCTAATTTTCTCTATATGTATCTCTATCATCCTATATCTTATATTAATTATATATTTATACATCTTTATGGATTCAATTCCCGTACGAAAGAAACTGTTTAATCTCTCTTTTTAGAAATGCCAACTACTCAACTTGAGTGCTGGTCAATGGGCCTGGATGCATCTTACCCTCGCATCTTAGTTACCAAGCCTTCCCCAGACTCTTCGACCTTGACCTCCTGACTGTAATTCAGATCTTGTTTTCGTCCGTTCTTCTCTATCACTATATATCTTTGCCAATTTCTCCTTGTATCCATTTCGGTTTTATTCGTCTGAAGATAACTCGTGAAGAGTTCGAAACGTTATGTTTAGTTTTTTTCATTATTCCCTACTGTGGCTGTTCTCCTTCCTTTTCATACTTTGTGTACAACGTTACTGTGTTTGTGTTTGTGTTTATACATAACATACTATCTATATATATATCTATATATATATCTCTATATATATCTATATCTATAATTATATATATATTTATGTATATTATATGTATATTGTAACACATTTGTATATATATATATCTATATAATTATTACATATACTAATATTTTTTTTCTTTTATTTATTTATCTATATATAATCTATATCTAAATACTATATATATACTCTATTCTACTATTATATATATCCTCTATTTTATGTCTATATATATATCTTATGTTATATATATATTATATTTCTTTTTTTTGCATTAATATTTATATTTTTAGTTACACATACATATATAGCCAACATATATCTATATATAGCTAGATATAATATGATATATATATTTTATATCGATATATAAAAATCTGTATATCTGTCTATTCTGTATAATATCTATATATGCAAATTTATATGTATAATATGTATATATATATCATATTTATATATTAATTATCTATATATATTATATATATCTATCTATATATATAATGCTCTTTATTTATATATATATATAATATATATCTAATCATATTATTATATATGCATATTTTATGTATTATATTTATATCTGGTAGATATATATGTAATATGTATATATATTATATATCTGTTATATATATGTATATATATATATATAATCTAATATGTATATATAAACTTTTGATATTACTACTATTTCTCTGTCTCAATATGTATAGTATATATATATCTGTTATTATATGTATATATATGTATTCTCATATGCATCTCCGGTCTACATCTAGCTCTATCCATATCATCGTATGTATCTGTCTATGTATAATATATACATATAATCATATCTACAATATAATTATATACATTATCTATCTCCATCTCGCTTCTCTATATCTCTCTCCTATATAATATATATATCATTCTTTATAGCGATATGTTATCTAATATACCTATATATTTATCTCTATATATATCTTACCTCGATACATCTCTTAATATCTATATATCCTATCTATATTATATATATACATATATCCTAGATATATGATATCTCTATATATAATATCTATAATATAAATAACATATAATCTAAATATATATTATCTATATATACTATCTCTATATATCTCCTCCATATCTACATCTACATATCTATCCTCTATATATCATATCTATATTATATATATCTATATATATATATGGATATATATCTCTATCTGTCTCTATATGTATAGATTATATATATATATATATATATCTCTCTACACTACATATTTATATCATCTGTATATATGTTATACTATATCTATATATATATATCATCTATATCTCTATATATTTAATATACACATAAGCTATATATCTATATATATACATTAATCTATATATAATATAATATAATATACACATATATATACTTATATATATTATATTCTCATCTCTCTATATTGTATATACTAGATCTATCTCTTATATATATAAACATATACATATATATATATATATATATTATATATGATATATATATATTATAATGTTGATATATATGTTGTAATATATATTATGCTCACAAAAGAAAACGCAAAAAAGAAAAAAAAAAAAACCGCAAAAAAAAAAAAATATCATATATTAGATATATATATATATATATATATATTTATGTGTGTGTGTGTTTTGTGTATTTGTGTGTTGTGTGTTTGTGTGGTTTTGTGTGTGTGTGTTGTGTGGTGTGTGTGTGTGTGTGTGTGTGTTTGTGTGTGTGGTGGTGTGTGTGTGTGTGTGTGTGTGGTGTGGTGTGTGGTCTGTTTATGTATTTAATCTACCATAGGATATATATCCTATCTATGCTATATATATATATATATATATATGTATATATATATTTTTTATAACTCTCTTTATATAACTATATGTGCATAAATATAATAAATTATCTATTTATTTCATATTCTTGTAATATATGATATATTTATTATATATAATGTAATATTTCATAATATATGTAGATACTTATAATTCTTTGTATTTATGTATGTATGTATGCATGTATGTATATCTATATGTATATATATACACTATTTATGTACACATGTATAATATATATATATTATGCTTGTTGTTTATATAATATATACTATATAATATTATATATATAATATATATATCTATATATATATGTATATATATATATACATTGTATATATATATATATACATTATAGTATGTATATTATAGTTAATTATATATATATATATAATTATACACACATAAACACATACATATATATATATATATATATATATATATATAATTAATATAATATACATTTATATATTATTATACATTATTATTGGTATATTACATTTATAATATATATGTTATATGTTTATTCAGTATATTATATATCCATTATTATCTAATCTATTATCTATATGAATATATTATAATAGAGATATCTATCATATATATATATCTATAAGTATATTCAATATAGTATATAATTCATATATATTATATATTATATATATATAGATAATCTAGTATATATATATATATATTTAATACATATAGATTATATAATAAATATATATATTCATATATATAATAAATAGATATTATATTCATATATATTCATCTATATATATATATTATAGATATCTTTCCTATTATCTATATATTATAATATCGTATATATACTATTCATATATAAAACAAATTTGTTAAAAAATATATATAATATTTTTTTATTATATCTTATATTATATATATATATCAACATTATTCCATATATATATATAAACTATATTATATATATCGTATTCCCCTTCATAGATATATATAGTAATTATATATATATATAGTTCATATATATATATAGAATATATTCTAATATATATTACTATATATATATATATATATATATATATAATAAAAATTATATATATATATTCATATCTATTTAATAATATATATATAGAATATATATATCGTCAATATATATCTAATATAATCAATATCTCTATATATATCTATATATATATAATATATATATATATACTTATTATTATTATGTTATTAATCATAATACTTTATTATATATATATATTTATATATATCTCTATGGCTTACAGCGTAAGAAAGAAAAATTTGAATCTCTATTAATTAGAAAAATGCCTAACTTTCAACTGGAGTGGTCTTGGTCATGGGGCCTGGATGATCTTACCTCCTCGTTAGTTCCAAAGCCTTCCCCCAGACCTGACCCTCCTGAGACCTGATTCAGACTCTTGTTCGTCCCTGTCTCTCTATCACTATATAGACTTGCCAAAATTTTCATCCTTGTCTCCTTTCGGTTTATTCGTCCTGAGAGGAACTCTGAAGAGTTCGAAAACGTTATGTTTAATTTCATTGTTCTACTGTGAGCTGTTCCCTTTTCATCTTTGTGTACACTTCCTGTGTTTGTGTTTTGTGTTATACATACATACATATATATAATATATATATATTCTTATATATATATATATATATATATTATATCTATCAATCAATATCTATCTCTCTTATGTATATGATCGTGTATCTGTATGTACTATATACTTATACATACTATAATATATATATTATGTCGCCATATATACAGAAAATTTTTCTTATATATATGTATATATACTATATCATTCTATTCTCTATATCTATCTATCATCTATCTATAATCTATAATATATGATACTGCTCTTTAATTCTTTCTTTATTTCTATATCTCTCATCTATATCATAGATATATCTATATAGATATATATATATAGCTATATCATCTCTATCTAGATATATATATATATATGTCTGTATATCTATATATCTCTTTCTTTTTTTGCATTATATTTATATTTTTATTTACATACATATATATCTCAACATCTCTATCTATACTATATAAATATAGATATATAAATAATATATATATATCTATATATCTAAAGATATTGTAGATATGTATATATATATATATGCCAATATTTATCTGTAATATTTATATATATATATATATATTAATATCTATATATCTAATGCATTATTTATATATTATCTTATATTTATATAATATAATCTATCTATATATAGATAGCGTACTAAATGTAATATATCTGTATATATATGTATATATATATATATATATACTATTATATATTGTATATAGATTATGTCTTGTAGTTTATGTATATATGTATGTATATCGTCTATCCTCCATATATGTATATATCATATATATGTATATATCTATAATATCTATGATGACTAGATATCGTGTTTATATATCATCTCTATAGATCTATACCTATATATATCTATCTTATTCAGCTATACATACTCTCATAAGATTCTCGATATAATCTATATATATTATATATCTATATATGTATATATCTAATATACATATCTATATATAGTAGATTATATTAATCTAGATAACATATCAACCTCTGGCCGATATATATATAGATATATATATTATATATATATATATACATATATACAATATATATATCATCTATCTTATATTTCTAATACTATCTCTAAGATATTATATCGTATCTCTCCAATCATCATATAAAAATATATCTCTATATATATAATAGTATTTTTCTTATATACTCGATATATAAATATATCTCTATCATATCTATATATTATATATATGTATATATATAATATAACTATTAAGTATCTACATATATATCTATATATATATTCATTATATATATCTATATCTATATACATATATATATACTAATATATATATAGAATCATATATATATATCTACTATACCAATATATACCGTATATATACTATAGCTCATCTATACTTTCTCTATATAATATGTATCTATCATATCTATCAAATAATATATATATACTTATCTTTATTCTATATGTATTTTGTTAGATATATATATAATATATATACTATATATTATATATATATATATATCTAATCACATTTATATATATATATATATGTAGTCACTATATATATTATATATACCCCATTTCTGCTAATTACTCTCAATATATAATATATATTAATCTATATATATATATATATATATAGATATGTATATTATATCTAATATATATATATCTCACATCGATTCTCTATATATATTATTATCTCTCTATCATACTATCTATCTACGGTTGATATATAGTATGATACATAATATTAATGCAAAAGAAAGAAAACAAAAAAAAAAAACCCACAAAAAAAAAAATATATATCCTATAGTATTATATTTATATAAAATTTTCACTATTACTCTATATATCTATCTCTATATCTAATTTCTTATGTTTTTGTGTGTTTTGTTGTGTTTTTTGTGTGTTTGTGTGTTTGTGTGTGTGTGGTGTGTGTGTGGGTGTGTGTGTGTGTTTGTGTGTTGTTGTGTGTGCTCTCTCTCTGGTGTGTGGTGTGTTGTGGTTTATGTTTATATCTATATAATCTTTCTATGTATATATATATCTATGTATATATATATTTTTTATACTCTCTTTATATATACTATATGTGCATAAATCTATATACGTATATTTTTAATTTATTATATGTGGGAGTATATATATATTTTATATATATTGTATTTTCATACTATATGTATATATATTTATCAATTCTTTTGTATTTATGATGTGTGGTATGTATGCATGTATGTATCGCTATACTGTATATATATCCACTATTTATCTACACGATGTATATATAATATAGATTATATGTTATGTATTTATATTATAATATATATATATATATAATATATATATATATATATTTATATATACATTATATATATATATTATATATATATATCGTCCTATATCTTTCATATATCTATAACTCTCTGTATATATATATATCTATAATAATATTATAATATTATAATATATCATATTAAGACAACATTATATAACTTATAATATATATACGTATATATGTATGTATATATATCTCTTCTATCTATAGCTATAGTATAATATAGCTATATATCCACACATTCTTACTATATATATCTATAGTATATCTATAATAAATACTTATAATATATATATATACATTATATATATGTATATATACATTTATAATTATGTATATATGTTATATATTCATTATATATCTATATTCATTCTATATCTATATATATATATATCTATATCTCTCTCTATATTATAATATCTATATATATAAATTTATCATTTATATATATTATATTATATACCTTATATATATTCTATATGATATACCTGTATATATATGATATTATAAAGATATATAATTCATCTTATCTAATATATATATCTAATTCATATATATACATGATATATATATCTATACATATATCTCAAGATATATTATATATATAATATATACCTATATCATATATATGATATATGATTACATTATTCAAATATATATCTATATATTATATCTTATATTCCTAGATATATCTATATATATATATATTATATCTTATATCTATTCATATATATTATTATCTATATATATTATATATATATATATATTCATATATATTATTTATAATATATATATATATATATATTGATATATATTATAATTTTATATATATATATATATATATATATATATATATAAGGTCAGAATTTCGGGCACACAAACGCCTAGTTACGTGCAAAGAATATGGAAGCAGTGTTCTGTAGTTGTTAGTCCTGAAGAAAAGTAGTTGCTTCTTTGTAAAGGGGAGAACTCATTTGCTTGGAAGTGCCTAAGAGACGGAGATACCTAATACTGAGAGGATAAGTTTTTATTTTGCAATCTGTTGTCCGTGGAATTAAGTTTTTTTGGGGGGAAAAATTCCCATGTTTAAGTTTCATATTGTGTGTGTGTGTGTGGTGTGTGTGGGTTGTGTCTGTTGTGTGTTGTGTGTTTGTGTGTTTGTGTGGTGTGTGTGTGTGTGTGGGTGTGTGTGTGTAAAACATAATAGTCTGAAGGTGTGGTAATTTACTCTTGTAATTTCGAATATCGAACGAAGTTTATGAAGTAGAGCGTAAGAAAATCAGTTAGGCACATACATTCCCGTGTGTACAAACATACGCACACAGACGCAGAAACACATATTGCCCAATTTATTAATACATTGTTGTAATATATTCAGTTTGAATTCCTAGATTCTTGCATGCTTTCTGTATCGTCTTGGCATCACTAAATTTGTACGGAATAGGAAAATGGCTCACAACCTTTTTAATCTCTACAAAAGTCAAATAGAGATCTTCAATGAGAGTATTAAAATCTCGTTCATCACAAGGCGAAGCATATAGAATTTCTCAAATTATCAAAATTATATTAAATTATAATAATACTGACTGATTTGTTTAATTGTTTACCCGACTGAAATCTAGAAAGCCATCCTCGAGTTCAAAGTCATGTTTAGGCTTCTTGTGTATTTAGGTATTTACAAGCACGGTGGTACATGTTTTAAGTTTAATAGAAAGTAAGCGATGCTTGAAGGGAAAAGAATATAGAAAGTAACTTCCTGCAAGTTCGATATGAGCAATGCACCGGTTGCAGGTTCCGCCGAGGTCAGAGGCTGCGGGCTCCTGCCAGGCGTCCTCTCCCCCCGTCAGCGGCATGGCCGGCAGACTTGCCCAGCCGCGTTACTTCGGCGAGTACATCTACACCAAGAACGAAATGGTGAGAACGGTAGAGCACAGCGGGCGCCACGACTCTGGCTCCTGAAT
Source organism: Penaeus monodon (assembly GCF_015228065.2). Lineage (NCBI taxonomy): Eukaryota > Metazoa > Arthropoda > Malacostraca > Decapoda > Penaeidae > Penaeus > Penaeus monodon. The sequence goes on from NC_051390.1 coordinate 30,018,990, forward strand.
TTCCTCCACGGTTTTTTTCTTCTTGGTACTCCGAAAGCCGATTAATTTCTCAGATCAAGTCGGCGATTATCATTTCTCTGCAACATTGTAAACGTCACTTATGGTTGAATGTCAAAAGCCTCTCATGGATCAGCAAATTTGTATTAAACCCTTTTACAGCTTCAGTTGATTATTTATGTACATTTGTGCAATATTTTTATGATTATAGCAATAGTTAATCGTTGAATAAAACGCTAAGCTTAAAACTAGTTTTATGACTTGTATAACTTCTTGTGCAAGTAAAATAAATGCACGGTGGTTCATCTAAAGAGCACGTAGAGTTCTTCTAGCTCTTCCCTGGGAAACCTCCACTCAAACTCATGCTTTGTTCCTCCTCAGGCGCCTCCCCCTGTAGCGCCACGGCCCCCGGCCATCGGCTCTCGGCGCAGCCCCGCCAACCCAACCTCGAATGGCACCGTCTCCACTGTGGTCTCCCCATCAGGCATGACCTCCGTCCACAACATCATGTATCGCTCGTTGCCCCCGCCCTCTGGCCACGCCCCACATACACCCAACACTTTTCCACCGGCACCCACAGTGCCCTTGCCCCCCACGCCTACATCGCCGCAGCCACCCGTGCCCTCCAGTGCCCTACCGCCCATGCCCGTGAGTCGGGGCGTTGTGCACCGGCGCACACCCTCCAGCGGCTCAAGCATCGGCTCCTCTTCCATGACCGGCTCGTGGACGCCGGGGGTTGGGCTGGCGGGCGCAGCTCTCCCACCTTCAAGCTTAGCCAAGGAAGGAGGCACGCGGTGCTCGCTCGAAGACCTAAGACACAGTGAACTTCGGAAGCAACAGGTGGGTGCTTTCTTCAGTTCTTTTCGCGCCATGTTAGCTGGCAGTCGCTGCGGGCTTGGATCTTGCTCTCTCTCTGCCTCCCTCCCTCCCTTCCCCTCTCTCTCTCTCTCCCTTCCTCTCTCTCTCTCTCTCTCTCCCTTCCTCTCTCTCTCTCTCTCTCTCCCTTTCTCCCTATCTTCCTCCCTCCCTCCCTCCCTCCCTCCCTCCCTCCCTCCCTCCCTCCCTCCCTCCCTCTCTCCCTATCTCTCTCCCTATCTCTCTCCCCTCCTCTCTCTCTCTCTCACACACTCTCTATCTCTCACACACTCTCTATCTCTCACACACTCTCTATCTCTCACACACTCTCTATCTCTCACACACTCTCTCTCTCCACACTCTCTCTCTCACACTCTCTCTCTCTCACACACTCTCTCTCTCTCACACACTCTCTCTCTCTCTCAACTCCCTCTCTCCCTCTCACACTCTCTCTCTCTCTCACACACTCTCTCTCTCACACTCTCCTCTCTCTCTCTCACACACACTCTCTCTTCTCACACACTCTCTCTCTCTCTCTCGACACTCTTTCTCTCTCTCAGACACTCTTTCTCTCTCTCAACACTTTCTCTCTCTCACACATCCTCTTTCTCT
>NC_051390.1:30020553-30033183 GCF_015228065.2 Penaeus monodon
TTTTTGGTAACCCGTACCCTTTGCAAAAACCCACGTACATTTCGGTTTGACTTGGGCCCCCCATGGGAAGGGTTTGCTACTCTATACTGACGTAGTGCCTTTGGTAAGTTTTCGGGCCTTTGGTGTTAATCAGTCTACTATTTTTTCCTTATGAAATTTTTCAATTATGTGCAACCAAAAAGAGGCATCCCAAAATCTATTTTACAGTATTTTTTGCTTCGGCTTTTTTCGCCACTTTGTCTAGTGGGTCGTGCTTGCGTATGCCAACAGGGAAGGGATCCATACAAAAAATTAAAAATTTGCGCTTTGTTGAAAAGTTAGTTACGCTTAAGAAACCACAATTCCCTCATCGCCACCATTTTAAAAGGAATTTGTGCCCGAATAGCATTTGAGGTCCAGAAAATACTCCGACCCAACTTTAAGAATTCCTTTGGAGGAATATACCTGCCAGCTCCTTTTGTGTAGTGCGGCCCAATTTGTACTTATTTTTAAATTTGATTTTTGTATAACCCTTTTTTTATACAGCCCCAAGCACAACCGTTTTGTATCCGGGCTGACGGATCCGTCGGGGGAAACTCATCCCCCATAGTTTCTGTTTTCCTTTACCGTTGTTAAGCGATTTTTTTTAACCGCATTTATGTAACTTTTCTGGTAGACAGAAAGGTGCGACAAGTGAAATTTCCTGGGGGAAATGGATCGCCCCTTTTGATTTTTTACAAATTTAGACTTTGGGTTTTTGAAATTTTTCAGGGAGATTTGTGTACAGAGGCGCGCGTGTGTCGATAGTCACTAAATTCGTGTTTTATGTTCAGTTTTTTTTTGGAAAATTGAGAGAACGGGGTTCCCTCACCTTGCCCCAAAAATATGGGGGAAGGAGGAGGGTAGAACCAAAGAAAGGGGACCTACCGGGCTGGAAACAGCACAGGGGCCACGCTTTGCCTCTGGAAAAACTAACTTTTCCTTGCCCTTATTACAAACTTTTTTTTAAAAATCTGTACCTTTCATTGTTTTTGAAAAGCTTCATGAGCTTCTTTGCGTGTAACAGTATATTGGACCTGGACAGTTGTCATCCCTGATGCCCTTTTGTACCACACTTCACATACTCTGGTTTCCATTTTCTTAAAAGGGAAAGGTTTGGGCTCCATGCCCAAAACCCGGCAGGGAAAAGCCCGATGGGGTTTGGGCACATATGTTTTTACCTTGAGGGGTCCCATCAACATAAATATTCGGAAGGGATAAGTTTTAAAAGAAAAAGAGAGTGGGCGATGTTCCAAACCATAAACTTTTCCAAAAACTTTTTACGCACTACTTTAAAATTCTCATTTCCTCTAACGTTTCCTCGAATACTCATAGGTCCGGGAAAAGACTTTCCATCATGATTGAGGGTTTTGTGGGAGAACAAAATTTGGGGCCCAGGAATGTCGCATTTGCATGCGGGGTCCTCTGTCGGGGGACGAAACTCAACTATCAGGCTACCATCTCGTGTGGGGTGAGCGAGGATCACTTGACAACTTAAAGATTTCAAAAATGTAAAGTCCATGTTGAACACCATAATGGTCTTCACTACTGGGTATTTACTATATAAATGCTTCATATTTCCCGGGGAAAGTTTTCTTAGGGAGAAAAGGATTTTCCCCCTTCTTACCTTTTTGGGACCCCGGGAACCATTACGATTCCCATTTTCCCCTTTGGGAAAAGCTGGAAAGGTTTTTTTCAGAGTGACAAAAGTATTTTCCAGAGGGAATGGTCGAGGGTTTTGCGTAGGTCGCCGGGAGAGAGCTAGATCTTGAAAATTTGTAGTATATAAAATTGAATTTTTCTTTTCCTCACCCCCCCACCCACATGAGCCCAATGGGGGGAAAGTATAGTGGGGTTTCAAATCCCCAACAGCCACAGGGTAATGGGGAAAAATATACCAGCACATTACAGTACTGATGGCAGTGGGGGATTATGCGCTACCGACGAATAGTCCCTGCTTGACCTAGCCATTTTTGACCAGCCGATTGACTTGCCCGGCCTTGATCAAGCCCCCATCTAACCAAATAAAGGGACCAAAGAGGGTGTTGTAGCCGGGGCGCAGCGTGCAGCATCGTAAATCTCCAGGACTCTTCCCGGGTAAAGGGGATCCCACGCCCCGGCAAACACACGTGGGAGTATTCTCCCTGATCCAAGAGGGAATGAACAGGGGTGGTACCCCATCCCCTCTCTGGGGCCTTGGGGCCCCGGGAACCCCTTTGTCCACCCCTCATGGTGCCCCCCCAAGGGGTACCCCCTTTGGTTCCGGCTCCCAGATCTTTGGGGGCCCTCAACCCCCCATCGCGGAGCGTTTCCCGTTAGGGGGCATTCTGTGAAAATGATTGGGTCCCTCTTTGATTATTTCAGGGTCCCAGTTTCATAGCCTGTGGCTTGATCCCAACGGCGAGGGGGAGGATCTCTTTTTTCTCTCTGTGAACTGCAGGAGGAGGAGGTTGCTGTATCGTACACTTTTTCCCTAAGAAATTTTTCGGCTTGAATGTATAATCAGGGGATTAGGGGGTATACCCCTGTAAATGTCGGTAGTCTGTCAGCAAGTTTTCCCTCTTATCCTAATGGGGCTGAGAATCCATTTAGTAATTCTTCCCCCTGTGCAAGAATCCTCTGTGCCTTTGTGAGAATAGTAGTCAGAAGGAGATATGTTTTTTGGGGTGAGCCTGCTAAAACAGTCGTTGCTCCTCTGGAGTTGTATGTACGCCCAGGTGTCCCCCCCTCATGGAATGGGGCCCTTTGGGTTTCTAGAAGAAAATGCCTTGTGTGCGAGGGGCGTTGTCTTTACCCTCTGGATTTTGTGGATCCCTTGCTGCGAACCGGCGCCTGCAGTATGGCTAAGGATTGACGACCCATAGTGTAGTATTTTCTGCTCCCTGGGAGTGAGGGTTTTCAAGACGTCTGGGTTTTTGTTTTTAGGCTAGGGGGGGTATTCATTTTTTTTGGGTTTGCGGGCCCCATGACAGAGAACTCTATCGGGTTTTGTCCCCACGCGGGTTTTAAACAAAGTCAGGGTGGGAGAGCCCATCCCCTTAGCAAGAAGTGTTCTTTGAGGATGGCGTTTAACACCCTTCTCTCTCCCTCCTCTCTCTCTCTCTATCTCTTCTCTTCTCTGTTTTTTGCAAAGAGCTCATTGTCTTTTTCTAGGCGCTGAATTTTTTGTCTTAACTTTTGTTCCGGGGAGCGGAGACCTTTGATAAAAATTGTGTTCCATTAGATCGTTTTGGAGCCGGGGGAGAAGGTTTGCCCCCAGGAGGGGGTTTGGGGGCCCTTTCGCCCCTTGGGGTACCCGGCAGTTTTTTTGGACGTCCCCCAGTTTATCTTTTTTTTTTTTTAAGCAACGAGGAAGGGGGCAAAAATCCACACCACAATGGGGGACAGCATGTACATAGAAGACTTAGTACCGTGTTGGTCCTATGCTCTCTCATCATTGCTCTCTGACAACGTTTATTTGGTTGGGTCACCGGTACGGCCCCCCCCCTCGGGAAGGAGGGTCAGTCTTTCTTCCCCCAAGGTAGGGTATCCTAAACCCCTCCAAGTCCATTCCCTGGTTTTTCAGATTTGGGCCCTTGAACTCTCTGTCCAGAGCCATGGTTTGGTTTTGGGGCTGAGAGATTTTTAGTCCTGCCCTACAACACTCCTCAGCCGAGGTCCAGACACCGCTGGTTTTGTTAGGCAATATGGTCCAGTGGAGATGATAGAAAGGTCGCCGCAAAGAGATGATCTTGCATCCCACTGGGGGGTTTTTATGTTGGATATAGGACTTTATTGTGTTAAAAAGGGTGGACTGGTTTTCCTTTCTAGTGGCATGTCCCTGGATAGGTGCCCTTTTGGAATTTGGTGTTTTTTCCAAGTAGTCACCATCCAAGTCAAGCTTCCCTCGTTTCCCCTTTTTGGATCAGGCTTTTAAAGGCACCCCCTAACGGAAGCCCCCTTTCCCCGGTGGGGGGTTGGGGTCCCAATGATCTGGTGACCCGGACGAGGGCTACCCATACTGAGGGTCACCGTGGGGGGATGAGACAAAATGTTTTCCTGGTGCACCAAGGCTAGAGGGGGGATGGTGTACCCCCCCCGGGTTTTCATTCCCTTGGACTAGGGAGAACTCTCCAGGGGGTTTCCCGTGCGGGAACCCCGTATTACCAGGAACAGGGCCTGGATTTGAGGATGCTGCACGCTGCCCCCTGCAGCAAACAACCACCTTTTTGTCTTTTTTTGGGGTTAGACGGGGGTTTGAAAAGGGGCCGGCAAGTCAATCGGGGGTCAAATATGGCAGGGTCAAGCAGGACTATTCAGTGGGTAGCGCATAGTCCCGCGACTGCCATCATATGTGAAGTGGCTGGATATTTTCATTACCCCTGGGGCTGTTGGGAGATTTGAACCCAACTATAGCTTCCCCTCTTTGGGATCCATGGGGTGGGGGGGTGGGGAAAATGAAGAATTAAAATTTGTATGAGTACTACAAATTTCAAGATCTAGCTCTCTCCCGACGACCTGCGAAACCCCTCGACCTTCTCTCGGAAAATCACACGTGTCACTCTGGAATTTTTCAGTTTCCAAAGGGGAAAAAAGGGGAAACGTAAAGGTTCCCGGCTCCAAACCCGGTAGAAGGGGGGAAATCCCCTAATCACAAAGGGGATCTTACTGGAAATATGAAAACATTTCATACAGTAAGTACCGGGAGTGAAGACCATTTATGGTTATCAAAACATGGATCTTTACACTTGAGGGTTTATCGGGAAAAAAGTTGAAGAGCAAGGATCCTGTATCACCCCCCAGCAAGATGGTAGCCTGATAGTTGGGGTTTGTCACCGACAAGAGTGACCGTCTGCGTGCAAAATGTACATTCCCGGGGGTAAATTTTAGCTCTCCCACAAAACCTCAACATGTAAGGGGAATTTTCTTTCCCGAGACCGATGAGGTATTCGAGGAGAAACTGTTAGAGGAAATAGAGAATTTTAAAGTAGGTCAGTAAAAAGTTTTTGGGAAAAAGTTTTGGTTTTGGGAAAAGCGACACCAGCTCTTCTTTTAAATTTTAACACATATCCTTCCCGAATCGGTTAAGTTAGCAGGGACCACCCCAAGGTAAAACATATGTCCCAACCCCATGCGGGCTTCCCCTGCAGGTTTTGGGGAGGGGGCCCAATCTTGCCCTTTTAAGAAAAAGGGAAAAAAAAGTAGGTAAAAGGGGGTACAACAGGCATCAAGGAGATGACAACTGTCCAGGCCCATATGCTGTTACCCCTGAAAGAAGCTCATGAAGCTTTTTCAAAGCAATGTAAAGGGCAAATTTTAAAAAAAGTATTGGTAATAAGGACCAAGGAGAAAGTTAGTTTTCCAGAGGCAAAGCGACGTGCCGTATGCTGTTTGCCCCCAGCCCGGTAGGCCCTTTGCTTCGGTTCTAGCCCCTCCTCCTTCCCACCAAAACCCTTTCCCCCAAGCTTCTTACAGCACACACTTTGCCAATTCCCCTAAAACCCGTCCCCCAATTTCTGACACTGCCTCTGGTGAGTTGTTCCACCCGAAAAAGGGGAGTGAGGGTCATTGAGGAGATCCTCCTCCCAAGTAAGGGCTTTGGAGCCATCAGGCAAGGGTCCCGAGGCCTCAAGGTGACAGCTCCAGCGCACCCTCCACAGGGGCATCTGTGCTAGTCAGAAGCTCCCGAAGTAAAGGCTCAGGCCGCCCTTTTCCCAGGGAAAGGAAACCTGAACCCGTCCCAAAGATCCACTGCAACAAAATCCACAGGGGCTTTGTCTAACGGGGGCCCCCGGGATTTTGTTGCAGCTGGATCTTTGGGACAGGTTTTAGGATTCCTTTCCTGGGCAAAGGGCGTGCCCCGAGCCCTTTTCTTCAGGAGCATTCTGACTAGCAGAGATGTCCCGTGGAGTGGTGGCAGCGGAGCTGTCACGTTTAGGCCCCTGGACCTTGTGATGGGTCCAAAGACTATTTGGAGGAGGAGTTCCTCAATAGACCCCACTCTACCCGTTTCTGTGGAACAATCACCCGAGGCAGTGCAGCAAATTTGGGGGTGGGTTTAGGGAAATGGCAGAGTTGTGCTGAAAAAGCATGGAGGGGGAAGGTTGGTGGGAAGGAGGATGGGCTAGAACCGAAGCAAAAAAACCCACCTGGCTTGCAAACAGCATACGGGCACGTCGCTTTTCTCGGAAAAAAACTTTCCCTTTGGGCCTTTTTACCCAAAACTTCCTTTCAATTTGTACCTTTTAATTCTTTGAAAAAAGTTCATGAGCTTTTTGCAGTGGTAAAGCATATTTGGGCCGGACATTGTATCTCCTTTATGACCTCTTTACCACACTTTACACATACTCTTGGGTTGTCCCTTTTTTAAAAAGGGAAGAGTGGTCCATGCCCCAAAACCCTTTGGCAGTGGAACACCCCATAGGTTGGGCACATTGGGTTTCCTTTAGTGGTACCTGCTAACTTAAACCCATTCGAAGGGCTAAAGTGGGTTAAAAATTAGAAGAAAGAGCTGGTGTCGATGTTCCAAACCATAACTTTCTTCCCAAACGTTTTACTGACATAAAATTAAATTCTCTGTTTTCCCCTAACATTTCTCCCCAGAATACCTCTCAGGTCTGGGGAAAAAAAAAATTTCCCCTTTCATGATTGAGGGTTTTTTGAGGAGAGCTGAAACTTTAGCCCGGAATGTTTCATATTGCACGCAGACGGCACTCTTTCTGGTGACGAAAACCCCAACATCAGGCTACCATTTCCCGTGGGGTGATACGAGGATCACGTTGAAAAACTTCAAATATTTTCCCTGAACTCAAAGATGTCAAGATCCTATTGATCACATAATGGTCTTTACTCCAGGTACTTTCTGTATGAAATGCTTTCATTTTACCAGGTGTCTCCTTTGTGGATTGAGGAGGATTTTTCCCCCTTTTTACCTGGTTTGGGAGCCCGGAACCTTTGATTCCCATTCTTTCCCTTTGGAAACTGAAAAGGTTCCAGAGTGACAACGTGTGATTTTTCCCGAGAGAATGGCGAGGGATTTTGGGAGGTCGTCAGGGGGAGAGTAGATCTTTGTAATTTTTAGTATCATACAAAATTTTAATTCTTCATTTCCCCCACCCCCCACCCCATGGAGTCCAACGAGGGAAAACTATAGTTGGGTTTAAAATTCCCCAAAACCACAGGGGGAATGAGGAAATATACGCAGCCATATCCCAGACTGATGGCAGCCGGGACCTATGGCTACCGACTGAATAGGCTGTTGACCTGCCAATTTTACCAGCCGTTGACTTGACGGGCCTTTACAAGCCCCCCGCTAACCAGAATAAGGGCCAAAGAGGTGTGTTGCTGCTGCAGGGTTTTTCAGCGTGCAGCATCGCTCAACCCCAGGATCCTGTCTCCTGGTAATACGGGGGGCCACGCACGGAAACACACGTGGGAGAGTTCCCTAGTCCCCGATGGAATGAAAACCCGGGGGGGGTACCCATCCCCCCTTAGGCCTTTGGGGCACCAGGAAACCATTTTTGTTCATCCTCACTGGTGACCCCTCCAGTATGGTAGCCCTTGGTCCCCTCACAGATCATTGGGGCCTCAAGCCCCCCCACCGCGGGAAGGCGGTTCCGTTGGGGGGTCCATTTTAGGAGAGCCGATCCAGAAGGGGTCAGAGGTAACTCTTTACTTGGATAGGTGATACTTTTGGAACAGAACGCCAAATTCCAGGACCTACACAGACATCCCCTAGAAATGGGAAAACCAGTCCCGCCCTTTTTAACACAATAAGTCCTATATCCTCAACATAAACCTCCCAGTGGGTGAAAAATCTCTCTTTTGCAGGCGACCTTTTTATCATCTCCCCTGGACCATATTGCCTAACAAAGCCCCGCGGTGTTGACCTCGTTCTGGGAGTGTTGTGGACAGGACTAAAGATCTCTGCAGCCAAAACCAAACCCATGGCTTGAGACAGAGAGTTCAAGGCAAAGTTGAAAATCCCGGGAATGGATTGGGGGTTTTGGACACCTCTATTGGGTAAGATAGACTGGACCCCCTTCCTTTCCCGAAGGAGTCCCTACCTGTTGACCGAACCAAAACAAAACGTCTGTCATGAGAGCAATGGGAGGGGCATAGGAGCCCGACACAGAGTACTAAAATCATTTTATTACAGCTTCCCGCTCATTTTGGTGGATTATGCCCCCCTTCCCCTTTATTGGCATTAAAAAAAAAAGATAAACTGGAGACGTCAAAACAAGCTCCAGGGTACCCCCAAGGGGGGCGAAGGCCTCAACCTCCCCTGGGGGCAAACCTTTCCCCCCCGGTCTCAAAATCGATCTAATGGGAGCACAATTTTTATCAAAGGTCATCCAGGCTCCCCCGGAAAACAAGTTAAGACAAAAAAAATCAACGCCTAGAAAAAGACAATGAGTCTTTGCAAACAACTAAGGAGAGAAGAGAGAAGAGAGAAGGAAGAGAGAGAGAGAGAGAGGGTGTTTAAAAGCCATCAGCTCAAAAACGCTTCTTTCTAAGGGCATGGACTCTCCCCACCCATTTTTTTGGAAGCCCCCCCGTGGCCCCAACCCCGTAGAGTTCTCTGTCATGGGGCCCGACAACCAAAAGAAGAATCCCCCCGCCTAGCCTAAAGGGAGAAACCCCGACGGTCATTGCAACCATCACCCTAGGCAGCAGAACATACTACACGTATGGATCAGTCAACCCTTGAGGCCTAGCAGGCGCCGGCTTCGCAGAAAGGATGCCACAAAAACCCTGAGGGTAAAAGACAAACGCCTCCTGCTACAGCAGAGGGGTTGCTATCATAGAAGCCCTAGGCCACATGTCCATGAGGGAAAGGGCACCTGGTCGTACATACGACTCCAAAGGAGCAAACGGTTTCAGCGAGCCACCCCAAAGACAATATCTACCCTTTTGACACTATTCTCACAAAGGCACAAAGGTTTTTGCACAGGGTAGAAGAATTATCATAAAATGGATTCTCAGCCCCTTAGGATAAAGGGGAAAAACTTCTGACGACTACCGACATTGACAGGGGTATACCCCCTAATCCCCGATTATACATTCAAGCCCAAAATTTCTTAGGGAAAAAGGTACATGCAGCAACCTCCTTCCTCCTGCAGCTTCACAGAGAGAAAACGAGATCCTCCCCCCGGCCGTGGTACTCAGACGCCACAGGCTATGAACCACTGGCACTCTCTGAAATAATCAACAGAGGTACCGAAGTCATTCTTCACAGAATGCCCCCCTAACGGAAGCCGCCTTGCCGCGATGGGGGGCTTGAGGTCCCAATGATCTGGTGAGCCGGAACAGAGGGCTAACCATACTGGAGGGGTCACCAGTGAGGGATGAGACAAAATGGCTTCCTGGTCCACCAAGGCCTATGAGAGGGGATGGTGTACCCACCCCTGGTTCATTCCATCTTGGATCAGGGAGAATACTCCCACGTGTGTTTGCCGTGCGTGGCATCCCATATTACCAGGAGACAGGAGTCCTGGAGATTGAGCGATGCTGCACGCTGCGCCCTGCAGCTAGCAACACACCTCTTTGGTCCTTTATTCTGGTTAGATGGGTGGCTTGATCAAGGCCCGGTCAAGTCAATCGGCTGGTCAAATATGGCTAGGGTCAAGCAGGCACTATTCAGTCGGTAGCGCATAGATCCCGCGACTGCCATCAGTACTGTAATAGTGGCTGCGTATATTTCCTCATACCCTGTGGCTGTGGGAGATTTGAACCCCAACTATAGCTTCCCCTCATTGGACTCCATGGTGGGTGGGGGGGTGAGGAAATGAAGAATTCAAATTTATATGAGTACTACAAATTTACAAAGATCTAGCTCTCTCCCTGGCGACCTACGCAATCCCTCGACCATTCCCTCTGGAACATCACATGTTGTCACTCTGAAACCTTTCCAGCTTCCAAAGGGCAAGAATGGGAATCGTAATGGTTCCCGGGCTCCCAAACCAGGTAAGAAGGGGAAAAGTCCTTCTCAGTCCACTAAGGAAATCTTACCTGGTAAATATGAAAGCATTTCATATAGTAAGTACCTAGTAGTGAAGACCATTGATGGTGTATCAATCATGGATCTTGACATTTTTGAAGTTCTTGAAGTATGTCAACGTGATCCTCGCATCACCCCACAGCGAGATGGTAGCCTGATAGTTGAGGTTTCGTCACCAGACGAGAGTGACCATCTGCATGCAATATGCGACATTCCTGGGCCCAAGTTTTATGTTCTCCTCACAAAACCCTCAATCAGTGTATGGGAATTGTCTTTCCCGAGACCTGATGAGGTATTCTGAGGAGAAACTGTTAGAGGAACTAGAGAATTTTAATGTAGTGGCAGTAAAACGTTTTAGGAAGAAAGTTGATGGTTTGGAACAGTCGACACCAGCTCTTTTTAACTTTTAACACTTTAGTCCTTCCAGAATCAGTTATGTTAGCATGGTACCCCCTAAAGGAAAAGCCATATGTCCCCAACCCCCATCGGTGTTCCACTGCCGGGGTTTATGGGCATGGACCCAAACTTTGCCTTTTTAAAGAAAATGGAAAACCAAAGGTATGTGTAAATGGGTAAAAACAGGTCATAAAGGAGATGAAACTGTCCAGGCCCTATACTTTTCCCACGAAAAGAAGCTCATGAACTTTTTTCAAAGAAATGTAAAAAGGTCAGATTTAAAAAAAAGTTTGGTAATAAGGGGAAGACAAAGTTTGTTTTTCCGAGGCAAAGCGATGTCCCATTGGCTGTTTTCACAGCCCGGTAGGCCTTTTCTTCGTTCTAGCCCATCCTCCTTCCACCCTATTGGGCAAAGCTTTAGGGGAAACCCCCGTATCTCTCAGATTTCCAAAAAAAACTGAACATAAATCACGAATTTACTGACTAACGACACACGCGCGCCCTCTGATCCAAAAACTCATGAAAATTTCAAAAAATAATGTTCAATTGAAATTCAAAAAACGATCCTTTCCCCCATGGGAAATTTCAACATTGATCATGCACCTTACAGTTACCACGAAAAAGTTTAATAACTGCGTGTTAAAACAAAGCGTTAAAACGGTAAAAAAACACAGAATCTATGGGGGGATGATGTTACGCTGACGGGTCCGTACAGCCCGGATACAAGGGTTTTTGCTTGCGCTGTATAAAAAATGGTTACTAACATAAAATAAAATGAGAGTACAAAATTGGGCCCCCCTACCAAACGGAGTGGCGGGAATTCCCCGCAAGGAATTTTAAAGTCCCAGGGGGTCTGGGGTAGTTTTTTGTGACTCTCAAGCTGCTATTGGACACTAAAATTTTTTCAAAGTGGTGGCGATGAGGAAATTGTGAGTTGCATTAAGCGTAACGTAACTTATGCAACAAAGCGCAATTTCAACATTCTATTTGTATGGATACCATCTCATGTTGGCATACGCAAGCACGACCACGTAGACAAAGTGGCGAAAGAAGCCTGAAGCAAAGATACTGTGAACATAGATTTTGGGATGCCTCTTGTTAGGGTTGCACATATATTGAAAAGTTCTCATAAGGAAAAACTAGTAGATCTGATTAACACTCAAAGGCCTGAAAGCTGTACCATAAGGCACTACGATCAGTATAGAGATAGCAAACCTTCCTATGGGTGGCACCGAAGTCAAACCAGACAATGTGACGTGGTTATTGCCAGAGTACGTTTACAGAATGAATGCACTGGCAACTGCACGGTGCAAGAAGTGCAGATTAATCTAGATATAGACTGTGTAACGAAGAAAATAAGCGAACGCTTGAGCACTATATCTCGGAATGTCATGAGATACAGGCCTTTCAGACCACCTAACATGAGGTATAAAAAACTACGTGAGTATTTCATTTCATCTGATACACAGGAAGATATACTTGTACTATATCTTAAATTCACTATGTAATAACTACCGTAAACAAATAACAGTGTTATGTATATACAGTGGCAAGAGCATATGAAATTAATATTTTTTGTATGATGTATGATTACTATTTCTACTTTACCATGTACAATTACAGTAGTCACAGACTACTGTACTATGTCATATATGTGTAAAACTGTAATCATGATTGCCCACGCCTGAGCAGATAGCCAGGGTGGTAAATAAACTTACTTAACTTTCTACATTTCTCGGAATGTTTTGTGGTAAAGCTTTTCAGACCACGTGCATGAGGTGTAAAGAACTATGTGAATATTTCATTTCATCTGACACAATGGAAGATATACTCGTACTATATTCTAATTATACTGTGTCAATTTGCTGTAAATAAAGAACAGTGTTATGTAAACACAGTGTCAAAAATATATCAATGTAATATTCTTTTGTATGTTGTATGATTTATATTTTACTTTTACCATGTACAATTAAAGTAATCACAGAATACTGTATTAAGTCGAATATATGTAAAACTGTAATCACGATTACCCACGCCTGAGCAGATAGCCTGGGTGGTAAATAAACATACTTAACTTTAACTTAACTAACGTCAGTTTCAGAAATGTCTCGAATATACACAAAGACAAGCATGCGATTCCTACTATCACAACATGGAAAATCAAATCATACTCCTTAAGGTATTTCCCAAAACCTCAAGAAAAGGATAAGAATGTTTGATAACATTGTTTAATCATT
>NC_051390.1:30033283-30043283 GCF_015228065.2 Penaeus monodon
TTATCAATTTTACTTTCTATTACGTCCATAAGTGTCATATATATATATATATATATATATATATATATATATATATATATATATATTTATTATCTATCTATCTATCTATCTATCTATCTATCTATCTATCTATCTATCTATCTATCTATATATATATATATATATATAATGTATATATATATTTTTTTTTCTTCTTTTTTTATTTTTCTTTTCTTTTCTTTTCAATTAGATCCACAAGCGTTTATGTTGTGTGATGTTCTCCCTAGAGTTTACTGTATAACCATACTAATGATTAACAGAAATGTACATTTAAAACGGTGAAAGTCTCCACGTAGATATATTTTCAGAGCGAAATGGTTTTATTGTTTCTGGTGTTCTTCAAGTAGATAGACAGGTGTACAACAGTTTACGAACAATAGTCATAATTTGAAATTGAATGACGGAGAAATTTACGGCATGACAAAGGTCGGCGGGTAGTTTGCCTGTGGGGTTTGGAAATCTTACCGCAGCCGACGTCAGAGCCAAACACGAACGAGGCGACGAGGCAGCCTCTCTCCGTCAGGCTTTCAGTTATTGCCTGGAATCCTTAGACGGACATAAAACCGAAGGAGCGGGAGACAAGACGTAGCTTCTACAAGATTTACGGAGCTGATGCTGTGCCGTACTTGGACGTTTTCGGTGTCTTGGGATAAAGCATAAAGGCAGTGCGATGCATGCACTTTCAACATCGAAATAATTTGTACATTAAATACCTTATGAGTTGAAAGTTTTGGTTCCGAGTGTCATTACAAGTAGACAAGAGCAAGGTCATGTGGAGGTCCCTCGTGGCGTCCTTCACGGACATCCTGCGCGAGGCCCGTGTCAGGAGGAAGCTGCTCGGTTTCACATGTACCAAGGTAGTTTGTGTGTGTGTGCTTGTGTGTGGTGTGTGTGTGAGTGTGAGTGTGAGTGTGAGTGTGAGTGTGAGTGTGAGTGTGCGTGTGCGTGTGCGTGTGCGTGTGCGTGTGCGTGTGCGTGTGCGTGTGCGTGTGCGTGTGCGTGTATGCGCGCGTGTACGTGAGTGTGTGTGTGTGTGTGTGCGTGCGTACGTGCGTGCGTGCTTGCATGCGTGCGTGTGTGCTTGCGTGCTTCTCTCTCTCTCTCTCTCTCTCTCTCTCTCTCTCTCTCTCTCTCTCTCTCTCTCTCTCTCTCTCTCTCTCTCTCTCTCTCTCTCTCTCTCCCCCCCATCCCTCCCTCCCTCCCTCTCCCCTTCCCTCTCCCCTTCCCTCTCCCTCTCCCTCTCTTTCTCACTCCCTCCCTTCCCTACTCCCTCCCTTCCCTACTCCCTCCCTCCTTCTGTCTCTGTATTTCTCTGTATGTATTCTCCAACTCTCTTTACAGAGGAAGGCCATGAGAATTATACTCACGAATTTCCGCTATTTCTTCGATACTCCAATCTAATACTTTCCCACTTAGGATGCAATACTATTATATTCTGTCTCCCTCCTCCTCTCTTTCTCTCTCCCTCTCCCTTTCTCCCTCCCCTTCTTTCTCCCTCCCTCTCTCCTTCTCCCTCCCTCTCTCCTTCTCCCTCCCTCCCTCTCTCTTTCTCTCCCTCTCTCTCTCCCTCTCTCTCTCTCTCTCTCTCTCTCTCTCTCTCCTCTCTCTCTCTCTCTCTCTCTCTCCCCTCCCTCCCTCCCTCCCTCCCTCCCTCCCTCTCTCCCTACCTCTCTCTTTCCCTCCCTCTCTCCCTCTCTTCCCCTCTCCCTCCTACCCTCCCTCTTTCTCTTCTTATCTGTATATGTATCTCTCTTTTCATTTCTCCCTCCCTCCCTCCCTCCCTCCCTCTCTCTCTCTCTCTCTCTCTCTCTCTCTCTCCCTCTCTCTCCCCCTCTCTCTCCCTCTCTCTCCCTCTCCCTCTCCCTTTCCCTTTCCCTCTCTCTCAATTTCTGCATGTATGACTGTCTGTCTTTATGTATGTTTGTATGTATGTATGTAAATATGTATGTATGTATGTATGTATGTATGTATGTATGTATGCATGTATGTATGTATGTATGTATGTATGTATGTATGTATGTATAATGCCAGGGGGAGGCTATCCCAGTGCGCTGTCACCAATGTAATGAAAAGCAGGGTGTGTATTCCACTGGTCTGCCACAAATGTAATGATATGGTGAGTTCGTGTTCCTCTGTGATAGCACTGCTTGTTGACTCTTGGGAGTTGTAAAGTTGTTGCAGGTTCTATGTTTATTAACACAGGGGTATGGTAACTAGAGTACAGAGGACAGGCCTGGCAGAGACGTCCAAGCAGCGAGGGGCTAGCGTCTATAAGGTTAAGGTGTTGACCGAGCCAATGTTGAGTGACTTCTGCTCTGATTTTTTCATGTGATTACAGGTCCTTTTTGTACGATATAGTTAGGAAAATGTCACTAAACATAAGAAAATTGTAAACATTAATCTTTAGTGGTAGTGTCGGTGCAGATTCTCTGTTCTTATGGCGGTTCCTGTGGTCACATGTTTGGACAGGGAAACCGGATATGTCAATATAATTACATCGTGAACATTAGATAACTACAGTTTCGCTAGTAATAATGATTACAAACAGAGTTATTCAAATTAAGGATTTTCTAACAAACATTTTGAGTATAATCAAGATATAAGTTTACATCTACTTATAAAATGATCGGCGGTAAGGGTCGGAATCGCTTTCTCCGGGAGCACTTCGTCAGTGTTCTTCCATTCTGGGCGCAGGTCAAAGTTGGCACAGGCGATAACCAGTAGAGTGGGAAGTCGAGGGTGAGTAGAAGGGAGAGGTCATTAAAGTATGTATGTATGGTTTCCTCTCCCTTTTTCCCTCCCTCCCTCCCTCCCTCCTCCCCCCTTCCCCCCTCCACTCCTCTCTTTCTCTTTCACTCTTCCTCTCCCTCCCACTCCCTCTCCCCCCACTCCTTCCCCCCTACTCCCTCTCCCCCACTACCCCCTCTACTCCTTCTCCCCTCCACTCCCTCTCCTCTCCCCTCCCTCTCCCCTCTACTCCCTCTCCCCTCTACTCCCTCCCCCCCACTCTCTCCCTCCCCCTCCCCCCTTCTCTCTCACTCACTCACTCACTCACTCACTCACTCACTCACTCACTCACTCACTCACTCACTCACTCACTCACTCTTCTCTCTTCTCTCTCTCTCTCTCTCTCTCTTCTCTCTCTCTCTCTCTCTCTCTCTCTCTCTCTCTCTCTCTCTCTCTCTCTCTCTCTCTCTCTCTCTCTCTCTCTCTCTCCTTCTCTCCCTCCCTCCCTCCTTCTCTCCCTCCCTCTCTCCCTCCCTCCCTCCCTCTCTCTCCCTCCCTCCCTCCCTCCCTCCCCACAAACACACACACACACACACACACGCACACACACACACACACACACACACACACACACACACACACACACACACACACACACACACACACACACACACCTTGTGACCTGTCCTTAAAGGGTCTTTGATACCTTGACAATCAGGAATTCACAGACCTGTCAGTGGTGTAATGACAGGGGGGGGGGGGATTATCCCCCTTGGATTGTACTGATGTAATGTTGGGGTGGTGAGTTCGTGTTCCTCTGTGATGGTACTGCTGTTTGTTCTTGAGGTGTAGAGTCGAAGTTGTCGCAGCTTCTAGTTTCTTATTAACGCAGGAGTATGGTACCTGGAGTACAGAGGACAGGCAAGGCAGAGGCGCCCAGGGAGGAGCGGCGTCCTACCCGGCCCGCTTCCGCGAGCGGTCTCAGTGGACTACTCAGAAATTTCAATGAGCAAACATCATTTTATAACATTTCATAGTGGAAAACATGAAAGAATTTGAATGTGAACACAAATTCCGATATATATGGTCACATGGTGGTTTCGTAGTGAAGGAACAAAAGTACCTTATATACAGTTGTATGTAAGAAGGGAGTTATGGTGTTTACCTGACAAGGAGGCAGAAATGCTGAGTATTCATGAAACATAAAGACATTTGAATATCGATAATGATAACGATAACATATATAGTGATTCAGAATAAGCATTTTCTAACGAACATTTTGAGATAAACAAGACATAATTGTACACAAAGACATCAGAATAACAGCATGGTAATTGTTTACAAGCAATAAGGGTGGAATTAGCATGTTCTAAGGTCACTTCGTCAGTGCCACGGCTGTAGACCTGTTGGAGTCGGCTGAGGACAGTGGAATTACTTTGAGATAAGAAACACATGGCTTTTCTGTTTATTGATCCAGAAATAACGTATGTCATATGCAAGAACGAACAAATTCTTGCTCAAATAACTACTACAATGTGGTGAAGTGCCAAGGCCAAGGTTTTTGGGAAGTGAAAATGTACGAACGTCATTGTGATCGATGTCCCAAGGGAAATCGAAACAGGAGAGATGACTGCATACAATGAACGTATCATTCAAGCGAGGCACATGAAGGTTAATGAAATGATGAGTCATCATAAGGTATGAGGGGGAGGGATATTCCCCAAACTAATAAAATGGTTCAGGGCATTTCAACCTTTAGGTGTGGCGTCTACAAATCACTGACTCCGTTTTGCTCTAATTGCTCCGAGGGGGCCACGAGACGCACCGCGATGCCGGTACTGCGCTCTTTCACACGGAAGTTCATAATGTGCAGAAAAGATTTCCGAGGGAAAAAAATGCCCCTACCCAAATGACAGGAAAACAAATAGTAAAAAAAAAGACAACCCTCCTCCCACAAAAGTCCCCCCAAGCCCCGCGCTGTGATGATGTGGGGGAATTCCCACACCTGCAGAGGTCAACAGTGATGGTCCTGCAAAGGAAGCCATGGCACCGGCCACAGTCCCAGCACCAACGGGAGTTCAAGCTCCGTCAACTCGAGCACCAGCAACAGTTTCAGCACCATATGCTGCATCATCTTCTGCACCAGCTTCAGCATCAGTTGCTGCAGTTGCAGCTCAGCCCTCACTGCAGCATTATCACTATCTTCTATATAATTATCATCTCTATCATCATCATCATTATTTGCTTCTTTATCTACCTATTTCATGTATATTTAGGAAATTTTAATTGTCCTCCGTGCGTGTCCCCCTCAGGCAGTGGAAGACCGCATGAGGGAGCAGGAGGCGGCAGCGGCCGAGCGAGCGCGCCTGGAGGAGATCCTGACGCTGTGTGCCGAGTACGAGCGCCAGCAGGGGTGCCAGGGGGGCCAGGGCAGCGCCACCTCCCCTCGGCCCCCGGCCCACTCCCCGCACCACGCCTTGACTCAGAACAGGTAAGTGCTGGAAAGAAAATTAGAGGAACACACAGCAGATGAAGAGACTGCTGTAATAAGAGAACTGCAACAAAGGCATGGTGTTATTAATAATGCAATAGATATGTTCAAATTTTGTTTTGAAAGTAATCAGATTGCCTTGTCTTGTTTGAATACCAGTATTACCGCCTGTTGTTAGAGAGATAATAACCAGTGAGTAAAATTTCCTTAAAGGAATTTATGATTTACAATTAAGGAATATACGATTCAAGAAATATACCGTATATTTTTGTTTGATTTTCTACCATTTTAGTTTGCACGTGTTGCCAGTTTTTTTACATTGAATAATACAAGTCATGCATTAAAAGTTCGTACGTCTTTGTAGAACTTCATGTATTTGCAGAGTGATTTATTGTGCTGAGAACTAAGGGTTGCACAACAGCATCCTTGTTTCATTAATTATGAAGTAGCATGTTCATGTTTCTATTACTTTCCGGTATTTTCTCGAATTAGGTATGCCTGTCCATGCGATGCCATACATTTACTGAAGTGCTTTATCTCCTTTTTATCGATTTCCGATTTTTTTTTCTCTCTCTCTCTCCCTCCCTCTCCTATTCTCTCTCTCTCTCTCTCTCCCCCTCCCTCCCTCTCCTATTCTCTCTCTCTCTCTCTCTCTCTCTCTCTCTCTCTCTCTCTCTCTCTCTCTCTCTCTCTCTCTCTCTCTCTCTCTCTTCGTGTGTGTGTGTAAGAGGCTGTAGGTGTCTACTACGTTGGACTTGTACAATAGTTTATAGTTTGGCACCGCTTTAGTCCACACGAATAAAGGAGACAGTGCGATGATCTGGGGAGGGGGCAGAGGTTGGTGGTGATCTTGACTCAGTAACTTCTGGCGGGTCAAACAGGGTCAGCTATAATCGTCACCTAGGGCCCAGCCGGGACTATAGCTCTGACCTGACATGGAACTAATGTAGAAGACACACGTGCTCGTCCTTGTCGTCCTCTTCTTCTGTTTCTTCTTGGTCCTTGGTGAAATAAACCGTCCTCGAAGGTCTCGCACAGGTCCTCCTCGAATTCGGATTTGTCTAGACTTTCCCGTAGTCCTCGTCTAGGTCTAACACGGCAGCGTATTCGTCCACACGTTGTCCCAGATCTCGTTCAGGTCCTTCCCGGCTGCGAGCTCGTTCTGACGACTTCGTAGCTTACAAAAAGTATGAATCACAAACACAAAGATTAATGCTAATTTTAACAATGATTCGATAAATTTGGAATGATATTAAAACAAAACCATTTCAACTACCACAATGAATTCGACATACAACGATATACGAAAAAAATACATAAATAACCCACTCTATTCTGCGAATGGGCGCTCGTGACATGCCTTACGGTTGCCTGTCATGAATTACACGATCTTCTGGGATTTACCTAGTACATTCAGACTACTTCTAGAGGGTGAGAAGAGTGTGATTGATAAGCGAATAATGATTCTAGCATAAAACATTTCTTATATGAATGGACGTCAGTATGGGCTCACAACGACTTTAATATAAGGTACCGATCGAACGAGTAATTTCGGTTTTATTTTTACCTATTACTGTATCTCAAAGTGTAGATCTGCTAGGCGATTTACTCAAGCACGGGTTATTTCAGGCATCCTTGTGCACCATGATATGAGAAAGATACCACCGCTATAATCAAATAATAAATTTATAAAAAATGCATTACAATCTCCGTTCTATCGCCGATAGAACGTGTCACCATTGAGCAATGTAACAATGCTACGCTTATTCCTATGGTGTGAATCAGCCCCTTCTAATCATGAGCACAAGTACAAGATGAAGCTTGAAGAGATGAAGATGGTGGTAAAGAAAAATACTCGAACGTGCCGTTGGTAGGCTTCGGACGGGTGTATAAGAAGTCGTAGGAAGGAAAGGATAGAGCATGTCCTTCCAGTTACATAAGAATAAATGTATGAGGTACGTGAACCATGTAATGTGAATTGTTTATTTTGTGTGGGAAGGGATATACGCGGTAAGCCCTAAGGTAGCAGAAAGATGCTAACGTAGAACCGATTGTTTGAAAGGGGAGAGTCTTGACAGAGAAAGAAGATACATTATGAAGTACCGCAATCATATCGGCAGGTGAAATCAAGTGCCACACGAATGAGCGCTGTTGCAAAATTATTTATTTGCTGTGTAATTCTGTTAACCGTGTTCTGATAAGAAAAAAACCGGGTAATGTTAAAGAATTAAGACGAGAAATTTCGTTCACAGTACCTACAAGCCGAACAACTTTGCTTCTAACATTGTTAAAAGCAGAAACTAAATCCTGGACGTTGCGCTCAAGCGTGTTTAGGCAGTAAGCTTTCCTATACTATAAGAGCGTCGTCATCCACAACTCCGAAAAGTCTATGCTCAATGCTGTCAACGAAACTGAATTATCCTCGCCAGGCCCTACCTGCAGATTTGAGAGGCCCTACAAATAAATTAAACTTTTTAAATTCAATCGTCATTACAGTTCAGTAGACGAATGTCTATTGAACTGCCCCATTTGCATATTTCACATTATGTGGCAGACAGTGAGGAGTGCCACAAAGATTATGGACGACAGCAACCTGGAAGGGAGAGCCAGATATCATTCACCACTTGCAAGGCAAGTATGAAAGAATATCATTTGCAAAAGTCATGCTGTATCACAATGGCCAGTTGTAAGAGTTTATATAAGGCAATACAGTAAAAGAATTGATATTGACCTGGTCAGGGAGACTGGCCAACACCTTTTTTACAAACTCTGTACCGTTACCCAAACCTAAATATTTTGAACAGTCGTGGCGGCAACAAATTACGTCATGAAATGCTTTCGTGACATGCAGAAGAGCAGCCTTTGATGGAACTGCCACCAACTCGCAGTAGCAAGAAAAATTGTTAAAGGTGATCTGCACTTCCTTATGCATATCACAGGATTTATGAACATACTTAAGCACATTCCAGTACCACTGAACATTCCAGTACCACCTGGACTTGTCAAACAATCCTTCTGCGACCCTTGATTTGCTTTGATTGGGATCCAGATTAATAGTTCTGTATCAAGAAAAAAAAATCCTGGCAACCCTCTAATTCGGCACTTCCGTGTCTTTTGGTTAAGGCTCGTATAACCCGGCCATAAATCTTGTCGGTGCATTGGGTAGCATATACTTCTTCTTTATTCAGCGGTTCTAAAGGAGGAATCTGGGAAGCACTATTCACAACAGCTGACGAAGGTAAGATAAATGAAGGGGGGAAGTCTGCAGCGTCGTCCCTCCTCGAAGATTACGCCCATACGGATCATTACTATTAATTAAGCGATGTTGGTGGCAAGTGGTCTGCGTGAACCATAACCTTGTACCTTAGTATAATATCACTGAAGTACTTAACCCACTCGCGACGGGCGTCACACATGTGTGACGCCCGGAAAAGGGCTCATTTTCCGGGTGTCTCATATGTGTGACGCTGTTCTTCTGTCCCGTCTGCCGGGTGTGTCACCCGTGAGACGTAATGTGATGGACCTCGGGGACATCTGTTATGTGTACATGAATAGTTTCAAGACGATTTCGACTACTATTATTTTTTTACATGTAACCACTAGTTACGTCACGAGGTCATGTAAAGAGGTTATAGTAGATGGATGAGTTGTCTTGTTTTGCTGGAGGATCGGGGAATGCTAACCTCGGTTCGGATTCTGCGGCTGTAAGTACACGGGCGCTGTGTATGCGCGCAGAGAACGAGTGGAGGCCCCTGTCCAGTGAGCATGGACAAGGTGGTGGACTTGGCGTGGGTCATGCTGCTACAATGTGAAGTTACTACTTCATTTTACCTGGAGTTTGAAGTCGTATGAAAGGATGGAGGGAGTAGGGGTTATGTGCAGAGAAAGAGAAAGAGATACGAAAAATAAAGTTGCGACTTGGGAAGAAGGAAAACAGATCTAGACAGATAGACAGTCAGCTAGCCAGGCAGGTAGGCAGAGGTAGATAGAGACAAAGGTGTGTGTGTGTGTGTGTGTGTGTGTGTGTGTGTGTGTGTGTGTGTGTGTGTGTGTGTGTGTGTGTGTGTGTGTGTGTGTGTGTGTGTGTAACGTCACGAAGATGAAGTGACGTCATGAAAATAAAAGGAAGTGACGTCAAGAAGAGGACGTGACGTCATGAAGAGGACGTGACGTCATGAAGAGGAAATAACGTCATGAAGAGGAAATAACGTCATGAGGACGGTTCGTCATGAAGATAAAAGGAAATGACGTCATGAAGAGGACGTGACGTCATGAAGAGGACGTGACGTCATGAAGAGGAAGTGACGTCATGCATTTTAGCTTTACGAGCACGAAAAACATTGTGTACGTGTATACATAGAATATAACAATACGCAAGTAGTAATGAAGTAATTAGTAATAGGCATAACGTATAAGAGAACAAAATGGATAATTTCATTAATAATATGATAAGAACAACCGAACATAACAATAATTAATCAAACTCGAAGGTAATAATTTGTTCTTGGATAAATAATATATATTAAGCCGTACGATGTGAGGACGAAAATGATGATAAACGGAAAAATACTAATAACACAATATATCAATTACGGGATGTTTAGGCAGGGGAATGAGATGTGGGGTGAGGGTGTGTGTCACTTAGGTTTGATCTCAGTGTGGACTTCGTTTGTTGTGTTAAAAAAGCAATAGTTGATAGCGAGAAGTTATGTAGAATGAGTTAGTAGTGTGCGTTCGTTGAGT
>NC_051390.1:30050783-30053030 GCF_015228065.2 Penaeus monodon
GCGCAGAATCCGAACCGAGGTTAGCATTCCCCGATCCTCCAGCAAAACAAGACAACTCATCCATCTACTATAACCTCTTACATGACCTCGTGACGTAACTAGTGGTTACATGTAAAAAAATAATAGTAGTCGAATCGTCTTGAAACTATTCATGTACACATAACAGATGTCCCGAGGTCCATCACATTACGTCTCACGGGTGACACACCCGGCAGACGGGACAGAAGAACAGCGTCACACATATGAGACACCGGAAAATGAGCCTTTTCCGGGCGTCACACATGTGTGACGCCCGTCGCGAGGGGTTAAGTACTCAGTGATATTATACTAAGGTACAAGGTTATGGTTCACGCAGACCACTTGCCACCAACATCGCTTAATTAATAGTAATGATCCGTATGGGCGTAATCTTCGAGGAGGGACGACGCTGCAGACTTCCCCCCTTCATTTATCTTACCTTCGTCAGCTGGTGTGAATAGTGCTTCCCAGATGCCTCCGTTAGAACCGCGGAATAAAGAAGAAGGATATGCTACCAATGCACCGACAAGATTTATGGCGGGTTATACGAGCCTTAACCAAAAAGACACGGAAGTGCCGAATTAGAGGGTTGCCAGGATTTTTTTTCTTGATACAGAACTATTAATCTGGATCCCAATCAAAGCAATCAAGGGTCGCAGAAGGATTGTTTGACAAGTCCAGGTGGTACTGGAATGTTCAGTGGTACTGGAATGTGCTTAAGTATGTTCATAAATCCTGTGATATGCATAAGGAAGTGCAGATCACCTTTAACAATTTTTCTTGCTACTGCGAGTTGGTGGCAGGATTCCATCAAAGGCTGCTCTTCTGCATGCACGAAAGCATTCATGACGTAATTTGTTGCCGCCACGACTGTTCAAAATATTTAGGTTTGGGTAACGGTACAGAGTTTGTAAAAAAGGTGTTGGCCAGTCTCCCTGACCAGGTCAATATCAATTCTTTTACTGTATTGCCTTATATAAACTCTTACAACTGGCCATTGTGATACAGCATGACTTTTGCAAATGATATTCTTCATACTTGCCTTGCAAGTGGTGAATGATATCTGGCCTCCCTTCCAGGTTGCTGTCGTCCATAATCTTTGTGGCACTCCTCACTGTCTGCCACATAATGTGAAATATGCAAATGGGGCAGTTCAATAGACATTCGTCTACTGAACTGTAATGACGATTGAATTTAAAAAGTTTAATTTTATTGTAGGGCCTCTCAAATCTGCAGGTAGGGCCTGGCGAGGATAATTCAGTTTCGTTGACAGCATTGAGCATAGACTTTTCGGAGTGTGGATGACGACGCTCTTATAGTATAGGAAAGCTTACTGCCTAAACACGCTTGAGCGCAACGTCCAGGATTTAGTTTCTGCTTTTAAACAATGTTAGAAGCAAAGTTGTTCGGCTTGTAGGTACTGTGAACGAAATTTCTCGTCTAATTCTTTAACATTACCCGGTTTTTTTCTTATCAGAAACACGGTTAACAGAATTACACAGCAAATAAATAATTTTGCAACAGCGCTCATTCGTGTGGCACTTGATTCACCTGCGATATGATTGCGGGTACTTCATAATGTATCTTCTTTCTCTGTCAAGACTCTCCCCTTTCAAACAAATCGGTTCTACGTTAGCATCTTTCTGCTACCTTAGGGCTTACCGCGTATATCCCTTCCCACACAAAAATAAACAATTCACATTACATGGTTCACGTACCTCATACATTTATTCTTATGTAACTGGAAGGACATGCTCTATCCTTTCCTTCCTACGACTTCTTATACACCCGTCCGAAGCCTACCAACGGCACGTTCGAGTATTTTCTTTACCACCATCTTCATCTCTTCAAGCTTCATCTTGTACTTGTGCTCATGATTAGAAGGGGCTGATTCACACCATAGGAATAAGCGTAGCATTGTTACATTGCTCAATGGTGACACGTTCTATCGGCGATAGAACGGAGATTGTAATGCATTTTTTATTAAATTATTATTTGATTATGCGGTGGTATCTTTCTCATATCATGGTGCACAAGGATGCCTGAAATAACCCGTGCTTGAGTAAATCGCCTAGCAGATCTACACTTGAGATACAGTAATAGGTAAAAATAAAACCGAAATACTCGTTCGATCGGTACCTTATATTAAAGTCGTTGTGAGCCCATACTGACGTCCATTCATATAAGAAATGTTTTATGCTAGAATCATTATTCGTTTCAACACCTTCC
>NC_051390.1:30058130-30068130 GCF_015228065.2 Penaeus monodon
ATTCATGCATGCATAAAACTTTATATATGTATATATAAACAATATTTATTTGTATAAATAAATATATTTTTGTGCGTGTGTGTTTGTGTATACAAATATAAATATATACATAATACATATATATTACATTACATATGTATGTACACACAACAAAAAAATGTGTGTGCATGTGTGTGTTTGTGTGTTGTTTATGTGTGTGGGTGTACATTGATGTATGCATATATATATATATATATATATATATATATTATATATATATATATATTTTATTATATTATATATATATTTATATATTCAAAATATATATATATATATATATATATATATATTATATATAAATAGAATAGATAGATAATAGATGACAAATAGATAGGTATAGATATGTATAGATATATAGATGGGATAGACACTATACATTACATATATTGGAATATATGTTTATATATATTAAAAAATTTAAAATATATATATATATTATTATTATATATTTTTATAATATACATGTATTATATGTTAATTTGTATGTATGTTCTATATATCTATACATATCTATATCTATCTATCTATCTATATTTCATATATCATGCACACTCCACTGAAAAGTGTATGATATATATATATAGATATACAGGTAGATGATAAATAGGGTAGATAAATAAATAGATAGATAGATAGATGGAAGATAGAAGAGAGAGGAGAATAGAGATAGATACAGATAGATAGATATTTATAGAAAAAGAAAGAGAGAGAGAGAGAGAATGGAGACATATAAGTGGAAGGAAGAGGAGGAGGGAAATGAGGGATTAGGAAGAGGAAGGAAAGGAGAGATAGAAGTGTAAGGAGGAGGAGGAGATGGAGGTGGAGGTGGAGGAGGAGGGAAAGAGCAAACGGAGATATATAAATGGAATGAGGAGGGGAAGGGGAGGGAGACGAGGGAAAGGGGGAGATTTGAAGTGGAAGGATGAGAATGATGAGATGATGATGATGATGATGATGGGAGGAGAGGAGATGATGATGATGATGAATGATGATGATGATGATGATATGGTGGTGGTGTGATTATGATGGTTTGGGGGTGGTGATTGATGGAAGAAGTGGAGGAGGGGAAGCAGGAGGGAGAAGGAGGAGGAGGAGGGGGAAGGGGGGAAAGGAGAAATAGATGTGGGAGGGGGAGGGGGAGGAGAAGGAGAGTAAGAAGAGGAGGGGGGAAGGAGGGAAAGGAGAGATAGAAGTGGAAGGAGTAGGAGGAGGGGAACAAATGGAAAAATAGAAGTGCTAGGGAGGGGAGGAGAGAGGGGGGGGGAGAGATGAATTGGAAGGTATAGGAAAGGTGGATTAAGGAGGGGAAGGTGGACGAAAGATAGAATTGAAGGAGAGGAGGAAGATGATGGAAGGGAACGGCAGATAGAATTGGAAGGAGAGAAGGAGGAGGGAATTGAGGACGGAGAGATAGAATAGAAGGAGGAGGAGAGAAAAAGAATTTAAATGAGAAGGAGGAGGAGGGGAAGGGGGAAAGGAAAGATAGTTGAGGAAGGAGGAGGAGGAGGAGGGAAAGGGAAATGAGACATAGAAGTCGAAGGAGGATAGGAGGAGGGGAAGGGGGATGGTGGAGGCGAACCCCTTTACCAATGCATTTAAAAATACAAGAAAAATTGCAGCTCCCAGTAAAAAGTCGAATGGCGAGAAAAAGATTGCACGCAGATGGTATTCATCACCGAACCCAGCCATCAAATAGAGGTCGACCAAATTTTCATCGCCAAGGTCCCCTCCAGTTCGCCCAGCAGTATGTAGACAATGATCTGGATTACGGGGGAAAGGTAATCTGGAGTCATGAAAAAATATTTTGTCCACCGCGCATTGGAAGCTCCCCTGCTAGAGGTGTGCAAATTACTTTTTAACTTCTAACTTTTTTTTTTTATTGTTTAAAGATGTATGGAAAAAATACTGTCTATACAGATTATTGCCGTATGTGCCCTAATAATTTATGTTCTAATCTCTCATTCTATATTTTCCAGATGTGATAGAAAAACATCTACGAAACTGCGAGGGGGCCACGTGACTTGTAATATGTGGGAGTGGATATTCCTGCATGGGGTTGGTGAACTGGCAGAAATAGAGGGGAGATTCAATTCGGAGAAATATATCGAATTATTAAAAAGTTTTTCTCCTGTCTATGGAGCATGCCTTTTTTTTCCCAAAAACGATGGATTCCAGATAACTGCCCTACACACGTCGAGGGCATTAAGAGATGGTTTCGTGCCCAAAACCCCCTCGAGACCCCTACCATGGTCAAGAAAGGCATGAAAACTTAACCCAATCAAAATGTCGGGGCAATATTTTCAATGTCGGGAAACAGCAATGAAAAAAACCTGGGAACAGTTAATAAAAACATGAAAAGAGGGAATGGAAGTAATGCGTGGAATGGGAACTTATAAAAAGCATTCGCCTCTTTTTGGAGAGACTACGAGGGTTATAGAAAAAACTTGGTTAAAAAGGGTTTTAAAAAAAATGAATTTTCCTGTCAGTATTTTTTTTTCCCATATTTGCCTTCTTTTTCTACTTTACTTTTTTTTTTTAAGTAAAAAGGCAACTTTTTTTAAAAAAATGATGATGTTTTTTTTTCATTATCAATTCATACAAGAAAGATAGTACTTCAGTATAAAAATACATGTTATTTTCGCTGAACGGGGTTAAAATGTTTGAAATGAAAAAACTAAAATTTTAAATCGCTTGCATACTAGTAGTCAAAAAACCGCAAGGGTCAGCAATCAAATTTTCTAAACCGCCAATGCTCACAGTGAGAACCCTTTATATTACTGATTCCTAATGGATTTTGCGTATGGTTAAATGTTCTAAAATTGATTTATTTCATGGGAAAAACGTCTTCACCACCGCTTTTAGAAACCTGCATTTTTTCTAAAATTCCCTATACAAAGAGAAAAAATTTTTTTTTACGTTGGGGCACTAAATAAAACTTACACCCGTCTTTTTTAATATTTTCTAAATATTTTTATACAAGTATACCAAATGAAAAAAATATTTTAATCTTAACATCCTTTGCCTATGATTTTTTCACATTCCCTATTTGTTGTATAGCAAAAACATTTAGGCCCCTAAAAAACTATTTTTTTCTTCAAAATCAAAAACCTGATAAAAAAAGGGCTTTCACTTGATTTTTTTTCCCCCTTTTTGCAACTATGTCTTTACAAAAACAGACTTTTATAAGATAAAAAAAAAGGGGAAAAAAATATAACCCCCCCATGTTGAAAAGTTTTTAAAATTGTTGTATTGGACATGACAAAGTCAAATTCGCCTAAAGCAGGGTTTTTTTGACCAAGGATATGTTTCCCCGTGAAAAAAAAAAATTATTAGGACACACTCGATGCGGGGGGATCTTAGCAACGCTGCGTTTTTCCCCAAACTGATGGGTTTTTTTTTTCTTTCAAAACCGTTATCAAAAACAAAATTTTATATTTTTTAAATCAAACGTTCTTTGCAAATATAAAAAAAAAAGGGTGTTTTTTCTTGTTGTGTGTCTACTTTAATATTTTTGTTTACTGGCAGAAAAAGGTATAGACGAGCAACTCCCGTCGAGGAGGAAAGTTATAGAGAAGGGTTGAAATCCAGCCCTAAAGGGGAAAAAGCCGCATCCGAAGAAAATATTTTTCTAAATGACAAGAAAAAAAGCATTCTTTTTAGGAGAAAAATTTTCGCATTACCTCATATAAGGGGGGAAAAAGTTTTCTTTTCATAACTTAGAAAAAGCAAAATCCCCTTTTTTTTTCAATCAAGGGGTTGAAGTATTTGCGTATGCCCAAGCGTTTTTTTTCAGACTTGGGAAATATATGGTAAGGGTTAAATGTTATATCTTGCTATCTCTTTAAAAAAAAGCCCTTATTTATCTAAAGATCCCTTCCAAAACTCTAAAATGCTCCGGGCAATATCCGACGGGTATCGGGATCCCCCTTTCTTGTCACGAGATATACTTCATCGACATGAAACCATTAATGGGCGTGCAAAATTGAGGAAGAGGCGAAAAATAGAGTACACCATGGAATACTTTTCTCTCTCCTTTCGTGAAAACCCGATACTTATGTATCTCCAGGGAAATCGCACTCTTCAATCTTTGACCAGGAAAAACCCCAGTTCTAGATAGCAAAAAAGTTTTAGAAATGCTCCGCCTCGGTTGTTATTTTTAGCACTCGTTCTTCACCCCACTCTTCCGCTAGCTCACGCCGTTCCCCCTATCAAACATGCCATATCTTGCGGGCGAGGCCTCACCTTCTCCAAAAATCTGCTCCTCCCCTCTCCCCTCGCTAAGCCGATCTGTTTTTACCGCGAGGAGTAAAAAATGGTGTTTAATCATAACTGGAGTTAAAAACAAACTTCCCCAAAACCCTAATATGTTTGACATTGATTGATTAGAATTGGGATGCTTAACCTATCAAGCTTGGAGGTTCCTTGCGAAGAAAAAAAAAATTTGTAAAAAAACAGTTATACGTCTTTCTTTAGTAGTATAAAATGAAAATTACTCGTATCTGAAATACACAATCAACATAGTAAAAACTTTCCCGCGATATTTGTCAGAATTTAAAATTTCCCATCATTCTTAAAAAGTTTGCTTCCCCTTTTCCCGCATTTGTTTTTTTTTTCCTTTCGCAGACAAAAATACACGATAGCGGGGAAACGATTTGCTTCTTCCGGATTCACCTCTGTCGGGAAGGAGCTTCAAAAATCTGAAAAGGGCTTAAAAATACAAACAACCCACCCGGCCTTACATGCTAGTTTTTATAAAATTTTTCCTTATGTAAAGTGAAATTCTTATTTTTAAAATGACAAATAATGTTTCCCAAGGGTTCATATAGTTTTTTTTTTGCATAAAATCCCCTTTAAAACCCCTTTGTTTTAAAAGAAAAAATAAGAAAATTCCCCAAAAACTTTAAACAATTTTGTTTTAAAAAAAAAAAAAATCATTGATGTTGATTGATTATTTAAGTTTATCTGCCCCGCCACGGCAAAAAACCCAAAAAATTTATATAAAATAAAATCATGAAAATGTCTTATAAATTTAAAAAGTTATTGTATAAATATTTTGCACCCTTATATTTTGTTAAATATTAACTCCTTGGGAACTAATAAGCCTATGTCAAAATCCTCCATACATTTTCCCGGACAAGTACATACGTCTGAAAGCTGCCTTTTCCCCACAAAATGTGCGACCCCCAATGGCACTCCTCAAATGTGGTGCCTTTTAGCTGTCTCAGTGACCGTTCTAAACCCTTGTTAAAAAAACTTCTACTTG
Organism: Penaeus monodon; assembly: GCF_015228065.2. Classification (NCBI taxonomy): domain Eukaryota; kingdom Metazoa; phylum Arthropoda; class Malacostraca; order Decapoda; family Penaeidae; genus Penaeus; species Penaeus monodon. The sequence goes on from NC_051390.1 coordinate 30,063,433, forward strand.
GTGGTTACTTTTAAACATTCAGCTGTAAACTGCCTGCAAATAGCGTCTTCTTCGTCGTCAGAGAATATTCCCCCGAAATGTTTGACCGCGCCTAGACGGGGACTCTATACCCCGACGCGCCGCACTCAACCGACGGGGGAGCGCGCGGGGGGAATAAAACCCACGGGGCGCCCGAGGGCGGGGCGGGGGGGGGCGGGGGGAGCGTCGCCGCTTGCTTTTAAAAAATATTGCTTCATGCGGCTTTTTCCCCCTTTAGGACTGTGATTTTAAACCCCTTTCTCTATAACTTACCCCCTCGACTGTATTTTTTGTCATCATATCCCTTTACTGCCATGTAAACAAAATTCAAATGAGCCACAACAAAAAAGCACCTTTTTTTTTTATTTTTGAAAAGACGTTTTGATTAAAAAATAAAAATTATAGTTTTGATAATTGGGTTTTAAAAAAAAAAAAAAAAAACCCGCATCAGTTGGAAAATCCCCTGCGGTCTGCTAAGTCCATCGATCGAGTGTTCCTAAATTTTTTTTTTACTCACGGGTAAACATACTTTGGTAAAAAAAATCCCTGTTTTGGGCGAATTTGACTTTGTCTTGTCCAATACCGTAAAATTTAAACTTTACAACTGGGGATTTATTATTTTACCTCTTTTCATATTTTTAAAAAATTCTTGTTTTTGAAAAAGACAAAGTTGCAAAAAAGGGAAAATTCAAAAAAACCCTTCTTGTTAACAGGTGTTTTGATTTTGAAGATAAAATAGTTTATGGGGGGCCTTTAAATTTTTTTCGTACTACAACAATAGGGACTAGTAAAAATCAAGGCAAGGATGTTAAGATATATATATTTTTTTCATTTGGTATATTTGTATTAAGATTTTCAAAATATAAAAATCGAGTGTCAATTTTATTCAGTCCCAAACGAAAAAAATATTTCTCTCTTTGTATAGGGTTTTTGAAAAAAATATATGCTGTGTTACTTAAAAAGCGTGCTGAATTACGTTTCCCGATGAATTAAATCACCATGGCCGGGCGGTGAGGTATGCTTTTAAAGATAAAATTTAAATCTAGCTCTACTCTTGCTGCTATTTGTGAAAGGCAATGAGGGGGAAATCGGAATAAAGTTTGGTTGAATTATACCCTTGGCATTATTTGTGCCCTTTTTATAAATTTTTCTCGTTCTTGTAGAGAAAAAAAAACATTTTGCTAGAAAAAATAAAACTACAATCATAAAAATCGCCGTAGCCCCTTAAAGATAGCAACTTATCTACCCCCCTCTCTTATAGCTGTTTGTAACGGGGTGAGAAAGACCAGGGCGGGAAATCGAAAGTAAAGTTTATTTTGGATTTTTCCCGTCGGCAAGGTTATTTGTGTCTTTTTAAAATTTTTTTTCCCGTTCCCTAGGAGCAAAACAGCATTTTGCTAATTTAATGAAACTATGTACCAACTTAGTGGGTTCCGTTATAGTTCCTTTTCTTCGTAATACTTGTAGGGGGGTACTATGAAAAATTTTTTGGGGGGGATAAAAATTTCTGAAAAACTGTCCACCTTCTGTTCTAATTAATTTTTTCTTATCATTAAAAAAAGGATCCCCCAATCGATGTTTTCCCTGGGCTTTTTATATCAAAGAGAAAGCACGTATTTGGGGTGCACAGAGTTATACTTGGGAAAACTGAACATATTTCCTATTTTTGCATTGTAGTTGTCAAAATTGAGAGCTGAGGCGGGGAAAATTTTAGGAAATATACCCCTTGCCCCCTGAGGTTAAATTTCAAAAAATAACTGGGTTGGCACTGGGGACAGGTGGTGGTCCTATTGGGAGATAAATTTAAATGTTCAAAGAAATAGGAGGGGGAACCCCTTTTTGGCTCGCGCAGATGCGTTGAAAACCCCATTAAAGCTCTCTAATAGAATAAAAACCCGGGGACTTTTCAACCTTTTTGGGAAATTAAAATGTTTATAAGCTGAAATTTTCAAAGGTAAAAAAACCCAAAAATTAAAAAAAAATTTAGTTTTTTTTTTCATTTTTTTTTCCGGGTTTTTAAGGTTTTTTTAAATCCTTAAAAATTGATACCAAAAGGGTTTAGATTTTTGGGGAAATTATAATTAAAACCTTTTGGGGGTACAACCCCCAAAAGTTTTTTGATTCTTTTGGGTTTAATTTTTATTTTTATTTTGAAAGTGCTTTTAAAAGTGGGGGTGTTTTTATGCAATTTAAAAATTGCCGTTTTTTTTTCTTTTTTTTTATAGGGGGGGACCTTTTTTTGGTTCTTGAAAGCATTTAAGGCTGTGGGGAAAACCGGTTTCATTCCCAAAAATTGTATTTTTTTATGTTTTCCTTTGGGTTAGAACGCTTTTTTTTAAAAAAAAAAGGATTTTTGGTTTTTTCAACCCCCAAAAAAAATTTTTTTGGGTACTTTTAGATTTTTTTTTATTATGAGAACCTTTTTTGGGGTAAGAAGCTTTATATTTTTTTTTTTTTTTTGAGGGGGGAAAAAAGTTCGCAATTTTTTTTTTAATTTTGTTCCTTGCAATTTTTAAGGGAAATTTTCCCTTTTTGGTTTTTTATAAAAAGGTGCAACCCCCGTATTTTTAATTTGAAATTTAAAAATATTGATTAAAAAGGGGGGGGGTTTTTTTTTTGGTTTTTTTTTTAAAAGGGAAAATGGGTTTAAAAAAAGGATTTTGCAAATATTTTAATTTTTTGCATGATTCTAAATTTGGAAATTTTTTCATTTAGTAAGGGTAAATTTTTTCCTTTTCTTGGTTGGGGATCTCGGGGGGGAGGCCCCCACCGTTTCCCTGTAGAAGTTTTATTTTTTCTTTCCCCTTATTTTTTTTAATTCTTTTGGGGATAAAATTTTATGGGGTTTGTACCTTTAAGGGCATTTATGGGAAGATAATAAAGGGGTTTGTTTAGGAAATTTTATGATTTTTTTACAATTAACTTAATATTGGGTGGGGGGAAAAATTTAAAAAAGTAACCGGCGTTTTTTTCGCTTTTACCATTATTGCTTTCCTACGGGATTGGGGGAATTGCGGGGGGGGGGAAGGAGGCTTTCCCCGTTTTTTCGGACTTTGCGTTCGCAGCTGGGTGCATTTTGTTTTTTTGTGTCCTTCTTCCTCTTATTCTTTTCTTATTACTTGGGGAGAGGAGACACCCCTTAGGTAGCGGTTAGGCTCATTGAGGGACTTTATGGTTTTTGATAATTAAGGGTTCATCGTCTGTAGCGGATTATTATGATTCAGTTCAAATCAAAAATGGTGATATTTAAAAAGGGTTTTTTTCAAACGAAAAAAGTTTTTGTATGGTTTTTTTTTCCTTTACCTTAAATTTATTCTTATCTTGGAAGTGAGAGAGGACCAAAATGAATGTTTCGACCTTTTGGTGACCTTTATTTTGGTTTTTACGTTTTTATATTAGGAGGACGGTTTCGCTCGCTGTAAACAGAATTTAATTCCGTCCCCTCTCGGTCAAGTTTAAACATTTGGGGGAAATATTGCGGTGGTAATGGGAGGAGCCGCGGGTGAGTCAAAACTGTAGCATCTGCCTACGGGTAAAAGATTTCGGTTTTTCGATATTGGTCCCCTCTTTTTTGTTTTTGTGTACTATTTTTTGGGCTGTAAGGTGTGCGTGTTAGTCTCATTAGCTACGGGCTGGGGTTACTGCTTTCACTCTCGAAAAGGGTTTTTTGATTACGGTGATCATTGATCTATGTCAAACCCGCATTGGAGGGGGTACTCTCTGTACATCACTGGGTTTGAGTAAAGATTTCGATCGGATTTGATTAGTTAATCACTTCGTGGTCATCTTTTTTTTGTTGATGCACCCTCTTTTAAACCCCAAGGTGTGCGCGTTTGCCTCGTTAGCTATGGTCTAGTGGTTGCCTCGTGATCATTATCCGCTTTCACTCTCGACAAAGGTTTTTGTGGGGTTTCGCGTGATCATTAATCTATGTCCCCGGTCACCTGCATTGGAGGGATCTCGTCTTATACCATTTGTTTCATTATTTCTCTTTTGATGCGTCATGTACAAAAAAATGCAATGTGAAGTAGGGTTTAAAGATTTCCGGGGATTTTATGTTGTTGTGGCATTGGGTTTCGGGTTTTCGGTTTTTGGGTTTTTTGTCCCAAAGGGCACTATTACTCCGGGCACTGCCCACTTTTACATTATGTACGTGTGTGAGGTGTTCGTTTTGTCCCCACATTATCCTGCTTTCACTCCGATAAGGTTGTGTGGTTACGCTGTGATCATTAACTATTCACCTGTCCCTGCTTGGAGGGGGTCTCGTCGGTCCTTTTGTTTCTTATTTCTCTTATAGGGATCATGTCGAAAATAAAAAGCAATGTGAAATAGGTTAATGATTTCCGGGGATTGTTTTGTTGTTGTGGACATTGTTGCGGTTTGCGGGTTTTTGGGTTTCGTCAAGGTCACTGATTACGTCACGGGCACTGACCTACTGTCACATTTATGTACTAATGAATGTGCCCCTTCTGTCGTTTACCTATACTTTTTTTTAAAAATAAATATATATAGTGGTTTTATACACAATAAGGGGAAATGGAAAATTATACCATAACATACAATATACAAAAATAATAATATTACATGTATATTATGTTATATATATATATATATATATATATATTTAATATAATTATATATATATATATATATTTAATATAATATATAAATATATATATA
>NC_051390.1:30070630-30120630 GCF_015228065.2 Penaeus monodon
TATTTTTTAATCGACGGTTTGAACCCCACACAGGACATACAGTTTTTGATTTGGTTTCACCCGAGATAAATAATAGACTTAGTAAAAAATTGAAACTTAAACAAAAGAAAAAGAATTATAGAAGAAACCTCAGTAAAAAAACAAAACAGCTAATTACATAAAATAATAAATACAGCTAAAACATATACAACAAAACAAAAAGTGTACGCACCAAACTCTCCTTTTAAGAAACAAAATAAAACAAAAAGTAAATCAAAAGTCTCGGGTGGAGTGTATATACAGTAATAAAAAATGTAAAAACGACAAACATAAAAGTAAGGGAGGTAACCAGCTGCATAAATAAAACGCGTGGTAAAAGAGGATGCAAGCCAAGCTAAGGGAACGCCCAACAAAAACAAACATGTAAGCAAGAGTTGTCTAATAGTAATAAAAATGTGGAAATAAAAAGATTAAGTAAAAACAGTTCCTTATGAATCTGAAGTTATGCAGCTGACAACCTACATAAAATCAATAAAAAAAGGTGACATAACACAAAACACAAAAATCGAAAGCAGTAAAACTGTGAGATTTGTAAGATATGGGCTGTGCCACGTAATGTAAGAGTGCAAGCCTTATATACTAAAACAAAAGAACAAACGAGTGAAAACATAAAACAAATTAAGTGCTAAAATAGCCACGACAAAGACAAGGTTACACTGACATGCATAGCATGAACCCTTCAAGAGTATCATTCCCGTGTGTACATTCTCCGAACGTACAGTGTTCGTACATGCATGTATGTGTGTGTGCGTGTGTGTGTGTAGGGTCAGACGGAAGTGGTGGGTCCTGTAGGATAAGGGCAAGGAAGGGCGGTAACGGCAAGGATTGGAAGGATTTAGGAAATTCGAAAGAGTAGTACAAGGAAAGCCTCAGGTATGTGAGAATTAGGGGGCGAGGCTGCGTGAGAGACGGGGTGAGGCTGCGTGAGAGACGGGGTGAGGATGCGTGAGAGACGGGGTGAGGATGCGTGAGAGACGGGGTGAGGATGCGTGAGAGGCGGGATGAGGATGCGTGAGAGACGGGATGAGGATGCGTGAGAGACGGGGTGAGGATGCGTGAGAGACGGGGTGAGGATGCGTGACGACGGGGCGAGGATGCAGAGAGACGGGGAGAGGATGTGTGAGAGACGGGGAGAGGATGCGTGAGAGACGGGGAGAGGATGCAGGTTGCGGGAGCTGGAGACAGGTTGCAGGTTGTGGCAGGGAAGAGGTTTCCAAACCCTCAAAAACCCAAAACCTAAAAACAAAACTAAACCTAAACAATCAAACTTAACCTAAATTAATGAAAATAACCTAATCTAACCAAAACCCTGACCTGAAAAGCCAAAATAATCAAACCTAATTTTGCAACTAAACCTATCTCACCGAAACGAAAAAATCAAAAAAACTACCCCAAAAAACTAACCTAGGCTTCTGAAGTAAAGGTAAAATATTCTACGTAACAATCTATCAACCCTAACAAAACCAAATCGTTTTAATTTAAGCTTATCAAAGAAAACTAAACCTAACCCATCTTAACTTAAAACTAACCAAACCCAAAACCAAAACCCTTTTAACCCAAATTTAGCTAAACCAAACCTAATATACTAACCAAATTTAGCTAAAACAAAACCAAACCCAAACAAACCTAATCTAACATAACACAACATAACGAAACAAAACCCTTTCTCAATCTGAATAATTAACTTAACAAAAACCTAACCAAAACTTCCCTAAACTAACATAAAAACGGAACATAACAAAATAAAACCCAAAACTTTAAAACTAAATCTAACTAACATAACAGGACAAAAAAAGCTAAACCTTTCTAATCTAATGCAACCCAAGATAACTAAACCCAACCTAGCCTAACAAATCTAACCGAACTAACTTAAATAACTTAACTAACCTAACGTATCCTAAACCAACTAAACCTATGCTAACATAAAATAACATAATCTATCCACCTAAAACGTCATCTAACCTAACCAAGGCCAACCTACCTAACTTATATAAAAACTAACCTAACCTAACCTAACTATACATAACGAAACGTAACCTAACCAAATTAACCTATTCAAACCTATCCTAACATAATATAACAAAAGCAATGAAATCTAACGTGACTTAACCTAACCAAGATACTAGGCAGGTAGATACACAGAATAGATAGATGGGCCGGTAGTAGAAGGCTGATAGAAACTAGGTAGGTAGATACGTAGAAGTAGATAGAAGTGTAGTAGAAGGTAGGTAGATACCAATTATCTAACTGGACATATAAAATTATACAAAACATACCTTATATAACACAGAAACATAACACATAAAATAAATAATAAATTATATATATATATAATATATATATATAATAATATATATATATATATATAGATTATATATACACTGTACATATACACACACATACATATGTATGATACATATCTACCTATCTATTTATCTACGAATCTATCTATCTATATAAATACGTGAGTGTATGTATGAATGTATTATTTATATCTATGTATTGCATATATTATATTAATATATATATATATATATATATATATATATATATATTATATATATATATACATACACACACCTAATATTAGTATATGTACATATATGTATATATTTTTTCATAACATGTGTGTGTATGTGTGTTGTGCCTCTGACCCGCCCACCTCTCATGCTGGCTACACCCCCAACAGCACGAGGCTCTGCCCCCTCGGCGACTCTCTTGCCCCCACCCAAAAACACCAAAAACGGCATAATGGCCCCCAAAAAAGGCCGAAAAAGGCATCCCAAAGAGGGGGAAGGGGGGCCCGAGAGGAAAAGGAGGCGCCATTAAACCAGCGGGAGGAATGGCTGGAAGACGCGGGAGGCGCACCCAAGATGGGAAGGACAGAAAAGGGAAAAAAGTCACCCAAAATAAATGAACAAAAAAAGGGAAGGGAATAGAAAAAAGAAAAAGGGGAAAAAAGGAAAAGAAAGGGAACAATGGGGGAAAATGGAAAAAAAGAAAAAGAAGAAAGAAAAGGGGAAGAAGCGACAAATAAAATTTTGGAAAAAATAAAAAAAAAAGAAAAATAAATTAATAAAATAAAAAGAAGAAAAAAAATTTGGAAAAATTAAAAAAAAAAAAGTAATAAAAAATAAATTTTAAAAAAAAAAAAAAAAAAAAATGAAGGGAAAGAATTTGAGAACATAAAAATAAGTTTAAAACATAAGCGGAAAGGGGAAAACAAAAATAAATAAATTGAAAATTGATTGCAAAAAAAAACTAGACAAATAAATAAGAAGAAAAAAACTTGGTAAAAAAAAAAAAGATAAAAATAAAAAAATATCAAAAATATTGAATAATTAGTACAATAAAACATAATAAAAAAAATATTCCAAATAATAAATACAACACTAAAATGATATAAAATAAATAAATAATGAAAAAAATAAAAAATGATAAGTGAATAAATAAAAACTAAAAAAAAATAAAAATTTAAAAATAATAACAAACAAAAGAATAAAAAAAAAATAAATTTTTTCGCTATCCTTATCCTCTCCTTATTTGGGGGGATTAATGAGGGAAATTAGTCCCGGGGATTAACATTAAGGGGGTTAGACATAAACGTAAGATAATTAACAAAGAAATTTATTTTTTACGGGGAACAAGTGTACATCAATTCCCAATTTCTAATTTTTAGCTGGACTGAACAAACGATTAAAAAAAAATAAACAAAAATTATCAATTTCAAAATTTTTCATTTTTTAATTTATTTGTCATCATTTTAAAAAATAAAACCCAAGATCACAATATACAAACAAAATCAGTAAAAAAACAGATTTCTAATACAAGATGTATTTTTGCGAGAGTCAAAAGGAAAAAAACATCAAAATGGCAACCAGAATGACAGAATGAATACAGAATGACAATATTGCAACCAGAATAACAATATAACAACCAAATGACAATGTGGCAGCCTGAATGGCAATATGACAACCAGAATGGCAATATGGCAACCAAATGACAATTATACTACCAGTAAAAATAATAGTAATAATAATAATAACAATATTAATAGTAATAACAATATTATAACGACTATTATTATCATTATTATACTTATTATTATCATTATTGTTATTATTACAGTTATGATTATTTTTTTTTCGGTAATAGATAATAATGAAGTATATATATAATAATAATAATAATAATAATAAATAATAATAAAAATAATAATATATAATAATAATTAAATATAATAATAATAATAAATAATATAATAATCATCAAATGTCATCAAAATTCTCTTTCTCATTTTTATCATCATTATTGTCATGATTAATACAATTCTGGTAATTACTATCATTATTAGCCTAATAATTGCCAAAATCATCAAAGAAATCGAAAAAACGTCATTTTGGAGTATACTCTGAAAAGTATTTCGCTAGATTTTGCCGCTTTTTCGACTTTTGGGATTTTTTTTTTTTACCTTTTTTATTATATATGGATACAATTCCTGTTATTACCATCATTATTATCATGATTATCATCATTATAATCGTTATCATCATCATTATCATCATTATCATCATATATATATATATATATATATATATATATATATTTATATATATATATATATATATATATATTCATCTCTCTGTCTCTCTCTCTTTCTTTCTCTCTGTCTCTTTTTTTTCTCTCTCTCTATCTTTCTCTCTACCTCTACTCTGTCTCTCTGTCTCCTCTTGCTCTTTGCTCTCTCTCCCTCTCTCTCTTCATCTTAGACATTTCGCTTGCTCCTTGTGACCTCTCTCTCACTCCCTCTTCCTCTTCCTCTCTCTCTCTCTCCTCTCTCGTTCTTGCTATCCCTATCTGCCTTTTTTTTGTTAGGTTAGGTAAGATAAGGATAAGCTGGGTTGAGTTTATTGGGTTAGGTTCAGTTAGTTACGTTAAATTAGGTTAAATCAGAGTCATAAGGGTAGTTTAGGCTAAAAACATTGTGTTATGTTAGTGTAGAATAGTTATTTTATGTTAGGTTATGTTAGTTATTAACTGGTTTAGATGTTAGAACTGTAATGGTTGGTTAGGTTAGAATCGTTATTTTAGGTTAGGTTAGGTTAGATTTTGATTAAATAGGTGTGGTAGGTCTAGGTTAGATTTGGTTACTTAGTTAGGTTAGTTCTATGTTATATTTGGTTAGCTTAGTTAGATTTTGGTTAGGTTAGGTTAGGTCTACATTAGATTTGGTTAGGTTAGGTTTAGGTTAGGTTAGGTTTTGGATAGGTTGCTTTTAGGTAGGTAGCTTATTTTAGGTTAGGTTGTAGTTAGATTAGGTAGATTAGGTTTATTTTATATTTCGGTTAGGTTTAGGTTTGATTAGGTTAGCTTAGGTCTAGTTAGATATAGGTTAGCTAGGTAAGGGTTAGGTTAGTTTAAAATACGTTTAGGTTACGTTAGGTAACGTAAATTTAAGTTGGGTTGGGTTAGGTTAAGTTAGGTTAGTTTAGAATGGTTTGGTTACGTCAGAATTGTTCGTTTAGGTTATAACCATAAGGATAGGTTAGGTTACATTTACATTAGTAGGTTAGATTAGGTTTAGGTTAGGTTAGGTAAGATTCGAAAGATTAGTTTAGATGAAATTTAATTTAGGCAGGTAGGTTCGGTTAACTAGGTTAGGTTTAGGTTAGGTTTAGGTTAGTTCGTTAGATGTTTTGGTAGGTTAGGTAATTTTAATGGTTAGTTGGTAGTTAGTTAGGTAAAAAAAAAAAAGAAAATTTTTTTTTTGGGGTTTTTTTTTTTTTTTTTTTTTTTTTTTTTTTTTTTTTTTTTTTTTTTTTTTTTTTTTTTTTTTTTTTTTTTTTTTTTTTTTTTTTTTTTTTTTTTTTTTTTTTTTTTTTTTTTTCCCCCCCCCCCCCCCCCCCCCCCCCCCCCCCCCCCCCCCCCCCCCCCCCCCCCCCCCCCCCCCCCCCCAAAAAAAAAAAAGGGGTTTTTTAAAAAAATTTTAAATTTTTCCTTTTTTTTTTCAAAATTTTTTTAAAAATCTTTTTGTTTTTTTTTTTTTTTTAAAATAAAAAAACCCATTTTTGTGGTTTTTTGTCCCCCTTTTAAATTTTTTTTTTTTTTTTTTTTCCCCCCCCCCCCCCCCCCCCCCTTTTCCCCAAAAAAAAAAAAAAAAATTTTTCCCCCCCCCCCCCAAAAAAAAAAAAAATTTCCCAAAATTTTTTTTATCCAAATAAAGAAATAATTTCCATAATTTTAGGGGAAAAAATAAATAAATATTGAAATTATAAAATTTTTTTTAAATTTTATTTTTTAACCAAACAACCAAATTGAATTATGTTAAAATTGAAAAAACAACCCTTTAACTTAAAATTAAATAAAAAAAAATTACGTTTGGGTTTAAAATTAATAAAATTAACTATTAAAATTTTGGTTTTTTTTTTTTTTTTTTTATTAAATCAAACATCTTTTTTTAAAAATTTTCCAATTAAATTAAATTAATTTTTTAAAACCAAAATTTTTTAAAAAAAAACAAATTACAAAAATACTTCCAAATTAAACATAAAAAAACAAAAATGTAAATATTTAATGAAAAAAAAATCCCCCCCTTAACCAATTTAAACCTAATTTTTTTTAATAAAAAATTTAAAAAATAATTAAAAATAAATTTTAAATTAAAATAATAATTTTTTTTATTTTATTTTGGGGCAAGAAGGCCCCCTTTTCCTCCCTCCTAAAAATTTCCAAAACTTTTCCCAAATAATAACAAAACTGAAAATTTAAAAAAACCAATAAATTAAACTTTTTTTAAAAACCCAAACAAATTAGACAAATAGTAACCCTTTAAAACCTTTTTAAAAGTAAAAAAATAATAATTTAATAAAATAAAAAAAATTTTATTATGTACCTTAAAAAATAAAAAATTTTTTTTAAAAAAATCTAAAACGAAAAAATAAAAACCTAAAAAAAAATAAAATTTAAAATTTTATTATATTATTAATTTATTAATTTTAAATATTTATTTTAAAAATTAAAAAATTTTAAAAAATTTTAAAACTTGTTAAAAAATTTAAAAGAATAAATTAAAATTTAAAAAAATTTTTGTTAAAAAAATATTTTCGATTTATAATAATTTGATTTATTTTTATTTAGGGAAATTAAATTATTTTAAAATAAAAATATATAAATTAAAAATTAAAAAATTAAAAAAATAAAATTTAAACCAACTAAAAAATTTAAAAAAATTTAAGACAAATTTTTTCTAAATTTTTAAAAAAAAATTTTTTTATCCCAAAACCCCCCCTTAAAACCAAAAAAAAACCCCAACAAAAAACCTCTTTTCCATCCCAACTCCCCACCAAAAAACAACCCTCCCCCTTATCACAAATAAGCTACCAAAACAACAAAAAAATACCAAAAAAACCCCAAATTTCTACAAAAACCTCCCTTAAATTAAAACCCCAAACCAACCTCAAAACCAAACCGAAAAACATCAAAAAAACCAAAAAAAAACAAATTTTCAAAACGAAGAAATTTAAAGGGAAATAACAAAAGGAAAACAAAAAAAAAGGGGGAAAACTCCAAAAAAAAGAAGAAAAAAGGAAAAAGAATAAAAAAAAAAAAAAAAAAAACAAAAAAAAAAAACCAAATAAAAATAAATAAAAAAAAAAAAAAAAAAAAATTATTTAAAAAAAAAAAATAAAAAAACCCCCAAACGAACAAAATTCTTAAAAATTAATTTTATTAAAAAAAAAAAATTTAAAAGAAAAAAAAAAACATTAAATAAAAAAAAAAAAAAATTTAAAAAAAAAATAAAAAAAAAAAACAAAAAAATTTTAAACCAAAGAAAAATAAAGGTTTTAAAGGGGGGGTTTTAAAACCCCAAAAGCAAAATAAAAGAAAATTTTGGGAAAACCCCCAATAAAGGAAAAAAAAAGGAGGGGGGAAATTTTTGAAAAAAACGGATAAATTTGGGAAAAAAGGGATAAGGGGGAGGGATCAAAAGAAAAGGGGAAAAAAAAGGTTAAAAGAAAAAAAGGGGGTTTGGGGAAGAAAAAGAGGAGGGGAAGGGGGGAAAAAGGAGAGAAAAGGGGAAAAATAAAAAAAAAAAAAAAAGACTTAAATAAAAAATAAAATGATAAAAAAATTTAAAGATTAAAAAAAAAAAAAATTTTAAAAAATACAAAAACACCACAAAACAAAAAAAAAAAAGAAAAAAAAAGGAGGGGAAGGGGGGGAAAAAAAAAATAAAAAAATTTAAAAAAAAAAAAAAAATTAAAAAAAAAAAAAAAAACCCAAAAAAAGAAAAAAATAGGGGGTTTTTTTAAAAGGGTGAAATTTTTGGTAAAAGAAGTCCCAAAAAAAAGGGGTTTGGGGAAATAAGGGGTCCCCAAAAGGCTGAAAAGAAAGGAGGGGAGGGGGAAAAGGGGGAGATCAAGGGGAGGTAAATTGGGAAAGGGGAAGAAATTTAAAAAGGGAATAAGAAAAGGGGGGGGGAAAAGGGGAAAAGGGAAAGGGAAAAAAGAATGGGGGTTTGGGGGGGGAAAAAAAAAAAAAGGGGAAAGAAGGAAAAAAGAGGAATTTTTGGGAAGAGAGAAAAAGAAAAAGAAAAGAGAAAGAAGGAAATTTTTGGGACCCAAAAGGGGGAAAAGGGAGTAAGGAAAAAAAATGAAGAAAAAACAAAGGGGAAAGGGCCCAAAACCCAACCGAAAAGTTCCAGGGAAGAGAAGAAAAGAAAAAAACCAAAAAACCCCGAGGGGGAACCAAAAAAAAAAAAAAAAAAGGGGAAAAAGGGGGGGTTTTTTTGGAAAAATTTTCCCAAAGGGAAAAGAGGTTAAAAATTGGAAATAAGGTTTTACCCGGGAAAAAAAAAAAAAAAAAAATAAAAAGAAAAGTTAAAAGAAAAGGAAATTAAAAATAAAAAAAAATTTAGAAAAAAGATGGGGGGGAAAAAAATTTAAAAAAGACAAAAAAACGGGGGAAAGGGAAAATTTTGGGAAAGGGAAAAAGGGATATTTTGGGGGGGAAGGGGAAAGAGGGGGGGGAAGAAAAATAAAATTGGGGTTAAAAAATGGGGTTTGGGGCTTTACTTTTTTGGGGTGCCCCCCCAAAAACAGGGACCTTTTTGGTTTGGGGTTTTTTGGGGTTTTGGGTTTGTTTTTTCCGGCCCCCGCCAAAAAAAAAAAAAAAGGTCCCCGGGAATAAAAAAAATAAAAAAAAAAAAAAAAAACTAAAAAACAACCCTGGGGGTTTTCTTTTTATTATTTTTTTGTTTTTAAAAAATTTGTTAAAAAAATAGTATCGGGTGTTTAGGGCTTATCGGGGGGAGAGGGGGGGTTTTGGTTGGTGGGTTTGTGGGGGTTGTTTTGGTTGAACCGGGTTAAGAAAGCCAAGGTGCCCAGAAAAATAAACCCCGCGGGGGGGAAAAACCTTTTTGGGTGGGGACATATAAACAATTTTACATTACGCTAAAAAAAGAAAATATAATTTTAGGAAAAGGAAAAAAAGGGGGGCCTTACCCGCCGTTTTGGTGAGTGCCCGGGGGAGGGGGAAAACCCCCAGGGGCCCCAAGAAGGAAAAGCTTCCTTCGGGGGTGGTACCGTCGTTAATGTATTTCCGGACAAGTAGATAAAAAGGGGGAAAAAGGGGGAAAATTTAAAAATTTGGTAGGGGAAAACCCAGGGAAAGGGGGGGCATTTTGTGGGGGTTTTGGGTGTTGAGGGAGGTGTGGAAAAGGGAGGGGAAAAAATTTTTTGGGGTTTGTGTAAGGGGTGGGGGTGGGGGGGGGGGTGGTGGGTGGTGGGGTTGGTGGTGGGTGGGGGTGTGTGTGGTGGGGGTGGGGGTGTGGGGCCCTGGTAAGATGGGGGTGGGTTTATCATGTATTTTTCTTAGGTTTTCGGTTTTATATCATTATTTCTTTTTATTTTATTTGGGGGGGTAAAATTTGGGGGGGGGCGGGGAAGTGGATAAAGTTTTATTTGGGGGGTGTGAGGGAGGGGTGGAAAGGGAGGAAAGGAGTGTCGGGGAGACAAAGGGGGGAATGGGGAAAGGGGAAGGGGGCCCAAAAAAAAGACCAAAAAAAGAAAACGACAAAGCGGGGAAAAGAAAAGGAGAAAGGGAAAGAGGGGAACCCCCCCCCCAACCAGAACAAACCCAAACAAAAACCCCATTAACAAAAAAAGAGGTTAAAAAAACCGATTCCCAATTCCCCTTTAAGCCCTTTTATAAAAATTCCCTTTAAAAAATTTTAAAAAATTTTTAAATGTTAACCAAAAAGGGCCTTTTTTAGGAAGGGGTTTTTGGGGTAAAGGCAGGGGTTTGGTTTCCCAAATTTGAGGTAAACATTTTGGGTTTACGGCCGGAGGGAAAAGGGCTAGGCCCCCCGGGGATCTTAAAAATGGGAAAATTTTCAGTTGGTATTTTTTTAAAAGTTTCAGTAGGGTAAAATTATGACTTTAAAAGGGGGGAAAAAAAAAAACCCATTAAAAAATTTTTAAAAAATAATTTTAATTTATTGGGTTTTAAAAAAAAAAAAAAAAATTGAAAATTTAACAAATAAATTTTTTTTTTTAAAAAAAAAAAAAAAAAAAAAAAAAAAAAATAAAAAAAAAAAAAAAAAATAAATAATAAATCATAAAAAATATATAATATATTTATAAAATATTAAAAAAATTATTAAATGTATAAAATTTTATCCTAAATATTTTTTTATATAAAATTATAATTTTTTAATTAATAATTTTTTTTTATTTAAAAATATATTTTTTAATGAAAAAATTACCCAAAAAAAAATTTTTTTTTATATTATTATTTTTAATTAATTTAAAAATATTAAAATTCAAAAAAACCAAAAAAAAAAAAAAAAACCAAAAAATTAATATAAAAAAAAAAAATGATTAAAAATTTATATTTTTTAATTTAATATAAAAAAATTTTTAAAACAAATATAATATTTTAAATAATTATATTTATATTTTTTATAATACAAAAAATATACTTTTATATATTATATAATATTTAATATAATATATTATTATATATAATAATATATATATATATAATATTATTTTATTATATTAAAAATTATTTTATTTTTAATATAAAATATATATATTATATTATATATATATATAATAAAAAAGAAAATTTAAGAGGAAAAAAATATATATATAAACTTTTGCAATATTATATATTATATTATATATATATATATATATAATATATATATATATATATTATATATAATATATTATATATTTTTTGTTTTTTTTTTTTTTTTTTTTTTTTGTTTTTTTTTTTTTTTTTTTTTTTTTGTTTTTTTTTTTTTTTTTTTCTATCTTCAATTATCTATTATCTTTTATTAATTATATAAATAATATAATATATCAAATAAAATTTTTTTATATTATATATTATATATATATTTTAAAAATTATATATAATATATATATTATATATATATATATATTATATATTTAAATTAATATAATTATTTAAAATTATATACAAAATTATATTTTATATATTATATTAATATATATATATATAAATAATTTGGTTTTTTGTTGTAAAAATAGAAATAAAATTATAAAAGGGGGGAAAATTGGGAAAAAAAAGAACCAGGGGTTTTTATTTGGGGTTTTGTTCTTTATTTTTTTTTATATATATAATATATTTATATATATATATATATATATATAAAAAAAAATTTTTTTTGGGTTTTTTTGGGGGTGTTTTTTTTTTTTTTTTTTTTTTTTGTTGTTATTTATTATAATTATTATTTTATTATTATTATTATATACATATATATCTTACAATTTTTTTATATAAATATATATATATATTTTATATATATTTATATAATAATTACATAATTATATATTATATATATATATATATATATATAATATATATATACAATATATAATATAATAAAAAATAATATATATAATATATATTTGTGTGTGTGTGTTTTGGTGTTGTGGTGGTGGGGTTTTGGGGGGGGCGATTGGAAAATTTAATATATTTTTTTTTATTTTTTTTTTAAATTTTTTTTTTATATAAAATATAAATATTTTAAAAATATATATATAAAAAACAAAAACATCCCCCCAAAAATAAAATAAAATAAAAAAAAAAAAAAATAAAAAAAAAACCCAAATAAAAAGTAAAAATTTGTTTTTTTTTAATTTTTTTTTTTTTTATTTTATTATATTTAAAAAACAAAAAAAAAAAAAAAAAAAAAAAAAAAAAAAAATATATTTTATATATAATTATTATATAATATATATATTATATATTTATTATATATATATTTTTTATATCTTGTTTTTTTTTTTTTGTGTGTGTGTTTGTTTTGTATGTTTATATTATTATATTTATTATTATTATATATATATATATATAATATATATAATAATATTTATTTTTAATATTTTTTATATATATGAAAAAAAACAAAACAAAAAAAAAATATTCCAAATAACACAAAAAATAAAAAAAAATAAAAAAAAAAAAATAATTTGGGTTTTTTTTGGGGTGTGTGTGTGTGTGTGTGTGGTGTGGGGGTTTGGGTTTTGTGTTTTTGTGTGTGTTGGGTTTTTGTTTTTGGGGGCGGGGTTTTTGGGTTTTTTTTTTTTTTTTTTTTATTATCATCAATTATTATAATTTTATCTATTTTTTTATTATTATTATTAAATACATATAATTTTAATAAAACTGGTTGTGAAAAGATGTATTATATTATATTTTAAAATATATATATATAATATAATATATATAATATATTTTAAAATTTTAATATATATGTTTTTAAAAAATCAAAAAAATATTATATATAAAATATATATATATTATATATATATATATTAATAATATATATATTATGTTGGGTGGTGGGGGGTTTTGGGGGGGGTTGGTTTTTGCTTTTGTTTGGGGGGGGGGGGGGGGGGTGTGTGTGTGTGTGTGTGTTTGGTGTGGTTGTGGGGTTTTTATATATATATATATATTATAATATATATAAATAAATATATATATATATTATAAAATGTTTGTTTTAAATATATAAAATAATATTATATATATATATATATATTATTTAATAATATATATGGGGGGGTTTTGGGGTGGTGTGTGTGTTGTGTGGTGTGTTGTGTATGGGGGGTTGTTTATATATAATATATTATATATATATATATATAAATATATATTAAATTATATATAAAACAAAAAAAACACACTCAAAAAAAACTCCAAAATAAAAAACCAAAAAAACATCAAAAACATTGTATAATATATTCTTTTAAATTGTTTTTGGTTGGGTGTGGGTTTGTGGGTATGCAATTTGAAAAAAAAAAAAAAAAAAAAGAATTCTTTTTGCCCACACAACCCCATAAACCCCAAATAAACCATTCCCAAACTCCCCACCACACCCCCTTTTCGGGCCACCACCACTCTGCAAAGGGGGGGGGGGGCCCTGCCGCGGGGGCCTGCCCCAAGGGGCATTTTTGGGGGGGGAGGAAAGAACGGTTTGTTTTTTTCCCCGGCGCTTTTCATTAAAGTTTTATATTCCTCCCCTTCGCTCTTTCCCTTTCTTTCTTTTAGTTCCTTTCCACCCTCCTTCCTCTTTTCGTTTTCTCCCGGCCTTTTCCCCACCGATTTTTTTTCCCCTTTTCCCTTTTTGTTATTTTTTCATCTTTTTTTTCCGTTATCTTTTTTTTTCCTTTATTAAAATTCCCTCCTCCTTTTCCCCCCTTTTTTTTTTTTTATTTTTTTCTAACATCCCTTAAAACCCCTTTCTTCTTTTTGCTTTTTTTTTATTCTTTTTTCGTTTTAAAAAAATTCCCCTTCACCTTCCCATCAAAAGCCTTGTATTGGGGTTTTCTGTTTTTTCCCATTGAACACCTTATTTTCATTTTGGGGGTTTTTTAATCTTTTATGGGTTCTACTTCTTACACCTTATAAGCATTTTTTCATGAGGGGGGGGTTTTTGGGGGAGATCCCAATTAAAATTTCCCAAAACGTTATTTTTTGAGAAATTAGGAATTTCCCTAAGGTTTGGGTGTGGGTTAATGAGGGGAGGAAGGGGAGGATAAAGGAGAGGATAAAGGAAAGGGGGGGGGGGAGGAAAAAGAAGGGGGGAAGAGAAAAAGGAAATGGAAAAAAAATGAGGGGAGGAGAAGGGAAAAAATAAAAAATTTAAAAAAAAGAAAAAAAAAAAAAAAAAAAAAAAAATAAAAAAATTTTTTAAAAAAAGATATATATATATTATATTTTTAATTTATTATATAATATTTAATATATTATATATATATTTTATATTTTTATTTTTATATATAATATATGTATATATATATTTTATATATATGTATATATATGTATATTTTTAAATGTATATATTTTGTTATATATATATGTAATATATATTATATATATATATATATATATATATAAAAATTTTATATTTTTTTTTAATATATATATATATATAATATAAAATATATTATATAATAAATATTTTTTTTTTTCTTTGTATTTTAAAATTTTTTTTTACATATATTATATATTATATATATAATATAAAAATATATATATATATATATATAATATAATATATATATATCATATATTTGTGTTTTTTTATATGCATATATATATATAATTATAATATTAATTTATATAAAAAAATTATATAAATATTATATATATATGTGTGTGGTGTGGGGTGTGTGGTGTGTGTGTGTGTGTTTGTATGTTTATATATATAAATAATAAAAAAAAAAAAAATATATATATATATATATATATATATATATATTTAAAATATTTTAAATATTATTTTTTTTAGTTTTACCACCAAACACAATTACACATACACCTCACAAACACACACAAAAGACATATATTTGAAATTACAAATATATTAAAATTAAAAATTATATTTTATATATATATTTAATAAATATGTATACACACACCCACCACACACACACAACACACACACACACACACACACACAACACAAAAATATATATATATTATATAATATATATATATATATTATATATATATATATATATCAGGCAGAAACACACACACGGCATACAATATATATATATCCATATATATATATATTATAAAATTTTAATATTATATATTATATAAATAAATATACATATAATATGTATTTTTAAAACAATAAAATATTATTGTATTTATTATACAATATATAAAATTATATATAAAAATTAAAAATTATGAAATATAATACATATATTTATAATATATATAATATAAATCTATATATTTATATATATATATATATGGATAATAACAATATATACAAATTTTAATAGATATTTATATATCCCTACACCCACACACACACCACACACAGGTTTGTGTGTGTGTGTGTGTGTTGTATTTTTTAAATATTTTTAAAATATATATATATATATATAATTTTTATATATATATTATAATATATTTAATTTTAAAACGTAAAAGGTAGAAAAACGAGGAAAACGGTAGAAAGGGAGAAACTACAGGGGAAGTGGGAAAAAGGGAAAAAAGCGGGGGGAAAAAGGGGGTGCGAATAAGGTCAGAGGGTAAAGGTTTGGGGGCAAAAAATGTTTTTTTTGGTGGGGGGGGGGGGGAGGTTGAAAACTTCACAATCCCTTTTTTTATCTTGGGCAAAGAGCATAAAGGGGATAATGTTTATGCTGCGACTTGAAAATTTTCCTTTTTTAATATTTTTGTTGGCGAGTTGGAGAAGGGGAGTAGCTTCTTTCTAATTTGCAGCATCCTTTTTTTTCTCACACTCCCGCATTTTTATTTCACACGTAGGAAGCTGATCTCCTTAAATTTTCCTCAATCCACTGTTTTCCTCCTTTTGGGGCCTTCCTCCATTGTATCAATTCGTTCTCTTCTCTCCCACTTCCTTTTCAATCTGTGGAAAAAGCAATAAAGTCGCTTTTTTGATACACGATTTGACTACCCCAAAAATTGGTTTCCCATAAAAAAAAAAATAAAAATTTCCAAAAATTTTCCGGGCCTGTTTTTTTGGATTTTTAAAAAATTTACCTTTTTTTGCTTTTGTCCACCCAAATATTTTCCTTTTTTTTCCTTGTTCCTTATAGTTTTTTTTTTTCCTTTTTTTAATTTTGTTTTAAACCCAAAAAATTTTTTTTTTTCTCCAGATATTTTGAAAAAAATTTTTGTTCCCCAAAAAAAAAAAAATAAAATTTTAATAAAAATTTTTTGTTAAATTTTTAAAAAAATTTTTTTTTAAGGGAAAAAAAGGGGAAAATATTTTTAAATTCCCAAAATTTCCCCCGAAATTAAAATTAAAATTAACTTTGGAAAAATTTTTATTTAGAAAAAATTTTTTAAATTTAAAATTAACCTTGGAAAAATTTTTAAACTAAAAAATTTTAAAAGGGGGGGGGGCCCTTTTTTAAAATTTAAAAAAATGGGGCATTAGGGGGCACCCGACGCTTTTTGGGGGTTAATTTGGGAAAAATTTATTATAAAAAAAAAACCCCCCTTTTTAAAAATTTTTTATTTTTTTTTGAATTTAAATTTAAATTGCAAAAAAATTTAAATTTTTGTCCAAATAAATTTTTAAATTTAAAATTCCCATACCCTTTTTTAAACCCTTACATTTCCCCCCCTAACTTTCTTAAACCAGAAAATTTCTTGGACCTTGGGGCCCCGCCCCATCCTTCCCCTTTGCCCATTTCCCAGGGTCCCCGACGGTCCTCACAGGCCCCCCCATCCTTTTTTCGCCAGGTCCCGGGGCTTTCCCAACCCGCCCCCCTGGGCGTCCCCCGGTCCCCATCCGGTTGTCCAAAAAATTCAACCTAGGCGGGTCATTAAAGACAGGTGCCCAAACCGGGGGGGGGAAAATTTTAAGAAAAGGGGGCTTGGTCCCGGAGACTTTAAAGCCTAGGGGTTTTCCCCCTTTTGTAGAGCTGCCAAATCAATTTGGGGAAAAAACCCCAAACTTTTTCCCCCCGAATTGAGGTTGCCCCCACCGACAGAAAACCCCTTTCAGTCCAAAGGTTTTTAAAATTATTCCGGGGATTCCCCCCCTGAATCCGGGAAAGGGTTTCAACCCCCCCCCCAAAACCCCCCAGTTTTAGTAAGGGGGCATTAAAAAACTTATTTTAAAACGAACCCCAAAACCCAAAATTGTGGCTTCCACAATTTTCAAACGCTCAGTCTTTTGGCCTTAAAGGGTAAAACCGCTTTTTTTGATGCCTGTAGTGGGGAACCCCAGAAAATTTGAAAACTTTCCTTTTCGAGAGGTAAGCCCAGATTTTTTTCAGATTTTTTTTCCCTTCCCGGAGGGGGGCAGCCCGCGGGGGAAAGGTAAAAAAGGATATGGGAAATATCCCCCTCCGGGACCCCCACCTTTTGTTAGAGGGTAACCATGGGGTTTCCCCAAACCCCCGGAAAACCCCACCTTTGGGAGGGAGGTTCAATGTTTCCGGCCATCTCCCCTTGGCCCCCAACCCCCCAAGGGGTTTCGTTCAACCCAAAATACCGTCCTGTTTTCAATCCCAAGACGGGAATCTCCGCCTTAAAAGTTTTAGGGAAGCGAAGTTTTGATTTGGACAAGGTTAAAAGAATGGAAAAGCCCGGAAGGAAAAATTTTTTTAAAGGAAGGGGGTGTTTGGGGGGAAAAAAAAATTGGGGGGTTGGGGTTGAAGGACCCTCAGGGAAAACTGGTTTGGTTCTTTGTAGGGTTCGGCCCACCCGAATCTAGAAACAGAAAACGCTCGTGCGTTTGAACCTTGGGTTTTGCCCTTCCCCGGGGGGGGGGGCCTTTGGGCCTTTTTTTCCCCCCAAAATTTTTTTTTTTAAAAAGGCCCTGAGGAAGGCCGGGTTTCCAAAATTAATTTGGGGTTTTAAAAGGGGGAAAGACAAAATGGAGGGGAAAAGGGGTCTAAAAGATTCCTTCTTTTTTTTAAAAAATTTTTAAAAACACTCAAAAAAAAAAAAAAATTTTAAAAACAAAAGTGAAAAAGCAAAATTTTTAAAAAAAATTTTAAAAAAAATTCAGAATAAAAAAAGAAAAGGGGGAAAACCCTCCCCTTCAAGAACGGAAAAAAAAAAGCCACCTTGCCTATGCCGACTTCAAGGAACCCCAAAATGGGTCACGAAAAGCTTCCCCCCCCGACCTGGGGCCCCCCTTAATTCACCCCCCCGTAAAAATGTTGGGGAATTGGGAACCCGGTGGGTTTTATTCCTCCAAAAAAGGGGGTTTTTCCCCTTTCCCAAATTGAAATTTTTTTTGAAGGCCTTTTTAAAATGCCTAAAAAGTAATTATTTTTTAAAAAAACCTGTAAAAAGAAAAACCCCAAAAAAACCCCCCAAAAAGGCTCTCCAAAACAAGGATAAAAAAAGAAAACGTTGGGGGGTTTTTAACCAAAAAAAAGGGAAAAAAAAACATTTTAGCAAAACCAAAAAGGGCCCTGCCCCCCCCCGAATTTAAAAATGAGGCCAATGTTTGAAACGGAAAGGGGTTTTTCCCTTTACTCCCTTGATGGGCGGCCCCAAAAACCCGCCCGGGGGGGTTAAGGTTTCGAAGTTTGTGGGAAAAGGCCCCAAGGGCCCCCGGCGGGGGGTTAGGGGAGAAAAAGGGGGCCCCCCTTTTTTTAAAAGGGGGGGGCCACTAACCAAACCCCCAGATCAAAAAGCCCAAACCCCGGAAGAGGCCACCCGGGCTGGAATAGAATTGTAAAAAAAAAAAAAAAAAACCTTGAAAAACGCTTCGAAACAAATAAAAACGATTATGAAAACCTTGGGTTGAAAAAAAAACATGCCAAAGGGTTAAAACAAAGAAAAAACAAAGCAAAAAAACCCTCTGTGGGAAAAAAAAAGGCATAAAAAAATAGCGGGCTAAAAAACCGGTTGTGAAAGTAAAAAGGAAAGTATTAAAAAAACAGTAAAAGACGTAAAAATTTAAAAAAAAAAAAAAAATAAAAAAAAGAAAAACCAAGGAATAAAAGGTTTTTGGAAAATAAAAACGCCCCAAAAACCCCGAAAAAGTGGGGGGTCCCTTTTTTTCAGCCCCACGGGGTAACCAAAAAATTCCGGTAAAAACCCCCGTTCCCCCTTTTTTAAAAGGTAAGGTGTTGAAAAGGGTTTCCCGGGGGGGGGTGGGGAAAAAAAGGAAGGTTGGGGGGCGAAAAATGATTTGAAAGGGGAAAAAAAGCCGGCTTCCCAAAGGGGGAAAAATTCATACTGTGGACAAGGAAAACAGGGGGGCCTCGGGCCCCCGTTTTGGGGCCGGGCAAAGGGATTCGCATACCCCCGGGGGGGGGGGGGGGCCCCCCCCCGGGGGGTAAAGGGGCCGGGGGGGTTTGGGGCTTTTAAATCCCCGGGCCACCCCAACCGGACGACTTTTGCCCCTGGAAGGGGGCCCCAACGAGGGGGCAGGTTGAAGGGTAGGGCGCTAAGAACTACCTCCGCCCGGTCGGCAAAATTCCCCTGGGGGGGGCTTTTGGGGAATTTTTGGGGTCTACCCGTTTGGGTTTCCATGGCCGAATTCCTTGGGTTTTCCTTTAAGCCAAAAACCCCCTTTGCCCGGGGCCAGCCCCCGGGAAACCCCAAAAGTGGGGGAGGAAAAGGTGGGGCCGGGAAAAAGGATAAGGGTAGGGAGGGGGGTTTTTGGGAAAGAAAAGGGAAATGGAAAGGGGGGATTTAAAAAAAGGCCTCGTGGGGAGTTTTATTAAGGGTTTAAAAGGGTTTTTTTAAAAAAACCCCCCAAAATCCCCAAAAAAAACGGTTGAAAAAAAAAACCAAAAAAAAAAAAAAAAAACAAAAAAAACCAAAAAGAAAAAAAACTTAAAAAATTTGGCGTAAATTCGGGTGACCCCGGCCCCGGGGCCCCAACAACCCACGCCCCAGGGGGCCGTACGGGGGGCGCCCTTTTAAAAAAAGGGGAAAACCTGGGCAACCCGAACCCCCTCAAAAAAGAACAACTTTTTCTTAAAAATTTAAAAAACCCGGGTTTAAAAAAAGGGCCCCCTTTTTTCCGGCCCCCAGGGGCCCCCCGGGGGGAAAACAAAACAAAAGTTTTCCCCATTAAGAGGGGAAAACCCCCCCGCCCACCAACCAAAATTCCCCCAAAAAAAAGGGGTTCCCCCCGTCAATGCATGCCAAAAGGGGGTTCCAAACCCCACCCTCCCGACCAAAGGGGCTGCTTCCGGGGGTGGCCGCCCCCTGGGCCCCCCGGGGTTCCCTTTCCCGGACCAAAGGAAAAAAGGGGGAAAAGGGGGCAAGGTAAAAGCTCAAAACAAAAGGGAAAATGGGGGGGGGAAGGGGGGGGGGGGGGGAAACCCGCCCAACCCCCCCCCCAAATCAGACCCCTTCCCCCCCAAAAGCGCCCCCGGAGGCCCCAATTTCCCCCGGGGGAAAAACCCCGGGTTTTCCCCACGGGGGGCCAAAAAAGGTGAATTTTCCCCGCCGAAAAGAAAAAGGGGATGCCCAGGAAAGGCCCCCCCCTGACGAAAAAATGGCCCGAGAAAAAACCCCAAAAGACAAGCAGGCTCCCGGCCCAAAACCCCCGTGTCCCGGGACCAAAAAAAAATAAAAATTAAAAAATTTTAATCCCTTTTAATTAAAATTTTTATTAAATAATTTATAAAAATAAAAAATTAATATTTTTTGGAAAATTTTTTTTTAAAATAAATTTTTAAAAAGGGTAAGGAATTAAAAAAAACCCCCCCCCCCCCCAAAAAAAGGGAAAAATTTTTTTGGGTTTTATTTAAATTTGATAAAAGGGGTGTGTGGTGTTTTGTTGAAAAAAATTGGAAAAATTTAATTTTTAAATTAAAATTTTTTAAAATTTAAAATTTAAAAAATTTTATTAAATTTTTAAAATTTTTAAAAAAAAAATAGGGGGAAAAAATTAAAAAAAATTCTTAAAAATTGGTGGGTAAAACCCCAAACCGAACCCCCCCCATAATTTTAAAAAAAAAATTTAAATTCCAAATTTACCCCGGGAGGTGAGGGGGGATTCTTTTGAAGATCATTTAAATTTATATAAAATTATTTAAAAAAAAAAAATCCAAATAAAAAAAAAAAGGAAAAAGGGGAAGGGTTGGGTTAAAAAATTAAAAAAAAAAATTAATCTAAAAGATTGTAAAATTTGTGAGGGGTTGCCTTTTTGGGGGGGGGGTTGGAAATGGGGGGTTTTGGGTTTTTGGGTTGGGGGTGGGGGGTTTTGTCCAAAAACCCCCCCCAAACCCCCCAAGGGGGGTGTAAGGGGCCAAGAAATACAAGTTTGGGGAAAATTTTTGGGGCCTTATTTTTTTTTTTTTTTAAAAAAGGGTGGGAAGTAGCCCCGAATGCAGCCCCGACCCCCGTTTTGACCAACAATTTTCGAAGATTTTTTCGGGAAAAAACAGGGTAAAAAAAAAAAAGAAAAGAAAAAAAAAAAAAAAAAAAAAAAAAAAAAAAAAAAAAAAAAAAAAAAAAAAACCCCAAATGGCTTCAACCCCAAAAAAAAGTCCAAAAAATTTTTTTTTCCCCCAGGGGGGGCAAACCCCCCCTAAAAAAAAACCGGGGAATTTTTCCCCCCCCCCCCCGTTCTGGGAATGAAAGGGGGGAAAAGAATGGCTGATGGTGGGCCCCCCCAAAAATAATTGGGGCCCGGGGCTGGGCCCCAACCCGGTTTGGAAAAATAAAAAAGGCAATCTTGGGGGAACCTTACCGGGGGGGGTTTTTTCGAATTGGAACCCGCCCTTAGGGACTACAAAAAATAGGGGCCTTGGGGAAAAGGGGAAAAACACCAATGGGGGGGCCGGAAAAAGGTTTAAAACACAATAAAAAAAAACGGGGGGTTTTTTTTTTTTTTTAAAATTTTTTTTGTTTTCCCCCGGGGGGGGGGGTTTTTTTTGGGTTGTCTTTTTTTTTTGTTTTTCCCGGTTTTATTTATGGGTGTTTTGGGGGGGTTTTTTTTTTTTAAAAAAACCATTTTTTTTTTTTTTCTCTTGGGTTTGGGTGGTTTGGTCCCCTTTTTTGGGGAAATGCCGGGCCCCTTTCCCCCCAAAAGGGGTCCAACCCCCCTTTACGAAAAGGAAAACCCCCCTTTTTTTTTAAAAATTTTCCAGGGGGGGAACTATTTCAAGCTTCTTTCTCTTCGGCCCTTTTGACTTCCTTCACCTGTTGATTGGAAAAAAAATAGGAGCACCAAAAAAACCCCCAGGGTTCCCCCGGGGGGGGCTCCTTTTTTTTCCCCCCCCCTTTAAAGGGTCTGGCCGCCCTTTTTTTTTTTCCGGTCCCCACAACTTTAAAAGTCCCCTAAAAAAAAACCCTTTTTAAACAACTCCTCTTTTTTTTTTTAATTTTTTTTTTAAAAAAAGGAGGGGTGGGAATTTTTTTGTTTTCCCCCCGGGGGCCCCCCTTGATTCTCTCAAAACCTTTTTGTACCTAAAGGCCCGGGGGTTTTTTAACTTTCCCCTTTTTTAAAAATTTTTTCCCTTTTACCCCAAATGGGGGGTTTTTAAAAACCCTTCCTACCTGGGGCCCCCTTTCCGGGGGGGTTTTTTTCTGGGGGTTTTTTTTTTTATTGGTTGGTCCGGGGTTTTAAATTTTTTTAATTTTTTAAAAAAATTTTTTTTTATCCTTGTGGGGTTTTGAGGGGAAAATTTTTAAAATTTCCCCAAAAAAAGGGGGTTTTCTAGTTAGTTTTTCCTATCCCCCTTTGTTCTTTTTTTTTCGGGAAATTGGGGGGTTTCCCCCTTTTTGAAAAAATTTCCCCCCCCAAAATTTTTTTGAAAGGGTTCCAAAAGGTCTTAAATAAAAAAGGGGGGGTTTTTTTTTTTTTTTTTTTTTTTTTTTTTTTTTTTTTTTTGTTTTTTTTTCTTTTTCTCCCCTTTGGGGCCCCCCCCCCTTGGTGTTTTGCTTTTTTTTTTTCCCCCCTTTTTTTTTTTCCCCCCTTTTCCTTTTTTTTTTTTTTTTTCCCCCCCCGGGGGGGTTTTTTTTTTTTTTTTTTTTTTTTTTTTTTTTTTTTTTTTTTTTTTTTTTTCCCCCCATTTTTTTTTTTTTTTTCCCCCCCTTCCCTTCCTGGGGAAAAAAATTTTTTTTATCCTCGGGAAACCAAAGAAAGGGTTTTGGGGTTTTTACAAAAGGGAAGATTGAGGGGGAAAGAAGATTTTAATTTTTTATGAGAAAAAAAACCCTATAATAGGTAAACAGATTTAAATTTTATATTGGTTTTTTTTGTTTTTTATTTTAATTAGTTTATTTTAAAATTATAATTTTAAAAGGTTTTTTCGCGGGGGCCCCCAAAAAATAAAGGGTTGAATCATGCCCAAGTTTTTTTAATGGATGGAAAAAATCTAAAAAAGAAAAAAAAAAATAAAAAATTTTTTTTTAAAAGGGGAAAGGGGGTTTTTTTAAAGGGTTTTTTGGGAAAAATTTTTAAAGTTTATCAAAAAATTTTTAGGGGTTTAAAAAAAATTTTTTTTTGATTGTTTTTAAATTTGTCTACCCCAAAAGGTTTTAATTTTATTTAAAAAAAAATATTTTTATAATTAATTTAAAAAAAAAAAATGGAAAAATTTTTTTTTTTTTAAAAAATTTTATTTTTTTTATTATTTTATAAAAAAATTTTTTTAATTTTAATTTTAAAATTTTTAAAAAAAATTTAAAGGTCATCCCAAAACTCAAACCCTTTTTAAGGGGAAAAATCTAAAATTTTTAAAATTTAAAAAAAAAAAAACGTTGTAAAACCCCCAATTTTTAAAATTTTTTTCCCTTTTTTTTTTAAACAGTATTATATATTTATTATTTTAAAATAAAAAAAATTTTTTTTTTTTGGGGGGGTTTTGGGTTGTGGGATTAAATTATTTTCCCCAAAAAATTTTAATTTTTTTTAAATAATTTAAAAAAATTGGGGATTAGGGTTTTTTTCTTAGGGAAAGGGATAAAAATTTAAGGTAATATAAAAAAATTTATATAATTATATTAAATTTTTTAAAAAATAAACCCAAACCCCCTAAACCCACCTTTTTAGGGAAATATTATTATTTTTTAAAATTAAAAAAAGATTATTTTAATTAAATTTATAAATTTTTTTTTTTATTTTTGCTTATATTATATTAAATAATTTAAAAAATAGGGGATAAATAAAAAACATTTTTTTTAAATTTAAAAAAAATTTTTTAAAATTTAAAATTTAAATTTTTTTTTAAGGGGAGGGGGGGGAACAATTTTTTTTTAATTTTTTTAAAAATTTGGGGAACTTTAGATTCGTTTGTTTAATTAAATTTTCCAAGGGGGTTTTGTGGTTTTAAAATTTTACTGTTTTGGGGAAAATCCCCCCCCCGGTGTGATTTTTTTGAAGGAAGTTCCTGCCAGGAACCCTTGGTTCTTTTAAGTTTTGGATTTTTTGCGTCCCCGGGGATCGGGCCATTGCGCGATTAAAGGAAAAAAATAATTATTTTTAAATTTTTTTTTAAGGTTAATAAAAATTTTACTAAATAAGATTTTAAAAAATTTTTTTTTAATAAATTTTTTTTTTTTTAATGGGCATTAAATTTTTTGGGGGTAGGGGGAGACCTTTAAATTGAAGGGGGGGGGGGCCCTTGTTCCCGAAAAAATTAGGGGGCCCCCCCCTTTATGTTAGGGGTTTAAACGGGTCCATGGTGGAAATTTTTTTTTAAAAGGGGGTCTTGTTTTTTGTGGGTTTTTTGTGTTTTTAAAAAAAAATTAAATTATTATAATTTAATAATTTATTAAACAAAACAAAATTTTCAAAATAATCAACATTTAGGGCCTGCTGGGAAGGTTGTGAGAAAAGGTAAAAAGGGGGGGAAAAAAAAAAGAAGGGGAAAAAAAAGCCCGCTTCTGCCGTCCGAATCTTTGAGAGGAGCCCGTAGCCCTTTCGAGGAAACCCTCAAATTATTATTTGTTTACTTTCACGTACCTCTCATGCGAGGATGAGGTGGCACGGAGTTCGCATAGTGTCGTCCTAGATTTATCCAGTGAATAATTCTCGCTACATGCGATTCTGTTTCGTACTTCTGTGGTCTGTGAGCTCCAGGGCTTCGTATGCATGGCTTTGAATGTGATCAAAAAAGATGGACGCGCGGTTCATGAGGATAGAAAACAGTTTGCCACAGTAAAGAGTACATGAAAAAATTTTGATAACTCTCCACGGTATCTGAAATTTGATTGTTAGTGTCTGAGGAGCGTGCAGTGAACAAGGCGGGGCAAGTTAATACTCTTTAAAGTAGATCTAATTGATTGCCAAAATTCCCGTGGCAGTGCGAACTCTCATCGATTCTGCCTCTTGCTTTAATATAAATTTCGGCCAGAGGAAATTTTGTCGCGCCATGACAACACGCCGTCATTTATCAGAAACTAATTTATGACGTGCATATTCTTCGAGGATACGTGCAGGTGGTCCACCCGAACTCCGATGTTGTAAGATGATTATTAAATTGAAAGGAACGATCCCTATAGCCAAGGCTCAGGAAGACGCTTGCCGTTCTCTCGCTTGCGAGTGCGAAAATCCCACACCCCAAGTGAATAGCATTTTCGGCATTTATAGCGACTCCCGCGGTATGGCGCCGGCGCATTGCTGCTTGATATCCAAGCACGAAAAGATGATGCAATAGACCTATCATTATTTCGAGCGAATGAATGTAACTTTCCGACTTTCAGGTGAAGATCTTAAATTTTGACTGGCAAGGCCTAAGATTTTTAAAGTCATTCCAGTCTGCTTTTTTGTAACCTCGAAGGATGGGCTTTACTTGCCACATTAGCTATAGGTGCTCATTGACCAAGTTTCCAGTATGAGACGGGATGTGCGTCAGAACCGCCACAGTCCTCGAGGCCAGGTTGTAAGTGTGTGTGCGTATTTGTGTGAGTCGCCGCTCTGTTCCAGCCAAAGAGATAAGGGCGGCCCTGTCCCTACTCGCGTATCGTCGCGTCGTGAATAGCGTGCTCAGAAGTCCGGCGTCCGATGTAGTGGCAGTGTCTTTTTGTTTCGAAAATAGACAAGAGCTGTCTGCCGTTGTGCGTTGTCTGTTGTATGGTATGTGTGCGTTGAATGACCTGCCCTAGGATGTGATGCCGTTTTAACATCCCCGCGCAAAGAAGACGGAGATATATATAATTAAATCATTTATTGCAAATCGTGAATAGGCAAACTTGACTGGGGTCTAGAATATACGGACTTTCACGTGCAATAATAACTCATTATAGCCCGGATCCTGCCCCTGAGGCTGAAGAGTTCCTTAATAGCCATAAAATCAGGATAGAATGAGATGGAAGTGCGAGATAGATGATTTCGAAATGAGAAGTCGGATTTACGAAGGCGAGTGCAGAACTGAACCCTACAAACCAGACGTTTCAGTTGATTGTCTTGACGGCTAGACGAAGTGTTAATAGCCTAATGGAAATCAGTTGTGATAGAGGTGGAGAGTTAAAAGAACGACGTCAGGACTTCTTCTTTCCGGTATAGGAAGTCGTAAAATACGAGTACTTACGTTATTATAAAATGATAACTATACATTACGCTTTGTACGGATGAAGTAACATGCCAGTCTCAGAGCAGCTTCCCCGCGTCAAAGATGACTGGTCATGACATACTTTTCGTGGCGCTACGTTTGCTAGCTCACGGTAACGAGATCTTAGAGAAACGAGGACGAGCCCCCAGACTGGTCTCTTCGGTCGCTAGCAGTCCGGGGAGGGACTCCTGTGACGAGCGGAGCGCACGG
Source organism: Penaeus monodon (assembly GCF_015228065.2). Taxonomy (NCBI): domain Eukaryota; kingdom Metazoa; phylum Arthropoda; class Malacostraca; order Decapoda; family Penaeidae; genus Penaeus; species Penaeus monodon. Next base: position 30,097,393 of record NC_051390.1, read on the forward strand.
AAATCAAGAGAGAATCGGCCGGGACACATTTATTCCCGACACTCTCCGTACATGACTGTAACTCCCTAAGTTCCCCTGACGCGTGTCAGGACAGAGGAACTACGTTCCCCTTCGGAGCGGGAACACGCAGCGCCGAGTAGCCACACTCTAAACGCTCAGGACTGAAGTCGATGTGAGGCTATCCTCGCGCAGAGCATGGAGTACCACGATGATTGGAGATGGATGTCGTCATGACGACGACGAGGAGTGCGACGGCTCGTAGCGTCTCCGATGAGCACGCATGCGGTCTTTTTTGTCTTTCTTTTGGTGCATGCTTAAAGTCGGTGAAGGCGAGTTTGCCGTTTGCTGAATCGCATTCTGTGCTCTATATTTGTAGTTTTCTACCCTTAAGTGAGTTATTCTCTAGGTTGCGTGGTGCCGATTGTACTTTGTGGCACCGCCTAGCTGTGGTTGTAGTTGGGAAGTACTGTGTGCATTGGACGGTAGAGGGCGGTGGTGAGGCCTGGGTGTCGCCACTCTAAAGCCTCTGGTGTTTGTAGTTTGTCTTGTGCGTGATATCAGGTATGTCAGGTTATCGTCTTCGTAAGCATTTAAACTAGCGCGGATAACCAATCGCCTGAGCCACGTTGAAACCGCTTTTATTTTAGTCAAGTAGTGTTTGCGGCAGTTATAGCTTGTCGAATTCGGCGTCTGCGTATTGCAGCTATTAAAGCTACGTGCCTAGTATGTCTAGTATTTTGGGTGCTTGTCTGTTAGGCTATGAAGGCTGTTGTTTAGGAGAAAATGAGGTGGTAGAGCCATTGTGGTTCCCAGAGCGGAATCGGTTGGCGTCGGTATTGTGAGCATGTGAGGTGTGGAGTTTGTAAGGGGTCGCGAGATGTTGAAGCGCTAGGTTGGGTTGTTGTTTGTTTTTGTTGATTCGGCTTTTCTGATACTTAAATGTAAATTTCTTTGAGTTTGGGGCAAGACACACTGACAGCCGACATGCCTATGCCCCCCTCGCAGCTGCAACATCTGATGCGTTTTTATGATTGCAGTGGCAAAGAAGTGTCCAGGTTTCTCCTACATCTGCTGCCATAACTCTGATGAGTGTGTGCATGTGGTTTTAAGAGTGATTGAATCTGCTAGCATTTGAGAATTGACACGTCAACCTGAATAAAGCTCTCAAGTTCCACATTATAGGTATGGGGACGGATGTGTTAAACATCACAATCCACGAGATAGGAGCTTCTTTGCCATCACTCAGGCGCCAGAGGCAGACTGCGATTCCTATCTACAATGCGTGAGCACTCTGGGGCGCTTTGTAAACATCAACCGCACAGTGACGTAGTTTTGGCCGAGACTCTCGCCTGGATAGACTCGCACGATCGTGGCAGGATTGTCTTGTCGATCCTTTTTCGCCACACGATCCGCTGCATTTAGCCTAGTCTCAGAGCGGAAGGAGCCGAGAGTGTTTGACGCCTTGATCATTGTTCTGCGAGGTATCTTGCGCCAAGTCGAGCCACGAGAGGAAGGGCCGTCAGCTGTTCAGGCTTTGGCAACAACAACTTTATCAGCCATATGAACTTGAAACAGATCCCTTGTGCTCACGAGCAACTTATAGGCATAGAGAAGACTGTTCTGGAGAGCCACCTCACAGGAGATAGGACTCCCCAGAACATGATAATTTGATTACGTGCACCCTATGCAAGCATAGCAACAGAGGCGTGATGTATGAAGGTCAGGGAGGGAAGTCTAGACCAGTAGAAGCCCTAATATTGAAAGGATGGTCTAGCAAAGGGCGGGTAGTGGTATCAAAAAGAAGACACACTGGGCCAATTAACAGCTCTTTAGCTAGTTTGGTTAAGGGCACTTGGGGTCGCGGCCGTCGCCAAGCTTCGAGGACGTTCAGGACCCCACTCGCCCGAAAGGGGAAAATCTAACCTTATGACGGTCGGCCGGCACCTCGCAGTTAAAACTGCTAATGTTCCACAGTGCTTCGTATTTTTAATTGGTAAGCCACTCTGGCTACAATTAAAAATACTAGCCTCAAAGCAAGAGTTTGCTAGCAACGATAAAACCCCAAGCTATACATCAGCACAAGGGCCCTAATGCACCTCGTCTAGCTGACGTGGGGGTGTCAAAGCATCTTACTGCTCAAGAAACCCAACTCAAAAACTTGTAGACCTAGATGCACGTCCAAAGCATTGAGCCCCTCCAAATTCTTGTAAGGAGTTAAAGACGTAAGTAAGAGAAAAGGACCCGTGCCGGGGGGGGGAAAGAAGATGGGAGAGGGGAAGGATAAGGGGGGGGCGACGAAGATATGATTTCAGTATTTCAGTCACAGAAGAGAAAAGAGTCGGGGCTTAACCCAACATGCGGGGTCTGTCCAAAGTTGGGGGCTATAGGCTGACCTAGGACGAGGGAAAGCCGAGGCATCAAAGGTACAGCCCAATGGAGTATCAATGGGTCCCCTGTGACGCCATCTGGTGCGTTCGCTGCCCTGGCCATGACGCATCGAATCGCCCTTCGTCATGAGACAACTCATGAAGTCGCCGAGATGGCAACGCCCCAGCCCGGGCGGACCATGCGGATCCACTCGGCATAACGAGGAGTAGGCTTGGCGAGCAGGAGTTAAAGGCCTGGCTCTGCTCCGCGCGCCATCGGGACGCCCACCGCTAGACCCACGGACTTCTCGCCACATAGGCCAACCAGGTGCGTAAGTCCCTCGGCACCTTAACCGTGAGGATACGTTGGAAGTACGATGCTGATGATCCGCTAATCAGAGGCTACATCCCTATAAGCCGCGTCGCAGCACAGAGATTTCTCCCTGTCGGCTGGACGATGACGTCTAGGAGATGTGCTTACTGGCCGATCTCCACCACGTTATGGCGTTATCAACACTCGGCCATGACATATCCCTCCCCACTCGCGTCCCCGGTTGGCCACTCCTTACACCCGACCCCACCCAAAGGAAGCCCCACGAGCGCTCATGCCACAGGGCTGCAGGCGGCAGATGTCACGTGTCGCAAAATCCGACTATTAATCACAGTCCGAGACGCCACAGCTCCCCGACCACGATCGTCCCAAGAGCATTTAGGCCATGCAGAGGCCCACGCTAGCACCGCCGCTCTGCTACAGGATAATCCCGAAGATGAGGCGGAGGAAGCGCCTGACGGGTTGTAGCTCGACACACGCGAAAGAGGAAGTGGCCCGCACGAGTAAGGGAGTTAAAAACGGACACCCATTAGCGGCTCTCCGGTCTAGGGAGTTTGTTGTAATTTAGAAGGGTTAATTAAATAGGTATTATTTTTATGATATTAACAACCCCTACATGTTATAAAAACCAAAAGCAGAACAAGGTTATAAGAACGAGAAACTAAAATAAAACTGTATCACCCCAACCCCAAGAAAAATTAAAAAATCACGCCCACCAACCTCCAAACAACAAACGCTCACGAATATAAAAAGCTAAAAAAAGTTTAGGCGAATATATCAAATTCCGAGCCGCTCGACACCGCTCTCGCGCAGGCCCCGCAGCAACAATCGCGCACCCTCGACGCGACGACCTGAGCCGGCCGGCTTGGCGGCGAGCGAGGAGCGGCCGCCCGAGTTGTTATCTAGTAAAAATCGCCGAGCTAAACGTAAATTTAACCTTAACATTAAAGTTTTATAAAACATTCTCTAAAACAACGAAACAAGGGAGGTAGGCGAGGGTGAAAGGCAGCGAGGAGAGGCAATGATTAAGAAAGTTCCACTAGTCGCGTTAATGATGTCTGCCCTTTTTTTTTTGATGCCGAGCTCAAAAACGGCCTCCTGTCTTGCCCCAATCTAGCGCCAAAGACATCGCCGGCACAAGGATCGCTTGCTCTTCCCCGGAGAAAAGACATTGCTACTTGGAACTATCCAGATCGCCGGCCCAGCCAAAGACGAAGTTAGCTCCGAGTTGTTACAAACCCTCGCGCTGACCACACGTAGGTTCAGAGGAGCCACAGTAAGCTCTCTCCGTGGAAGCTGTGGATGACGTAACAAACTCGTTCCCAGCCTATAGTGTAGATCCAGCGGAGAGCCTCTCATATTCTATGCCGTTATGACTTGCAGTTTTCTTACTGTTTGTGTGTTGCTGCCAAGTGTAAGTGTGAGTGCGCGTCGCCCCCTGGCGCGATATGATGCAGAAACGAGGCGTGCTTATAATGGCTTGAACAGGTGCAGTTTCGCTGCCACGCAGGGCCGCACATCTAAATCGATATCATAAAGCCGATTGTAATATTGGTCATATATTAGCCCAATGTGCGCTTTTTACTGGATGGCTAAATGAAATCCTAACTGAACAGTAATACGAAGGTAATACACCGAGCCACGGTGCCAAGGAGCTGTTGTTATTTGAAGACGGTGAGGTAGGTCTGTCGAAGAGTTTAGATGTAATTTCCGGATCGTAAGGAGGGTTGTGTCTAGCGGTTTAAAAAAGAGAACTTTTGTTTTTGTACGCCATTGTTTTGATTAAAGCCATTTGCTGCTCCCACCTCGAGACGGTGTACAAGCTCGTCGTTGATTCGTCGGACAACACCACGCGGAGCGAATCATGTCTAGCCTTATAGTGAGTACAAGTCGTCGGCGTAAAGAAGCGTCCAATGAATCGCGGCGCAATGTGGGAACGTCGGGGATGGCGGTTGTGTATAATATGCTATAGTGTTGCGGCTGATTATGCTGCCATGAGTACACTGCCGCTGCATTTGAAGGCGTCTGAATTTTGCTTTAAATTAAGCCTTTAATTACGGTCATCCAAGAAGCTGCATAGCAGCTTAACTCTGCGTGCACGAGGGAAAATTGGAATTTCTGTGCACAGTTTGCTACTATAAGCCAGCATGCCCAGAATGTGTCGAAGGCTCGCTCCACGTCTTTGGTTATAACCGAGAACCGTCTTTAGTCTCTGTCTTTGTTGTTAAGACAGAGTTAGCAGTATGTCAGTGCGTCCATTTGTTCGAACGGTCGAGAGCGGAAGCGAATTGTTTGGAAGAGAGTAGGTCATGGTTGTCGAGATACCGCCTTAGTCGGGAATTTGTTAATCTTACTTTCTCAAAAATTTCTGCCTAATGTCTCTCAGTAATACTAATCGGGGACGCGTAATTCCTTGGGCCGTAAGTTAGTGCTTTGTTATAGGCTATAGGAAAGCCGCGCACACTAAAGCCACCCTGTTTGGAAGCCGTGAAGGGATAGTAGCCAGACGGGCCAAGCGGAAGTAGTCATATAACCCTGCGACTCACAGCTCGTACAAACGTGCTTGATCAGAAGATGCAATGAGTGGCTGTCGAGTAGCCGATCTAGCATGATGGAGCCCGCCGAGTTCCCTTTCGAGGAAGCAGAAACCTCATCTATTATTGTTTAGTACCTCTCCAGCGAATTTGTATGGAGGCGGCACGGACCTCGTTTTCGCATGTCGTGTCCAGAGTGATCCAGATTGGATTAATCTGCTCTGGTTCACTGTCAGTCCTCAGGATAGGGCTATGGCCCTCCAAAGTAGGTTGATGGGGTTTGTGAATGTTGATCATAAAAAGGAGCATATGTCTCGCGTCGGTTCTATGCAGGATAGAAACAGTTTGCCAAGGGGCATGAAAAATTTGGCATAACCTCCACGGATCTGAAATTGCATTGTCTGTCCTTGGGAGGTGTGATGTGAAGCGGGGGGGAATTACTACCTTTAATTGTCTGATGCATTGCCAAAATTCCCCGTGTGAGTTGCGAACTCTCATAGATTCTGCTTGTTTTAATTAAATTTGCCAATTGAATTTGTGCGTCATGTATACAAAACTAGTTATGAGTAAGATTTCTGAGGATAGTGAGCACCTGGGTCCCCACCGAAATCGATGTAAGTCGATCTTCAAATTTTGAAGAAACGATTCCTATAGCAGGTAAGGAGACGCGCCTTGGTTCTCTCGCCTTGGATGACATGATTTGCGCGATCTTATAGCGCCTTCCCGCCGGTAATGGACCGCTTCTCGGCGGCATGCCTGCCTCGATATCCAACTGCAGAAAAGATGCAAGATCGATGCCAATTGCCTATCTATTTCCGAGAATCGTTTTATCTTTCAAGCGCGTTTCCCTTGAGTTAAAAATTTTGTACTGGCAAGGTAATAAGATTTCAAAGTCAGCACAGTCTCGCCTTTTCTGTACATGAAGCCGATGTTGTTTCTTTGCTTTAGTATAGGTGTCATTGAAAGATTTTAATGATGACGACACGCAGTATGTGCAGTCACAGTCAGACCGAAGTTCGAGGGCCACGCCGTTAGCCTATAGTTCGTGATGTGCGTAAGGGGAGTGCCCGCCCTCTGCCTTCCCGAAAACGACGGATCAGGGCAGGCCCTTCCCTCCCAACTTCCCTCGTCGTTAACCCTACTTTTAGTAGAATGAGAGTCTGGAGAAGTCGCGGTTCCCGATGTAGTGGAGCTTTTTGTTTCGAAAATAGACAAGAGCCTGCTACTGCCCCCGGTGGTGCGCTTGTTGCTATGTGTGGTTTTGAATGACTCTTTTGCTTTTGATAGTGCCCGCCGCTTCAACATCCACCGGCAAAGAATGATCTAAGCTGAGCATTATCTATAATTAAATAATTTATTGAAATCGTGAATATGGCAAATTTGATGGGACAGTCTAGATATAGGCAGTGGCAATCATCTATAGGGCCTCGCTGTGCGTGAAGAGCTTAATAGCCCATAAAATCATGGATGAATGAATGGAGGCCGAGATGAATTCGAAATGAAAGGTGGCGATCTCTTACGCAGGATGCCAGGACCCTACAAACCAGCCCGTTTCGTGATGTACTTTGACTGTGCGTAGCCGAAGTGTTTAATACATAGGAACTAAGTGATAGAGGTGAGTTTTAAAAGAACGACCGTCATAGACTTCCGGTCTAGGAAGTCGTAAAATACGTTGTCTTACGTTATAAAATGATCTTACATTCGCTTGGACGATTGTCAGAATGCACACCTCAGAGCAGCGCTCAAGATGACGTGTTGACCTACTATTTCGTGGCACGTTTGCTGCTCCCCGGTAAGATTCGATCGAGAACTGAAGGACGAGCCCCCAGAACGGGGTCTATTCGCGGTCCGGGAGGGAACTCCCTGGGAGAGGAGGCACGCGAATTCACGGGAATCTGGCCGACCAATCCCGACACTTCCGTGTCTCCTAGAGTCTCCTGACGGGGAGGACGTGGAACTACGTCCCTTAGGCGGCTGGGAATACAGCAGCGCGGTAGCCCCTCTACAACCTCCAGGACTATGAGGTACTCCTGATGGAGGGGCGCTCTGCCCTCCGGCCTGCCTGGATGTCCCGCTATGATGGGTCGTCATGACGACGACGAAGGACGTGACGGCTCCGTGGTATCCGTGAGCAAGAGCCGGTCTTTCTTTGTACCTTTCCTTTTGCTGCCATGTTAATGTCGGATGCAGGGCGTTTGCCGTTTGTGATCGTTTGTGTCTATTTTGTAGTTCTTTACCTATGTGCAGTTTCTCTAGGTTTGCAGTTGTGCGTGACCGTGCGTCTGTGGGAGTACGTGTGCATCGCAGAGGTAGCGCGGCTGTGCCGTGATTGCGGTGAGTGTCGCCACTCTAGCCTCGGTGCTTTGTAGTTTGCTTTTGGCTCTTGTACGATACTCAGCCTGTATTGGTACATAGGTTCTCGTGGAGGCTTCGAAAGATTTACACCTCGGGCGATCACAATGCTGAGGGAAACCGTTCTTTGTATTAGCTGTTGGAGTATGTTTAGTGATTTCTTGGCCGTTCGTCATTTGCCCCAGGCTATCTACAAAAGATAAGTCGTAAGTATAGGTCTTGTATGTTGAGCGGTTGTTGTTAGGCTCTGAAGGCGTTGTTTTCGCGCGCGTGGCAAAATGCAGCTGGTGCGTAGAGGCATTGCTGTCTTTCCCGAGAGGCCAATCGTGTTCGGGTCGGTTGTGCTGCGTGCGGTTGTGGTATGTTTGTATAGGGTCGGAGTTGTGAAGCGTAGTCTATGCGGTTGTTGGTTTTGTTTTTGTGCTCTGTACTTTTATCGTCTAATAATTTCTCCTTGCGATTTGGGCAAGACACTGACACGCGACATGCCTGCCCCCTCGCAGTTGCAAAATCTGATGGATTTTGTGCATCGTGCGCAAAGAAGCTGTACAAGGTTACTCCCACATACCTGCTGCCCTATCTCTTAGTTCGATGTGTGATGTGTGCTTTAAGAGTGATTGAATATGTAAGCATCTGAGGCATATGGCTCTAACTGAATAAAGCTATCAGTTCCACATTATAGGTGGGGGACGATGCTGTTAAACATCACAATTCCCACGAGATAGGAGCTTTCTGTGCCTCCTCAGGCGCAGAGCCAAAAGGAATTTTTACAATGCGTGACTCTAGGGGGTTTTGTAAACCATACAACGACAGTATGACGTCGTTTTTGGCCGAGACTTACCGGCCCTGGATAGACTCGCACGATCGTCGCAGGCATGTCCTTGTCGACTTTTCGGCCACGACCCCGCAGGCATTATAGCCCTTAGCTCTCAGACGGGAAGGGAGAGTGCTTCTGAGAGCCTTGTACTGCGTAGTGTTCTTTCGGCCCAGTCGAGGAGAGCTGAAGGGCCGGTCAGCCCCTGTTCAGGCTTAAGGCAACAACAACTTTATAGCGCATTATGACTTTGAAACTAGTGCTAGTCACGGCAACTTACTTAGATGATGCATGAAGATTTCTGGAGAGCCACCTCACAGGAGATGGGCTCCCCCAGAATATGATAATTTGATTACGTGGCCCCCATAGAAGCGCCACTAAGCTAGAGACGGTGCATGATGCAAGCGCCAGGCGAGCCGGAAGATAGATACTTAGCAGAAGCTAATTTGACAGGATGGCTGCAGGGCGCCGCTTCCCCTAGTGGTATACCTAAAAAGCTGAAGACACAACTGGGCAATATACAGTTCTTTGTGTGTTAGAGAAGTAGGTCGGGGTCTAGCGACCCTAGCGAACGGGAATACATAAACCCTCTATGGCGTTCGGCCGTGGGGCACCTCGCAGCTAAAACTGCTAAATTGCCCACAGTTGTCTTCGTATTTTTCAATCTGTAAGCACCTCTGGCCACAATGAAAATACTAGCCTCAAAGCATGCGTTGTGCCAAGATAACACCCAAAGTTTAATCAGCACAAGGGCCAAGGTCGTCTATGCGTGGGGGCTGTCAAAGATCTACTTATAAAAACGAAACCCACTCAAAAACCTTCAACAGAGACCCTAGAGGTCCAAAGAGTTGGAGCCCTTCCAAATTCCGCGTAAGGTAAAGGTAAAGTTATAAGACTGAAAAGGACCCGTACGCCGGGGGGAAAGAAGATGGCGAGAGGGGAAGCGATAAGGGGGGGGGATCGAAGAGATGATTTGTAACAGAGAGAAAAGAGTACAGCCGCCGGCCTTTTAACCAACATGGGACCGGTAAAAGTCTGGCGGGCCATAAGCCTGATAGGACGAGGAAAGGAGGATAAAAGTCAGCAAGGAGGCCCCGCGCCATCGGTGGTCGCTGCCCTACGGCATGACGATGACTCGCTTCGCATGAGCTAACTCAACGCGCGTCGGCGAGGACCACCCGCCGCCCGCGACTGCGGATCCACATCGCGCTAACGACACGGCGAAGGTTGGAGCTGGCCGTAAATGGCGTGCTGGCCTGTCCGGCGCCATACGGGACGCCACCGCTGCACGCGACTTCTCCGCCACTATGGCCAACGGTTGGTGTCCTCGGCTAACCGTAGAGGCTAACAGGTTTGAAGTTTACGAGTAGAGATCGCCTAATCAGAGCTCTACTCCCTTGCCCTCTCTCGAGCAGAGAATTTCTCCCAGTAGCGCGCCCAGGAATCTACTAGCGGAGATAGCCATGCTTATTCCCCCGATACTCACCACGTTTGGCGTTATCAACATCTGGCCCATGACATACTCCTCCCCACTCGCGTGTTGGCACTCCTTACGCCAAAGGAGCCACGGTCATACGCAGGGAGCAGGCGGGCAGAGTCCGTGTCGGAAATCCGAAACCAGTGAGATGGAGGAGAGATTTTTTATTTCTGGAAATGCCAGCGGGACCGCTGCTGCTATTTCATGATGAATGTAAGGATAATTGAGATGAGGCTGCAGGGCGAGCTTATCATTCTTAGCAGGTGACACAGAAAACGCTGCGAAGAGGATGTGGGAGAGTGCAAGGGATGTAAAAACCGGGCATAGGGCCTCTCGCTCACCTAGAGCAAGGAGTTTGTTTAATTTAGAAGGGCTAATTAAATTAGCGCTTTTTATGCCATAACAACCCCGCCTAACAGTTATAAAGACCAAAACGAGAACAAGGTCTTTTCCACGGTAGAAACGTAAAATAAAACTAAAGCGAAAATAATAAAAAATCAACTCAAACACAAAATGGTAAGAATATAAAAAAGCTATAAAAAGTTTAGGCTGATAAATCGGCGCATCGCACACCCACTCTCGCGAGGCCCGCAGCAACAATCGCGCCTCGCACGCGATTGCCGAGCCGGGCGCGAGGCTGGGCACGACGAGTTATATAGCTGAAAATCGCAAAGCTAACGCCTCCAACCCCCTCCCCCTAAATTAAACTTAACATTAAAAGTTTAACAATCATCTTAAACAAACGAAACAATGGGAGGTCATGCCGGAGGGTGAAAGGCCAGGAAGGAACAAGATTAGAAAGTTCACGTGGTAAGTATGTGCTGCCTTGAGTCTCAAAAAACTGGCTCCTAGTTCTTCGCAACCCCCCAATACCTAAGCGCAAAGAAATCGCGTCATCCACGCCAAGGCCGCCTTCTCCTTCTTATTTTTTTATTTTTTCCCCGGAGAAAGACATGCGTTCTAGTTCTATATCCAGTCGGGCAGCCAAAGACGAAGTTTGTCGAGTAATGTTTAACAAACCCTCGCGCGTTCCAACACGAGGTTCAGACGGAGCACGAAGCTCTACCGTGAAGCTGCTGATGACGTAACAAAACTCCGATCCCAGCCTATAGCTGTGTAGATCCAGCGGACCGAGCATTGATATCGCGATGACACTGCAGGTTTTTCCTTATAGTTTGTGTGTGCTGCAAGGTGGTAAGATGCTGCGAGTGGAGGCTGTATAGCACTTTTGCTGATAAATTGAATCTTACGTGAGAAGAGGGTGTTATAATGCGCTTTTGAACAGGGTGCCAGTTTCGTGCCGCGACGGGCCGCACAATCCTAAATCGATTAAGCGATTGTAAGGTCTTATTAGCCCAATGTGACTTACTTCAATGCTAGTAAGGTAAAGTTCAAGAGGAAAAGCACCCGTCTCCCCCCCTCCCCATTAAGCCCGGTGGGGGAAAGAAGATGGCTCTGACAGAGCGGGAAGGATAAGGCGGGAAGGGGATCGAATAAGATGATTTAGTAAGAGCCAGCAAAAGCAGTCGCGGGTCGACCTTAACCCAACTATGCCCGGGCCGACTAAAAGTATCGGCCGGGCCATAGCTGGATAAGACGCCCCTGGTTGGGCGTTGAGAGCGAGTAAGCGCTACCGCCCGGCGCCCTCACCGTTCTGCCGTAGCGGCCAGCCATGGCGGCAGTCCCACTCAGTCTGAGCGATTATACTTTAACTCGAGCCGGACTCTGCAAATACAAACTCTGCCCTAAGCTTGTCTATTCCGACAAAGGGTCTCACGCGCCACTAAGCGCGCTATAGCAATGGAATTTAGGCAATCAGCCATTCGCTTCCAGATAATCAAAACTATGCGAAATCCAACATGCCGCCAGTCAAGCCGAGCCGCGCTTACACGACCAGCACAAGTAGCCCGTGATCTTCCGGCAATATCCTACCCACCCAGCAGAAATAGGCGGAATCTAAGCACAACTCGTACAGCAAGCACACAAGCGATCTCGGCCAGCCCTACCCGCTCGCGCTCCTCTATAAAGTTGACGTCCTTGAGCCGTGAGCGCCGTTTCATATCTATTTAGATACAAACTCGCAAAATGGACCACGTACACAAGCAGACTAAGCCACGTAAGTCTACCTGCGAGGCAAGCCCCACCGCCAAGCAGTTGAGCTCCACCAAGTTGGCCAGCCAGGGCGGGGGCAGTGGGGGGGGGGGAAGTAAGTCTGCCCCTGCTACTGCGAGCGGCTACGTCAAGAAGACCCCATCGTTCAGGCCTCGCGAACCGTTAAGACCCTCCGTTTCGAGATACGCTCCGTCTAAACAAAGAGAGCACTCGAGCCTCCTAATCCGCAAGCTGCCTTCCAGCGTCTCGTTGCCGCAGATTGCCCAGGACTTCAAGACCTGACCTCCGCCTTCCCAGTCCTCTAAGCTGTCATGCTCTATGCCAGGAAGACCTATTCCTGAGGCCTTACCTGCAGCGCCTACTTTGAGGGACACCAACCTGTGCCGCCTATCACACGCCAAAAATGAGTCACAAATCATGCCTAAGGCATCCAAACTTGTCCTCGCCGCTATACCGCGCTTTATCACCCAGAATGCGCGGCCTAAGGTGTTGCATTATACCGGCAACACAAAACTATATCCTCATGAGCCCCTTTTCAGACGCTGTCCTAAAATTAATTCTCATGAGAGATGAAATACAGACAAGTCATAATCCAAATGCGTGTTCTCTCCTCCCTCCCATGTTACACAGACTTGGACAATATAATACATATAGTGTATACAGCATATAAGTAAACAAACGGCGTTATCATAAATGTTAGATAAGCACACTATACATACAAAGATAACCACTGCTACGCACACACATACACAGCCTACTAATCTTCATATAAATAATATACATACATCAACATATATATATTCGCTATATAATATAACACACATACACTATACTCTCTGTCTTCATTGTAATAATAATATCATAATGTGTGTGTGTGTGCGCTATATTAATATACTCTGATATATATTCAATAATGAAGGAGATACTATAACATTATATGTAGATGCGATACTGTAAATACTAGATATATACTCCTCTGCTCATGTCTATACGTGATAGTATTAATCTATAATTACACAGAGATACATATCAAACACAGTACTCATTATATATGTGTATATTAATATAAACTGTAATATATACACACACATCACCACTTCCTTCTCTCCTTCATGAGAATAATGTCAATACATACAATAGCATATCTATCCTGATCTCAAGTATATAGACCTTACTATATACATAATATTACCATAGTATACACGGTATACAAACAATATACTCGTATACTATATATATACACATCATATATCATATACACACACACTACAAACTTCTACTATCATTAGGAGAAGATTGTATAATCATATGAGGCATATCACGGAAAGCGTATATATATTATACAGTACAGATATACATACACACACACACATCACAGTATATAATCAGTATACTATATCATAATAACGACGAGATAATATAATATTGTATATAAATACTAGTATATTCAGTATATATACACACACATACACTCCCTACTCTACTCATATAATACAACTTCTATAGAGTATATCATAGAGTATAATGTAGTATAGATAATGAAATCATCACATATAGATAATCACACATAATATTAACTATGCTTACGCCTATAAATATCATATTGCACTTATATATATACACACACACACATTAGCACACTCCTCTAGCTCTCATTGCTATATATATTATTCTATTGGATGTAGTAATAACTCTATTGTACTATATAGACAGCATCACTACACACACACACACACAGCACACACACACACACACAACACACACATCCATATACATTCGTATATATAGGCTATATAAATACTGCTACTACGTTATTACTATATATACACATACACACACACACTACTCTCTCGCTCTCTATTAACGCGATATTATATTGCGATATATATGCACTATATATATTACATGCTATAATTATTCACTATATATATACATAATATATTGCTACTATATGCGACATTACTTATATATCTGTTGAAAATACTGCATATAGTAATACACACTCTACCTCTACTCAATTGCTAGTATATATTACTATATAAATTGCTAGACAGTACGTGTGTGTAGTCAGTGTGCTTATACTGTACTACTAGATATACACACACACTACTCGTCTCTCAGGATATGCTATATTAGTTATATTCACTGATAGATATCATCTAATATAATAGAAATAATTGCTACGATATATAATACATACACACACACACATACACTCTCGAGAGCCATTCCTATATCAGGGATATATACATATATATACATACTAATATCACCTATACTAACACACCGAATATAGATATATCTATATAATACAGTACATATATATATTTAACTATGTATATATAAAGTATATACTATATATATATAATTGCACCAATAAGACCACATAAACACTAAACATCTCATCTTGTTTTTTTTATTATGACTCACTTTCCCGCAGATAACAGAATAAACAAATGCCATGATCCAAGGTACTAATCTACTAAATAAATAAAAATAAACGTATACCAGGAGTAGGAGCCCGACAGAAATTAGTTGTAAGCTAAAGTAAGTAGTAGTTTTTATGGCCTTTAGTAGAACTACCTATCCTGATTTGCCCAAATTCCCTTGAATAGGCGGGAAATGTAGTTTCTTCCTAAATACCATTAGATACCAGGATAGGTCAATATATTCTTTTATTGAGACTATGATTCATCACAATGTTCCTGGATAAGAATAAATCAGCAACTTATAGCGCACAAGTAATAGGTAACTGCGTATCTAGTCAGATAATGCATTATCACAATGTTGATAATAATAAACATGTAGCGACAGTAATGGCTTAGTAAGTCGCGCTACTATAATTATCACAAAGTGGTAATAATATAACTAAATTATTAGTCGACAGTAATGGTCAGTGGACTAGTAATAGGAGTATAATTAATTATCACATATGTTGGCCAAGACTAATACATGAACTTCTTAAGAACAGAAATGGATATGTTTGGTGGCAGCCGTAGCTAGCCGAGTAGTCTAGTAGTAGTAGCTAGTAGTAGTAGTTAGTCAGTACTTAATACTACCTAACCTAGACTAGATACTCCCCAGCTACTAGCAGCGAAAGTGGTAAGCGAGTCCAGCGGCAATTGTGTTACTAACGTCATTGATCGTATATATCTAGACTTTTATCACAGATCTGCTGACCTCCTAAAGGAGCACGATGTTGCTTCTAGAGATAGCAAGTAAATCATGAAACATACGAGATTTCACTTGGCAAGAAGTGCTACTTAGGGTGACGGCTTAGTTCCCTCACTAACGGCCGTGCCTGCCAGCTTCTACTGCCCGGGCAGCAACAAACCTGAAAGCGTCTGAATCTCCCGGCTGAGGGTGATGAGTGTGTAACTGCTGTTGTAAGGTGCAATGGCGCGAAGCTACAGCGCAATGCTCAAATAGGTCATTCACGCAAGAGTTATGATAGACATGGCTTGGAGACCAACCGTGATACCAGTGTCAGCGCGTAGGACCCTGCCCATGAGCACTTGTAGATGCTAGATGCTGCTGCCTTCTCCTCTCCGCGCTTCCTTCTTCTTATACACCCTTGGTTATTAGACTTCGCGGCTTAACGCATTCTCTGGCAGCCTTCCGAAGTTTTCTGCGAGCTGCCATAGTATGTCAATCGTAACTATACGGCCACGAAGAATGATAGCTCCCACTCACTTTTTTCCTTTATATTGTTCGACGCGCATGCAGCTCTCGCGTACAGGACCACGACTACCTGTGCTTCTGAGTGTCGTTCACATGCCAGCGTACGCCAATCCTGACTCAGTCAACGCGGGCCGCCTACTAAAAGCTAAGCTCGACAAACAGCGATGAGGCTTTTGCTATTAGACTTTCTTGTTTAAACCCCCCCCCAAAACAAAAAAAAACAAAACAAAAAAAAAAAAGTGTCATGTAGCCTATTAACTTACATTTAACCTATTCTAACCTCATCACTAATTGCCTAATATGTTTCTCTTTTCTCCCCAAACCGCCTCCTACAAAACCTAAAAAAATCTCACTCTAACCTTTTTCTTTGCCTTCACTAACTTAGTACTTATAGAATATTAAAAAACATAAAAAAAAAACATAAACGTATTAAATTAACTAAAATATTTAACACAAATAAATTTCATTATAGTACATGATTATATACATTATATTTATTATGAAAAAAGAAAGAGAAGTGTTTTTACCTTTAGCTATATTAACTCATATATACGAATATTTAGCCAGCCCCACAGCAGCAATACAAAATATAAATCAAACAATACTTCTCCCCCCCCTCGCATGCGCCAGACATGAACCAGATGATATAAGAAACAACCACGCAAGCGCGTTTCGACCCCCTGCATGTTAGTAACTCTAACTTCCTTACCAATTTCACCACTGATTACCATTCTTCCCCCCCCCCCTTGGATTTCTTCACTCTTTAACTTCGTTTGTCGTTCGTTCGTTCGACGATAATGTTATATAATAGCTACTCCTTAACAAGCAAACATCATGTCTGGTCGTTGGCCATAAGGGGGGTAGGTAAGATAGGCAAGTTCAATCAGAAGAAAAAAAAAAAAGAACCCGCTCCAGGCCAGGGCCGCCTTCATGTTCCCTGTTGAACAAGAATTCACCGCCTTACCTCGCGTAAGTGGCAACTACGCGAAGCGCTGTGGCCGAGCCCTCGGTTATGCCCCCGCTCAGTACCTAGCTGCCGTAACATGCGAATACCTGGCGCTGAGCGTCCTGGAATTGGCAGGTACGCGCTCTGACAACAAGGAGACCCGTATCATCCCCCGCCTCACTGCAGCTTCAGCCATCCGTTCACTGAGTAAGAGTCAACAGCCTGCTGATCTCGGCGTCCACCATTGCCCTCAGGGCTGGTGTTCTGCCCCACCTAACAATCAGGCTGCTGCACTCGTAACCCCAAGGAGACGCAGAATGAAATAACATTTCTATAAGCGTTGTCACCAGTCTCAACATCGGCTCACTTCCAGCAGAGCCCACAGCAATACATTCCTATGCAGAAAATATGACAAATCTATTACATCACATAATAAAATGACCATACTCATACACACACACCCAATAACATTCTGTATTTATGACTTGCATATTAGACCATAGCCTAATAATGTACATCCTATTCATATACGATTACAGACACAAACGCATCATGTTATAAGAGCAAATATAGCGTATACATTAGTTAGCGACGTAAAACACATCAATTGATTTTCACACATCAAACAGACATAACATACATACATAATATACATACAATCACTAAAGACCCCATATATACATACATTTTAGGGTAATATAGCGAGTAAAGGCCACTATTAGTAGAGGCACTTTGGTTGCACACGATGTCAGTACCGACATGCCCACCTCATACATCTACTGTAACTGCTGTCAAAGTATCCTATATATTACACACACATACATAACATACTAACATATGTACGTGGCTATATATACAGCATATATATGAAAAAATGGATACATCATATATTCATATATATAGACCTACATATATACACACACATATGTAGTAATGTATGTATAATATATATATAATAATATATAATATAGACGATGAGAGGATAGATCGTGGATAGAAGATAGAAGATGAGAGCGATAGAAGAGGATAGAAAAAGATAGAGCAAAATAGAAGCAGCGATAAGAAAAATGATATAGAGAGCGCTAAGGATAGAAGATGAAGGATGATAGCAATGAGGATCAGAAAAAGATAGAAGAGGATAGGATAGAGGTGAGAAGATTAGATGTGGATAGAGGATAGAGAGAGAGCGAAGCAGAGGATTAGAAAAAGAATGATAAGAAGATGATGAGGATAGAAGAGAGAATAGAAAAAGATAGAAGAGGATAGGATAAGAGATAAAGAGGATCAGATAGATAGTGGAATAGAAGGATAGAAGATGACGAGACGATAGAAGAGGATTAGAAAACAGATAGAAGATCGAGAGCGCAACGAAGAGGCATAGAAAAAGATAGAAGAGGATCAGCCACGATAGCAAGCATAAGAGGATTAGAGTGAACTTAGAAGATAGAAGATGAGAGGATAGAAAAGGATAGAAAGATAGAAGAATTGCATGAGGAACTTATGAAGAGGATAGTACAAAAATAAGTCAAGAGGATTAGCGATAGAAGCATCAGAGGATAGATGTGGCCAGTCAGAAGATGAGAGGATAGAAAAGGATAGCAAAAGATAGAAGATGCATATTAAGGAAGGAGGATTTTTAGAAAAAGATTAGAAGGAAGCAGGATAAGGATAGAAGATAAGAGCGATGATGTGGATAGAAGATCAGAAGATCGAGAGGAACATAAAAAAAGATAGAAGATGAGCAGGAAAGAAGAAAGTAGAAGAGGATAAGAAAAGCATAGAAGAGGATAAGGGCATAGAAGCAGTGAGAGGATATATGTGGATAGAAGATAGAAGATCTCGAGAGGATAGAAGGATGATAGAAAAAGATAGAAGAGAGATAGCTGATAGAAGAAAATAGCAAGAGGATAGCTGAAAAAGATAGAAGATGATAGGATTAGAAGATGAGATGCGATCTGATGTGGATAGAAGATAAGAAGTATGAGAGGATATATGGTGGATAGAAGATAGAAGCATGAGTGCAGGATATATAGTAGGGATAGAACGATAAAGAGATGAACGAGGCAAATATATGATGGATAGAAGACAGAAGATGAGCAGCGATAGACGAAACTTAGTAGAAGATGAGAGAACGAAGGAAAAATAGGATATAATAGAGACAGGATCATCTCCAGAAAATAGGAGAGAAGAATAGAGAGGATAAGGACATAGAAGAAGATAAGAAGTGCGAGAGGCAAAGGAGAGGATAGAAGAAAGATTAAGAAGCATGAGGAGGATAGAAGAGGTAGAGTAAGAGAAGTTTCAGAAGAGAAACGAGAAGCAGAGAGCAATGCATGAAGAGAAGAGAACGAGAAGAGAAAGAGAAGAGGAAAGAGAAGAGCAAGCAGACGAGATGGTGAAGGGCAACGACGGCCGAAACGCCACGGCGAAGAGAAGAAGGATGGGAAGGAAGACGAAGGGAAACAGAAGGGAGCAGACGAAGAATGAGAAGAGAGATAGGGAAGCAGGATGAGAAGCAGGAAGGGGAAGCGGAGCGGCGGGAAGCGGTAAGAGGAGAGAGGAAGGAGCAGCGAGAGAGGGAAGACGAGAGGGATGCGGAAGAGGAATGGCAGAGCGAAGGAGGAAAGAGAGGGATAGTGAGAGGAGGGAAGGGAAGAGGCAGCGGAAGGGAAGAGCGACGAGAATGGAACGGGCGAGAGACGGGTAATGGCGGAGAGAGGGAAGGGCGAGAGAAGAGCGAAGAGGAGGAGAAGGGAAGAGGAGGGAAGTAAGGAGGTAGGGAAGGGACGGCGTGAGGGAAAGCGAAGAGGAGAGAAGGGAAGAGGAGAGCAGGGAAGAAGGAGCAGTAAGCGGAAGGCGAATGGGAGAGGAGAGGAAAGAGGAGAGCGATGGAAGAGGACGAGAGGGAGCGAGAGGCGAATGGGAGCTATTAGAAGCAGAGGAGAGGAAAGAGGAGAGAAGACCGCGAAGGCGAAAGCGAATGCGGAGCAGGAGGAAGCAGGACGAGGAGGGAAGCAGGAGAGGACGTACCGAGAGCGCAATAGAGGGAAGAGGAATGAGCCGCGAGCGCAGGCCAATGGAAGACGCGCATGACGCAAGCGGAAGGCGAAGGAAGGCGAGAGCGAGCGGAAGACGGAGAGAAAGGTAATTTCATAAGAGGCGGGGAGCGAGCACGGCGAAGCGGAAGAGCGACGAGAAAGCGAAGAGAAGAGAACGGGCAACAGGAGCGAAAGAGGCAGGATGCGGAAGGGAAGGCGAATGGGAAGGATTAGGACAGAGGAGAGAAAGGAAGCAGATAGAGAATGGGAACAGGAGCGCGAAGGGTTCCGATAGAGCAGCGACTAGCAAGCGAGGATGGATAAGGAAGGAGAATGGCAGCATGAGGGAAGAGGAGGAAGTAAGGGAAGGAGAAGCGCGGCGGGAGGGAAGGAGGAGGAGTAAGTCGTGAGGGAAGGCGAAGAGGAGGAGAAAGCGAGAGAGAGGGGGAGGAGGAGCCGGAAGAGGAGGGAAGTTGACGTGAAGAGAAGAGGAAGAGGAGCAGAAAAGCCGAGCAGAAGGCGAGGAGGAGGACGCACGGAAGGGAATAGGAGGGAGAAAAGAGAGAAGGAGAAACGCCGGAACAAGGAGGCGAAGGGAGCAGGCCCTAGAGGAGGAGGAGAAGGGAAGAGGAATGAGCGAGATGATGGGAAAGAGCGAGAGAAGGGAATGAGAAGCAGGAGGAGAGCGAGGAGCGCGAGGCAGGAGGGAAAGCAGTGAAGAGAGAAGAGAAGAGAGAAAGAGCCGGAGGAGGAGGGGAGCGCGTAAGAGTAAGGCCGAAGAGGAAGCGCAAGAGGAGGAAAGATGAGGGAGAGCAAGGGAGAGAAGGATTGCATTAATCTGCTAGATTATTTTAAATTATCTGCACGCCGTACAACAGCCTAAGTCATCTAAACGGCTATATAGTTCAATAAGAAATAGCTATCAGGTGTTAAAACTTTAATAAGCTCTATCAATAAATATCTTAACAAATAACAATAAAACTAAAATTAAAAATCAAAGCATAAATCTATGCCCTCAAAGGTGAGAGGAGCGAAGAGGGAACAGGCAGGAGGCATAACTGCAGAGAGATGGAAGGGAATGAGAGATAGAAGAGGAGGAAGAGAAGGGGGAGGAGGAAGAAAGCAGGGAAGGAGAAAGAGGGGAGAGGCAATGACGGCAGAGGATGGAGAGAGGAGATGAGAGAGGAGAGGAACTGAGGAGAGGAGAGCCGAGATGAGAAGGACAAGGAACCCCCCTACACACACTCCTTGTTCTCACAATACCCTACTGTAAACACATCAAACAATATATATAAAATACGAACCTACATAGTAAACTACTTATAAAACGCGTGCTTAGCTTATTACTTACCTGATCATCATGCAGAGCGAAATTCTATGTATCGCAATGATTTGGCCTGCTGGTTAGACATCCAGGGATGGGTACATGGGGGCCATATTTTCCGACACGGTACGCGAATACAGCGCCAATGACACGCCACGACACGCATTTTTGCTTCTCATTAGTCGCTATAATGATAAGAGACAGAGACAGATGCAGAAAGAGAGAGACGCACACAGCACAGACAACAGACACAGAAAGAGACGAGAGAGCAGAGAGAATTCATCAGGAAGAGAGAAGACAAATGATGAACTGAGAGAGGGCAAGAGAGACAGAGAGCCGCAGAGCAGAGAGAGAAGAGGGAGAAGCACCAGACAAAGACACAGCAGAACAGAACAGAAAGCAGAGAAGAGAAAGACGAAGACAAAGACACAGTACAGACATAGAGAGCAGAGGCGAGACGAAAGACACAGACATAGAAAGAGGAGAGCATAACACGAAGACCAAAGAACACAGAAGACATAGACGAGAGTGCAGAGCAGGGGAGACGGTAGACAGATCCGAGAGAGTACGATAGTTGAGAGCAGGGCAGAAGACGAAGACACAGACATAGAAAGACGAGAGAGACTACGAGACAAGACACCAGACACGATCTCCTAAGCAAAAGAAAGAAGAATGAGGAGAAAGACACAGACCCAGTGAGAAAGAAGACACACAATGCACCTGGCCTGACCATGACCAGACGATAGAAGGACTAGAGAAGAGGTGGGGAGAGAGAGGAGAGAGAGGCCGAGCGGACGAGAGAGAGGGCTGAGACAGACATAGAGAGAGAGAGAGGAGGAACGAGACCAGACAGACAGCAGACACAAGACATATGAAAGAGAGGAGGTGAGAGAGAGATGATGAAGAGGGAGGAGGAGGGAGGAGAGAGGAGGAGATGGGGGCGGAGAGGTGGGTGGAGAGGCAAGTGAGGAGTAGAGAAGAAGAGGACGACGGGAGAGATGTGGACGAGAGAAAGAGAGAGAGAGAGAGAGAGGAAGCGAGAGAGAGGAGGAGAGAGATAAAGAGGCTGAGGACAAAGGACACCCCAGATGAGGAAAAGAGAGAGACAGAAACAAAGGAAACAAAGAAGAGATAAGATACACACAGAACGAGAGAGACGAGCGAGGAGGGAGACTTGGGGGGGAGAGACCGAGAGAGAGAGAGAGAGAGAAGAGACCGAGAGAGAGAAAGAGAGAGAGAGATGAGAGAGAGAGATGGCGAGAGGAGGGAAAGAAACAGACACAGTACACAGAACAAAGTGATCAAGACAAAGAGTGAATAATTAATAAGAACTGAGTCACGTGGCGGATGAAAAGTAGAAAAGGATGGGGAAAAAATATATAAGAATTTATGAAGCGAACGAAAAAGGAAAAGGTAAGTGAAAGCCATGCATGGAAATGCTTTAGCTTTCAATATGAAAAAGAAGGAGGCGACAGTACTGAAACATAGGAAATTAATCATTATATGGACTATATAAATGTATAGAAAATGGCACTTGTACTTATCTTAAAACTGAAGCAAAGAATCCATCTCCATGGGAAACTGCGTTCATGTATTATTTTCTCCCGTTCGAATGGACACTAAATATATAACGCACAGCAACACAGAGGAGACCACTCGCGCCAACGCTCCAAACTGTGAATGATAAAGCAGGACTAGGCGGGCATGGGGAAACCGCGGAGGAGGATGGTGGGATCGGGAGGGGCACCGTTTCCGATGACAGTCCGAAAAAGGCGCCACTGATTGCTGCAACGCGAGCGAACTTGACGTCATTGGCTGCGACGAAAGAAACCGATGTAATTGGCTGCGACGGCAACACAACTTAACGACCATTGGCTTTTTTTTTTTTTTTGTCAGAAGACAAAAACTGGTGCGAAGAACAATATTTTCAAACAAAATGCTTTTAATGAAATACGTTATTACATAATTATTATTACTTAAAACAGTAATACCAAAATGGATCAAACTGAATTGTTGTAATAGATGTTCAAATAAAATATGAACCCCTTCATTAAGAGTAGACAATACCCGATGGAACGAGAAAATAATCGAATAGAAAAATATCAATGGAATAATATTGATATAAATCAACTTATTACCGCTAAATAAAAATTGACGAAAAACCACAACAGAAGAGCGAGCTATTGTGAAAAAACAAAGGATATCGCAGTAACGTTCAAATGAGATATCGGCCTATAAACAGTCGCATGATACACGGATATAC
>NC_051390.1:30143130-30154304 GCF_015228065.2 Penaeus monodon
GAGCATCAATGTTTGCCTATTCTCCCAACCCAAAGTTTCACACGAATTTAATGTTTTTCCTGGGCCCCGATTTTGGGGGATTCCATGTCGTTTGAATGGTGCCTGACTTCCAGCTGGCAGGATGTGTATACCTGTATTTAAGGGTTCATGTTTGAACACATTTTAAGTTGGTAGAAGAATGTTCGTTGAAATGAAAATCCTTCCATATGATTTTTTAGTTACAGGCTTTTTTCCACGAACTTTTGAAGCCCCTCCTATATATATAAATTAATATAAATATACATCTATATATGTTAATATACATGTGCACACACACACACCACACACACACACACAAAAACACAC
This sequence comes from Penaeus monodon, assembly GCF_015228065.2. Classification (NCBI taxonomy): domain Eukaryota; kingdom Metazoa; phylum Arthropoda; class Malacostraca; order Decapoda; family Penaeidae; genus Penaeus; species Penaeus monodon. The sequence continues at coordinate 30,143,476 of NC_051390.1, forward strand.
ACACACACACACACCCTCACACACACACACACACACACACACACACACACACACCACATATATATTTTATATATACATAAAATTTAACATATATATATCTAAAAAATATTATATGTTAATAATATATAATAATATATATATATATATATATAATATATATATATGGCAGTATTGTCTCTACCCACTCCCTATTGAGTCAATGCTGGGAAAAAGAATGTGAGAAAGCAAACTGTTCCCCATGCAGCAGGCTCCCTCTTTCCACGCAGCTAATGGATCTATAGTGGACGTGGTGTTCCCCCACTAGTCACGGGAGCTGGGGACAGGACAGTTCCCCTCATGACAGCAGCAACACTTGGCTCAGCACTATCTTTGGGTCCCTTGTGGCAGCCGCCCGTGTGGTCCTCATCATTGGAGCATTCTTTTTATTGTACTTTTATCTTTTACTTTTTTAGCTTTCCTTTTACGGCCTCTATTTTTATATTTCAATTTCTTTCAAATGTTTAATAAGTTTCACTTTTATTTGTATATATTTTATTTAAAAACTTTCTTACGACAAGACCAATGAGGCTATATAAGCAAGAGTCTTGTCGCCGAACTCTCTCTTGAGCTATTGTGCTCGTCTGGTTAGCACTAGTTCGCGGAGCGCCCGGCCTAATTGGACGCTTCCTCGGTGTTTTATTGAGTTTACGAGAGAGAGAGAGATAAGTATACTTTCATTGTTTACAAGAGGCCAATTAGTATATTGTGAGAATATACAAACTGAAGGCTCTCAGGTTTTCATTTTAATGTTTTTGTTTTGTTTTATCCTTGGTTTCGCTTTTACTTTTTTTATTTCTTTTAATTACATTTGTAAGTATGGACACAATGAAAATGCAGAATAAAATTAAAAGAATGAATAAAAATTTTTAATGAACAGTGAACGAGGTCGTAAACGGCAACAAACTGCCTCAGTGACTCCGGCTCCGAAATGTGTATATATGTATATATATGTATATATATATATATAATATATATATATATATATATATATATATATATATATATATATATAATGTGTATATATATATATATATATGTATATAATGCATATATAATATTTTATATGTAATATAATATATATATATATATATATATATATATATAATATATTATATATATACATGTGTGTGTGTGTGTGTGTGTGTGTGTGTGTGTGTGTGGTGTGTGGGTGTGTGTGTGTATGTGTATGTATGTATGTATATATATATATATATATATATTATATATATTTAATATATATTATTTATTTATTTATATTTATATATATATATAAATATATATATATATATATATATATATATATATATATGTGTGTGGTGTGTGTTTTGTGTGTGTGTGTGTGTGTGTGTGTGTGTATATATATAAAATATATATATATTTTATATATATAATATATATATATATATAATATATGTATATATATTATATATATATATAATATTATATAATATAATATATATATATATATACAATATACTTTACGTGTGTTTTTGTACGCGTCGGGGGTATGTTTATGCGTATGTCCCTTTATATTTTGTGTTTGTGTGTGCTTGTTTGGTGGGGTTTGTGTGTTTGTGCCTGTGTGTGTTTGTTTGTGTGTGCTTTTTTGGATTGTTTGTGTGTGTGTGTGTCGTGTTTATAATTTTTTTTTTATGTGTGTTTCTGTGATGCTTTGTGTCTGTATGAATGTGTGTTTGTGTGTGTGTATCCATGTATGTGTGTGTGTGTCCCTGTGTATGTGTGTGGTTCAACTGTTGTCTGTGTGATGCTTGTATGTGCGTATGTACGTGTTTATATATAATTGCTTGTTCACATTACTAATGATGATGCCGTATTGCACTGTACATGTGTAAGGTCTAGGACATTCATTTAGAAACTGCGCTTTCCAGAAACCAATCCTCCGCGTCTTCTGCTTCGGTTGAAAAAGTAGAGAATGGTTGGGCTGACCGGGTTGTGACTCAAAACAGCTTTTTTGGGGGACTGTGCACACGTTGGCACAGTAGGGTAGCATACATTTAATTTCGTCTTTAACTCAAAAAGGTAATAAAATGTTTTAGTTTTGTAAGGATAAACTTAGAACCAAAGCATGGCACTGCTTTTCCTTTCCCCCGTTTTGGCACAACAATAGCTAAGGTGCCCACAGAAGCGGGTCTTTCACAAACCAAATAGGTTTAGCTACTGATAAAAATGTTTCCCTATCTTCACACGAATGATTTCCCTGTTCCGTGCAAAGAAATTATTTCTATAAAATTTCTTAAGGAATACACTGCCCACCCCCCATTTCGACACGATGGCTGTTCCTTATTAAGTTCCTTTTCTCGAAGTTTATGTGTTTTTCTTTTCTTGGCTTTTTCTTTGTGCATTCTTCCCATTACGTGTTTGAGAGTAGATGGTGGGGGTAGCTGTTAGGATGCGTTTTGTGATGTGTTTTTTTCTCTCCCTCTGCTTCGGGGTTTGCTTCACAGGTTTTGTTTTTCCCTTCTCAATCCCAAATGTATTTTCCCCCCCTCCAATATTTGGTATCAACTTATATCTGAAGCTTTTAGCATTCTCTTTTGCAACCTCTTCCTTTTTTGCTTCTGCGCTTCTCGTAAAAGGCAGTCAGCCTTTTCCCTAAATTTCTTGAATTCAGCATCCCCAAGGGTAGTTATTTGCATAACACTATCTTAAGAGGCCTGATTCTGAATATAGTTTTTTATATACTGCATGTATCACATCTTAAATGTGTTTTTGGGCAATGGTTTTGTCCATTTGCAGGGTTACGTCTGTGTTTTTAAAATTTTGGTATCACTATTTCGGATATAACTTGCAAGATCTTATTTTTTTTTGAAGTGAAATATTGCATTTTAAAAATTTTAAATATATTTTTACAGTTTTCCTTCTTTTAACCCGCGGTCCCCTCACCTACTTTTTTTCATTAGATTCTAAAAATTCTTTAATCAGCAGAGTAGAATGATTTAATTGTGGGAATTATAATAGCTTCTTTAGACCATGTGCCACGCTAGCAGCGATATTTTATTATGTATCCTGCGTATTCTATAGTCTATATCTTTTGTGAGCCAAAAAAGGGGAATTTTTTTTGTCTTTTAATGCTATATTCTTGACAGCGGTGCCCTGGGGCTTTAAGGGTCTCTGTACGAGTGCTAGGAGCCTTGTGGCTTTTTGTGGCACTGGTCCCCAGCTGGGTACCGGTCCAACTTTTAAGGCATGCTTATTTACCCCGGTAACGATTCATTTGATAATTTTGAAAAAACTGTGCAAAAGGGGATCCCAACCAATGTTATGCAGGCACCCGGCTCCATGAGAATTTTTTGTAAATCTTTTCTTACTGATTTCATAAAAATGAGAAACTAAACATAGAGCAGCGAGAATTCTTAATTAAATTTAAATTTTTCGTTTTACAGAACGCCCGTAAACAGCACTTTGGGAAAATTAAGGGACCAATTTAAAAACCCTTCGAGAAGAGAAATATTACAAAGACTTAGGGCACACACGTAGCCATGGGGGCCACGAACCTCTTATGAATGGGCCCCTTTATGATTTGTTTTCCCGGGGGTATATAATAATTTAACCCCATAATTTTCTTATTGTTGCCTACATACATGCTATATCATCTTATCTACATAAATGTGTTTTGTGTGTGTGTGTGTGTGTGTGTTTGGTGTGGTGTTTTTGTGACTTTTTAATATGTATATACATACTAAGCAAGTAAGTATATAACACAAGTATTATCTGGTGTTGTATGTGTGGGTGTGTGTTGTGGTGTTTGTGTTGGTGTGTCGTCTGTATGTGTGTGCGTTTTGTAACTCACACACACAACAAACACACACACACATACACAACACACACACGCGCGCGCGGGAACACACACACATATTGTTTTTGTGTGTTTTTTATGAAAATTATAGACATATATAAGAAAGTAGTTGTAAATTATGACAGGAAGTCATCATAATCGTTTCAAAACCCCCAACCCCCCAACAAAAAACAAAATACAATCCCCTACCCCCCCAACTACCCCCCCTCCCCTTAGTGTAGCATAATGCACAGCTAGTTTACTAGAGCATGGAGTCACACACAACCCATCCAATTTTGTATGACATAAAAATTTTACACATAGAAAGGTAATTTTGAAAACTAGAAAGACATCCAAGAAACTCTGTGAAGATTCAGAAAAAAACAAAAAATAATAATAAAATAATGATAATGATAATAATAAGGTAAAAAAAAATAAATTATCGCCTTCGCTCTTGGGGGGGGGGGGGGCTTGCCAATGTTTATTTTTTAAGGTGATCATGATCGCCCCGGCCCAATTCTAAGGGGGAAATGTGTTCAAAAAGGTATATTGTTGATTTTCTTTTAAAATCTAGAAATGAGGAATGCTACGGAAAATTAAGAAAATTTTTAAAAACAGAAAGCTTTCGCCTTCAAGCGCGCAGTCGAGATGGACAGAAAACCTTTTAATACCATAGGAAGTAGCCGTTTTTTTTTGAAAAGGTTTTGAATGCAGTTTTACCGTATATCTTAATTTTGTTTATCGTCAAAAACCCGCATGTTTGCCACTTATGTAATAGCTAAAGCTGGGACATATTTATTGCTACAAGCTGTATTAGAGATATCCTTACATTGCAAACATTCATCATAGAAAAACATATTGTTAGATTGAACGAATAATAATATTTGGGGTGAAAAAAGTTGACCAAAACCCACTTCATAATTTTGGAGAATCATGGGGGTGGGTTTTTTGGGGGTAGAACTATTACTTTAAATACGATATTGTTATCAGGCAGCGACAGTGATTGCTAAATTGAAAGAAAAAATTCTACACTATTTATAAGGGGGTTTCAAATTTTATCAAAGAATTTAAAAGTCACTCTTTGCCGCGCTTACAGATTAAATTTTTTGAGTTTCGTTTTTTTTTTTCCCTTTTCTTCAAAGGGTCCGTTGCCCAGGTTGGCAGTAAATTTTCTTTTTTTCTATTTTTCCCACTGCGTCCTCTTTCCCTTTTCCCTTTTTTCCCTTTTCTTACAGTGGTGTCATACTTTTTTTTCCTCATCACGAGGACTTTTTTTCCCCATCACGAGAACTTCCCATGTTTAAAAAGGCATGATAAAACAATGCAAAAGTCGTACAATTGTGGAATTCAGCAATAAAATGTCCAGTGTTGAGCGATACCGATTGATAGCTTGTCAAATTATTTTAAAAACTTCTTTAAATGCTCTTATCATTTTTTTTGAAAAAAAAAAAAAAAAATAATCCAGCATTTTTTGTACAGTCAGTTGGTCTTATTTTAAGGACTGTATTAATTCAGATTGACATTTTGGTTTCAAAAAGCAAATAAATTTTACAAAATTTCCCATGGTCAGAAATATAATTTCCCTTTTTTTATGCCTTCCCTGGATGGTCGTTAAATTCATCGTACGATGTGAGAATTACAATTCAGTCGGTATCCCCCTTTTTCACATGACCTGCTTGTTAGTCTTCGCCGACTGACGATTCTACCAACCTGACCCCTTTTTAAAAAAAAAATCCCAAGTATGGTTCACGCTCAGATCCTCTAGATAATGCCGTTATATTTTGCTTCCCCAAACATGTATTACACCCTTAATATCATGTGAACTTTTCCCTTTCGAAAGAAAAAGGGGGTGAGGTTTGGGAAATATATGAACATTTTTCCCTTCCTTTATAACAGCTTTTCTTACTACAAGCCTCTCCTTCTCTCCTCTCTCTCTCTCTCTCTCTCCTCTTTTCTCTCTCCTCTCCTCCTCCTCTCTCCCCTCTCTCCTATCTCCCTCTCCTCTCCTCTCTCTCTCTCCTCTCTCTCTCTCTCTCCTCTATAATATATAATATATATTATATATATATATATATATATTATATTATATATATTATATATATATATATTGTATTATTATTATATATAATATATAAAAAAAGCATTATATATACATGTGGTAAATTATAATATAATATAAAAAATATATTAATTTTAAAATTTTAGAAATATATATAATTATATAATATTATATATTTATACACATAAATTGTATATTATATATATTATTAGGGTTAATATTATATATTAAAAAAAATAATAATAAAATAGTAGTGATAGATAGATAGATAGATAGCATATTACATATATATATATATATAATATATATTATATAATATATAATTATATAAATATATATAATATATATTTATATAATAATAATATGGAATAGATCTTTCTGTCTTGTACTTGTGAACTACACACACACACACCCACACACCCCCCACACACAACACAACACAACACACACACACACAAAACACACACACACACACACACACACCCCAACACACCCACACAAAACCCCAAAACCAAACGTAAAACACACACATACCCACACACACATACACAACACAAAACACCCACACAACCCAAAACACACAACAACCACAACACAACACACAAAAAACACACAAGAAACAAAATAATTTTTATATATATTTTTATATATATAATTATATATTATATATATATATATATATTATATTATATAATATGTATATTTTTTATTATATATATATATAATATTATATATTATATATATATAATATATGTGTTTGTGTGTTTTGTGTGTATATAATTTTATTATATATAATATAATATATTATATATTTTATATATATTTATATATTAATATATATTTAAAATTTTGCATCTATCTAATCTATTATATATATAAATTATACATATGCAGATTACATTATACAACATACTACTACATACATTATACAAATAATATTAATATATATAATATAATATAATTATTATATATAAAATATATTATATATATATGTAGTATATGTTATGTATGTATATGTATGTATGATGTATGTATTCTGATTTATATAGATATAGATATAGATATAGAATAGATATATAGCAATATATATGCATTATATCTAACTATATCTATATCTAACTATCATCTATCTATCATCTTTATCTATCTATTATAATATATATATATAATATATAATAATATAAAATAGTATAATTTTATATAATATATATATAAAAAAATTTTAGAGAAGAGCTTGGAACTATATATATATATGCATATATTATATAATATATATATAATTATATATATATATATATATTATAAAATGATGTATGTAATTTTGAAAGTATATATAGATAATAGAAGATAGTAAAAGAAGAAGATATAAATAGATATCATGAATTATATAGCTACTAAATAATAATATATATAATATATATATTAATTAAAATATATAATTATATGCATATATATATATATTATATATAATTTTAAAAAATATTATTAATATTATAATGTAGCATATATATATATATATATATTTTTATAATAGTATATATATATGAATTACATATCTATATATCTATTATCTATCTATTATCTATCATCTATCTATATAATATATTATATATTTAATATATATATTAATATTATTATATTAAAATGCATATATATTGTATTATGTATAATTATTATAATTTTCATATATATAATTATATAGTATTATCATGTGTTATGCATATATGTAATTTTAAAGTATATGTCATACCGTCGTGCCCTATATATATATATATATATATTAAAAATTAATTATATTATTATATAAAATATATATATTTTTATATATATATATATTTTAATATATATATTATTATATATATATATATATATTTTATGTTATGTAATATATGTATATATTTTATAATATAATATAATATAATATATATATATATATGTAAATATAATTTAAAACACCCCACACAAAACCCCAAAACACACACACATAGTGTGTGTGTGTGTGTGCATATATATATATATAATAATAATATTATATATAAAATATAAAAAGAAAGATAGATAGATAATAGATAGATAGATAGATGATATGATATAATAAATTATAATATTAAAAATTTTATAATATATATGGTGTATATTTTATATATTATATATATAAAAAAAATATATATATATAATATTAAATATAATATATATAAATTAATTTTATGCATTTATATATATAAATATATAATGATATAGATATACTACACAACACAACACACACACACCACACACACACACAAAACCCCACACACAACATAAAATAATAAATTTTAAAAATATTAAAATTTAATATATATATTGTTAATATATATGTACACCACACACACCACACCACATATACATAACATATGATTCACTCATATTTTGTAAAGCCTTTTCGAGTCTATAACGAGCGTTGCTTTGGCTTTTTTTAGGTTCTTTCTGGTAGGGTCGTAAGGGGTACCGGAAGAATATGTGTGATCTTTTGGTTTACTTCAACACGGACAATCTGCCTTTGCTTTATCCCTATCTGAAAAAATTTGTCCCAGTTTTAGCTCGGGTTGGTTTAAAACCTAACCCTGTCTTTCCTCGGGAGACCCTTGCCAGGAGGGAGTTTCACTGATGTAGGGAGGCATCATGATTATTTTTTGGGGCCCTTTTCTCCCATTTGATAGTCTGAAGTGTTGTTTTGGGGAATCCCCCAAGACCTGTCCTGTGAAAAGTTTGGACGTGATGTCGATGTGATCGCCTCCCGATGCTCGTACAGAGGGTGACGTCCATCAAACAACTGTCTTTTGCGTTCTATTTACGCTTTTTGTTTCGGGGACAAAATTTTCAGCGGGGACATCCCCGAAGTTTTACGCGATGTCAGGGAGTTTTCTTGGGTAGTGAAGTGTGGGGGAGGCCCCTTTTTCAGCTCTGAACAACCCTTTTTTTTTTTTTTTTTTTTTTTTTTTTTTTTTTTTTTTGAACGGGGGTGGTCTTGCCCCTCTGCTGAACAAAAACTCACAGTGAGTAGCACGAGCAAGGCGTTTTGTTTTTAAAGTGTCAGGATCTGCACCCCCGATGGAATTAGCAATGTATCAGGAGGTTTTTTTCATGGCGAAAGTTTTTTTTCGAAGTTTGACACGTGTTCCTTTAGAGGTTGTGTGGGCAAAGTGACGCCAAGTAAACAGGAGTGATGTTTTTCAGGTCTTTTCCCCCCTAGTTTTTGGGTCCTCTTGCGTTGTATTTAAGTGAAAAAAAAGACACTTTGCCTTGCCCGGGTTGGGGGGGAAACCACGATTTTTAGTATGACGAGAGAGATTTCCAAAGGGTTGGGGATCCCCTTTTGATCTTTCAAAATTTTGGGGTTGGGGACAGCCAGGCGTCTGGGGGTAGATGAAACGCCGCAGGTTTTTAAAAGGGTGGCGGTCATTCATTAAAAATTAATAGGGGGGGGCCGTACTAACCCTTGAGGGGGACCATTTTTTAATCGTCAACGGCTCCGTTTTTCCTTTTTTTCAAAGGGGAACCCTACAGTGTTCACGATATCGTGTTTTAAATCTTCGGGATACTTTTAGTAAAAGTTCCCGTGATCAATGTTGGGGGGCACAGTTAGGCGACAAAAACTGCCCTGTGATCTCGCCCCGCCATAACCATCCCCCATGTTCTAGTCAAGTTCAGCATTTGGGCCCAAAAAAGAGAATCCAACCTAAACCCAAACAATCTCTGAAGGATTCCCCAAACTGTGGGGTTTTATACAAGTTAAAATTAGGATTTTATATGCCTTACAGGATACAGAGAAGGAAATGGGCGGAACTTTAGCATCTTAGGACCCTTTGCAGGCTTTAGGATAGCAACAACCCTTGTTTTTTCAGTTTTTGGGGATTTTTAATTTAGGGCACTGTTAGTAAAAAAGCCCAGGAGACACTAAGGCCCTTGTCCCCAAAATTTTTTTTCTTTTGGGTTGAGCCCCATTGAGGCCTGACGTTTACCACATTTTTATTTTATTTAGTCCTTTGGGGTGAAAGAGAGATACAAATCACCAAATGTTAATGGCATGGGGAAAATTTTCCTTCTTAATATCCCTTTCTCTATTTTGAGGGGTTTTCCCTGCTGATAGCTTTTTTGCCACATGGTTGGGGTAACACCAGGGTACTCGTTTTAGGTATGAATCTACTTGAGGGAATATATATAATATATTAATATATATTATATAATATAATATTTTTATATTTTAGTAGGTCCGTCCTTTAAGGGTTTAGGAAAAAAAAAAATAAATTTTCAAATTTAAAATGTTTTAAAAGGACATATCTTATATTATTATTTTTATATTTCGCATATACCGAAAGTGTGTATGTATTCAAATGACATTTAGGTGTGGTTGTGGTGTGTGTGTGTGTGTGGGTGTGTGTGTTGTTGGGTGTGTGGTTGTGTGTGGTGTGTGTAGTTCAAAGTACATGACAGAAAAATACTTTTCACAAGACAAAACGAAATTATGTCCTTTGTTTACAGGTTTTCAGAAGATATTGAGCAGGACTATCACCAGATTAAAAAACTGGTGTGAAATTTTTGTGGGAAAAATTAAAAAGGCTGAAATAACAAAAATTAGAAATCAGAAAAATTTAAAAAATTTTAAAGTTCTTTTAAAAAAATGAAAAAAAAAACAAAATTATTTCCACTTACAGTGTGGTTTGGGAATGAGAGTGAGCCTAGCCCCTCACCAAAACCCGTGACATCATCTTCGACCTACCCCCAGGGATCTTAAAACCCAAAAAATTCTGGGGATGCATGCTCGTTTGCATAGGGCCAATTATAGACGTAACAATTTTTATGGTAGAATAAATCCACCGGCAATGCCCCCTATGTAAGTTTTAAAATTTTTTAAACAGGGGGGGAAAATTTTTTTAAATTAATTTTTTTCCCAGG
>NC_051390.1:30154404-30159464 GCF_015228065.2 Penaeus monodon
CCTGCCTCCCCGGGCCCTTCTCCTAAAGAGACCCTCACTGCCCGTCCTCAGCCTGCCCTACACTGAGAAGATCTACTCTCTCCTTCGGCTTCTTCATCCTTTCAACTGCAGGCTGATCTTTCGCCAGGTAAACACTCTCCGTCGTAACCTGGTCCATACAGCCCTCCTTCCTTCCTATGCTGTTCCTTGTGCCTCCTGTGATAACAGTACTTTGGCGAGGCAGGCGCCAGTCCTACCAAGCGTCTGTCTCAACATAAGTACGCTGTATCCAGGGGACACAACAATAACGCCTCCTTTGCCACAGTGGGACAGTGGCCATCGGATGGACTGGTCAGCAGCGCGATTGTCTTTCCTTCCGCCGATGTCCACTACCGCAGACTGGTGGAATCTTCCTTATAAAGCTGCTACCTAATTCCAACTTGAACAGCGGCTTTTCTCCTGCTGATAGTCTCCTTGCTTCCCATATCCTCTGCCTTCTACCGTATGCCGGCCATCGGCGCATAGTCCGCCCGATCCTCCGACCTGATGTGACCTCCATCTGCTTCCGTTCGTCTGTCCTCACCTGCCCCGTGTTACCGCGTTGCCTCTCTTTATACCCCCTCCTCTCCCTTTCCTCTTCAGACTTGAGATGGAATCCAGGTGGATTTCGAAACTGTAGTCTCACTTTCAATAAATCTAGTTTTTGTATTGTGGGTTTTCTTCCATTGTATCAGCACGGAAGAGTGTTTTGCTATTCATATATATATATATATATATATATATATATTATATGTATATATATGTATATATATGTATATATATATATATATATATATATATATATATATATATATATATATATATATATATATATATATATGTTATATATATATTACTATAATATATATATATATATATTATATATAATATATATATATATATATATATATATATATATATATCATATAATATATATATATATATATATAAAATATGTATATATATATGTATATATGCATATATCCACACATGTATACTTGCATATGTGTGCGCATATACATATATAGGCCTCTAATCTCGAAAACTGTTTGAGCATATTCTCGGGCCTTAAGACATTGTTCGACCTGTCTTACATTTTGAGATAGAGTTGAGACAAATCTTTTCAATTGAGAATATTTTGAGACAAATCTGAGCAGGTGAAAATAATTTGAGAGTGTTAGCTTTTACTCAAAGCAAAAATATATCTTCATGAATTTGAAGGTATTTATTAATCACAAGGCGATGTCACGGCCCCGGCGCTTCAACAATGGTCATTTCAATTTCATTAATCATGTTTGTTTCCTGTAAATATGTATCTATATGTGCAACGCTAGCACATTAGATAAAAAAAACAGATCTGCATACATTTGAAGGTAATTTTGAATCTGAAATAAATTCATGTACGATGTAGACAATCGAATGGCATTGGTGCCACATATTCACTTATATTATTTGATGTATGTCAGGTTTTATTTAAAATGACCGTGTCCATGACTGCATTACTATAAAATAAAATCAAACCTTATATACGCTATTTTGAGTAATATAAATATATTAATTTTATTTGTTTGTTGATATTTTATATGTGGCAGAGTGCCGGCCTGAGACACTTTTGAGACAGTCTCAGAATCGTCACAAAATTGTCTGATAATTTTTGTGGATACCACTCCTCGATGATAGCGATCATGGTTGATGATTATGGTGGTGATGTTGATAATGATGTTATAACTATAAATAATTACTGCTAGGAAGAAAAATACATAATAATAATCATCATTATCACTGCCACTGTAAAAAGTTGCATGTCATCTAGCCTTGAGTTCCCTTTCCTCGTGATGAGTCTTCAAGGCGGCTGCCGCATCACGCTCCTGTCTATAATAGGTCGATGTGACGTCTTGATCCCGCGGTTATTGAGGAGTACTGATGCGCGATGACCAGGGAGAGACGAGGGAATTCTGATGATCTCAGATCCGGCCCTTTGACCTAAAGGCGGATTGGCAGAGCATTTGTAGGTGAATGCAAAAACTGTAGAGCGAATTTCAGTACCACAGAATGGCATAACTACTGTATACAAGTATTAAGTTAACAGTTAAATGATTTGTAATTGGAAATGTTCATCTTTGGCTACCAACCTAATGACATTATTGTTTCAACACAGAGCAAGTTTATTATTAACAACGATTTGCAAGGAATTCTTAACACATTCATAGCATAGTACGCCGTTAAAGAAATTCCTCCCTCCCCCCTAGAATGTAGCTTAAAGATTACACCTCCCTTGTAAAAAAATCTTTTATTTCTTAATTCTAGGCAATGTGCATGTGAGTACAGTTGATGGAAATAGAGATACAGATAGATATGTCGGGCGCTTTAAGGTACACAACACCACTGTAAGATTTGATCAGCTAGTCCAGGTTAATTCCAGAAGTTCGAAGATAGTCTGCTGTAGTGATACACACTGGGGTCACCGCTTACGATGGTGTGCCCGCCGGTATATTCCCGAAGTCTGGAAGAGTATCTCCAGAGGGGAAATTAGGACTATTTAGAGCGCGAGCTGAAGCCAATGTGACATATCACCTACCTTACAGATCACAGCAAGGCGACCTGGAAAGGTATTCTCGAAGACATTCGTTTATTTATAATCAAAGTTTTCTATAATATAAAATTATCCATCATTTTAAAATTTATATCACATTGAAAATATGACATATATTAATTAAAAAGTCATATAGGGCTACAAGGAAGACCACTTCTTTAAACAAATAAAGGTTCCCTATTCAAACGATCTGAACAAAATGAAAATTACAAATCATTGTGGTATTCTGTGAAGTCAATATAACAGAGACGTCACAGGCATCATAGCCAATCCCAAAACGACCTGGGCAATGGAAAGGTGTTCTCGAAGACCATAACCCTGTACTGTAGTCTATAGTAAAAGAAATATACAATACACAGTTATACATTATTTAAAAAAAAAATGTATCTTGTCAACACATCGACAATATGATTAATGCTAATTATAAAGTTAAAGGTTAACCGAGGGGTGGGGGACTTATTTAAGCAAATGGCAAATCATATTTCAACGATCTAAATAAAATAAAAAGAGACGATTTGTTGTGTATTACTGTATGTAACTTCGGAACGCAAGATGAAACCGATATGTACTGACGACATCTCCATAGATAACTTTGTATTTGCGTAAATCACAATATAAAAAGTCAATTTGTTCATAGGAAGCCATATGATTGACATTAATTTAATAACGAAATATAAAGGATGTTATTGACATGCTGGCCACATTATACAACGATTATTAATTCCATCTCACGAAATTGCCTTTTTAAGATGGCTGCTGCTTTGATCGGCTTTATCCTTTGATCACAGCTATGACCCCCTGCTACTACACCCCCTTATCGACACTTACTGTCAACTTAACCTATCCTGAATCACCTACCCAGATTATAATTCAAACTCCAGAAGACTCCTCTTCCTCACCTCTATCTGCATTTCCTACATATTCTCTTATTAAAACTCTTCAACCTTATTGCTCTCCCCATCACAGCACTATCTCACTCCACAGCACTCCCTCTTCCTCCTGCCCTCACCCCTCTACAACTCCCACCTCTAAAAACCTTTTGAGTACTCTGTTCAGCCCAACTAAGATGCACTTTTTTGCGATTCCCCTTACAAACCCTACTCTGACAATATTCTACTCTTCCAACAATGCCTCTGAAAGCAAAGTTTCTTTCTGCAACTGTCTCAATCGTTTAGGACTGTCTTGCAAAGAGACAACCTGATGGACAAGGTCATCCACAGGGAAACGAACTAGATGCCTGTATAGCCCGAGTTCCCAGTTCTGGACTATGCAAGTAACAGGTCACATGCTGGTCTCACTGTGTAGCTGTTGGTTGGACACATGGTCCTGCTATCTGTAACTCGTGATGCAGCATAGACTTGCTCTTGTTGACCAAGTTCATTGCCCCTGCTGCCTGAGTAATCCATTTACTAACTTTCTGGTCTGACAGCCCTGGTCTGACAGTCCTCAGATTGATTGATTGATTATTTAAAATTATCGTCCGCGTCAACAGCTAAAGTCATTAGCGGCGAATGCCTTGTTAAATGGAAGCATTAAAATATTTAAAGCTTTAAAAGTTCATCAACAAATATCTTACAAATAACAGTAAATATATTAAAAATCAAAGTATAAATATTATGCTCTAAGTGTATAAAATTATTGCATAAACATTATGCATGATTAGATTTTATTAAAAATATTAGCCTCCCTAAGGAAACTAATAAGAACCTCTATATCACAATCCTCCTCCAATATATTTTTCATTGTATATGGGGGAGACAAGTACATACGTCTTTAGTCTGAGAATGTTGCACATCTTTCCACTACATGTGCGACCGTTAATGGCTCTTGGCATCCCTCACAAAGTGCTTCACTTTTAGCCATCATTGGCTCATGAGTTAGTCTTGTGTGCCCGATTCTTAGTCTTATTCATGCAACTTCCACTTTTCGGTTGGGATGGATGCTAGTCACCCAACTGCCAAGGTCATCTCTAATATCTCGCAGTTTGTTTCTGGAGGTATGCCTCCATTGTTCCTTCCATTTATCACGAAGACAACTCCTGATGCTGGGTTTCAAGTCGGTGTGTGGGAGAGGAAAACAAATATCACAATGCTGAGTGGCAGCTGCCTTGGCCTTCTGATCAGCTTGCTCAGTCCCACTGATACCAACATGTGCTGGCACCCAACACAGTTATTTTTTTACGTGTTGATATCAGTGCAAGCCAATCTTGAACCTCCCTTAGTATTGGATGTGATGAGTTTAAGCTCTTGATTGCTTGCAAGACACTACGAGAGTCAGAATATATCACAATAAAATGGTTCGTAAGATCTCTAGTCATCTTAACTGCTGCAAGGATGGCATGTAACTCTGCAGTGACGATCGAGGCTGCTAGAAAAAGACTGCCAGATGCAGTCTTCCTTCTGCTCACTGCTGCAAGCCACAATTTCAGCTGCCACTGTTTTTTTCCCCC
>NC_051390.1:30162064-30169564 GCF_015228065.2 Penaeus monodon
TGCAAGCCATTTTTCACGTAGCTCTTATTGCTGATAAATGTAATGCCAAAAATTCGCAGACATCGTCTCTCGCATGCTACAAGAAATGGCTTCCCCAGCATTGTTGTCCCAACGGAGATCTTCGAAGACGACAACTTATACATTCCTGATATGCCACAACATCAGAAACTGAGGTGACAAACACTAACTCAGAGCCTCATTGCACAAAGACACCTCGTTTTGCAGCCACCACCCCAATCCAAAAGAACTGCAACAAGCACCTAAAACTACAAAAAACACCGAACACAACTCAAACAGATCTCACCACCAAACAACACGCTAAAAAAGACAAAAGGGATCCCCAGTCCTTCAGCCTTGTCGTCATCGTTTGGATGACACTATCCGTGACGACGAGAGTAGCAGCTCTGAGGACGTTCCCCAAGCCGAGAGAGCTCCCTTCCCTTTGGAGGGAGCAAGTTGCTGTGCTCCCTTCTAGGGGGCGCTTGGGACAGTGTGGAAATATTGGGAATTGATCCCTGTGTCAGGTAAAATGGGTCCCGTGCTGAGTGGGATGCTAAAGTCGTTCAAGCAAAAAGTAGGTAATTTTTTTCCATCCGAAATATTTTTTTCGACTTTCGAGAACGAGAACGCTCTAATGTGATCCTATTGAATTCTTTATCCATCACGACTGGTTATAGAATGCGGCATTATGGTTACACATCCAGGCAATCAGGGGACGGATTGCAATGGGGTCCTAATATCACAATCACCCATGAGTTCCTCACCCCTTTATTTAGCCACCCTGACTTCATGGCCGTCAGGTTATTCACCCCACAGGGCCCCATTATCCTTTCCACTGCCTATATAAAACCAAATACAAATTTCTCTTGCTGACTTTAACAAATTAATTCATTATACAAACCTCCCAGTCTTCTTTGCTGGAGATATCAACGCTACTCACACGATACTACACCACGGCACTACCAATGGAAACAGTAGGCAACTCTTTTCTATTTTTGAAACAAAAAGACTCCATTGCATAGGACCCGACTTCTTCACCTCATACACACCCAGAAGAAAGGGCTGCCTGATCTCATTTTCGGGGAACAGGCAGCACTTGCCTACCACATACACCTACAACCCGGTCCGAACGTTGGTTCAGACCACGACCCATCATAATTGAAATTTCCACATCAACCAATACCAAACAAAGAAAGACGATTTGTCCCATATAA
This sequence comes from Penaeus monodon, assembly GCF_015228065.2. Taxonomy (NCBI): domain Eukaryota; kingdom Metazoa; phylum Arthropoda; class Malacostraca; order Decapoda; family Penaeidae; genus Penaeus; species Penaeus monodon. The sequence continues at coordinate 30,163,279 of NC_051390.1, forward strand.
ACAAGCAGACTGGGAGTCGTTTAAATCAAAATTAAATTTTAAAATTTTCAATTTAATCTTGACGGGCTTGTTTCCCAAACAATAGATGGGCATTGGAATTACATCTTCCCCTCCATCGCCTCAACTATGCTGAGCACCATCTTCCAGGTCTCAGTATAAAACTTGCATATCATTTCAGCCATCTGAAAGGATTGATTTGATTTGATTATTTAAAATTATATGCCGCATCAACAGCTAAGGTCATTAGCGAGAATGCCTTGTTAAATAGAAACATTAAAATATTTAAAACTTTAAAAATCTATCAATAAATATCTTACAAATAACAATAAATGTATTAAAAATCAAAGCATAAATATTATGCTCTAAGTGTATAAATTATTGCATAAACAGTTATGCATGATTAGATTTTATTGAAAAATTAGTCTCCCTAAGGAAACTATAGGACCCTCTATATCACAATCCTCCCCCAATACATTTTTCAGTGTATATCGGGGAGACAAGTACATACGTCTTTGGTCTGAGAATGTTTGCACATTTTTCCACTACATGTGCGATCGTTAATGGCTCTTGGCATCCTTCACAAAGTGCTTCATTTTTAGCCATCATTGGCCCATGAGTCAGTCTTGTGTGCCCGATTCTTAGTCTTGTTAGTACAACTTCCACTTTTCGTTGGGATGGATGCTAGTCACCCAACTTCCAAGGTCAACTCTAATCTTTTGCAGTTTGTTTCTAGAGGTATGCTTCCATTGTTCCTTCCATTTATCATGAAGGCAACTCTGATGCTGGGTTTCAGGTCGGTGTGGTGGGAGAGGAAAACGAGCATCACAAGGCTGAGCAGCAGCTGCCTTGGCCTTCTGATCAGCTCATTCATTCCCACTGATACCAACATGCGCTGGCACCCAACACAGAGTTATCTTTTTACGTGTTGACATCACTGCAAGCCGATCTTGAACCTCCCTCACTACTGGATGTGATGAATTTAAGCTCTTGATTGCTTGCAAGCACTACGAGAGTTGGAATATATCACAATAGAATCTCTAGTCATCTTAACACTACGAGAGTTGGAATATATATAACTGCTGCAAGGATGGCATGTAACTCTGCAGTGAAGATCGAGGCTGCTAGAGAAACACTGCCAGATGCAGTCTTCCTTCTGCTCACTGCTGCAAAAGCCCACACATTTCCAGACTTTGAACCATCTGTATATATTGCATCCTATCCTTGGTACTTAAAAAAATGCTGAAGAAATCTCTCTCTGACTTCTGCTTCGGAATCTCTCCCCTTTCCCAATTCCGACCAAATCCAGCTCGACTTGATTAGTCCAAGGGGGGAATTGGGGAATTCCAACAGCCAAACCTTGGTGAGACTTAAATTAAGATCTTCCACAAGATTCCTCATTCTCCTACCATAGGATCGGCTATCTCAAAGGGGATGAAAACCAATCTGGATGTAGGAGACCCTGTAATCCTTGTAGTCTTGTGTAGTAAAGCAGGTTCATGTACTCCCAGTGTAATGGAATGGTTCTCCACTCTCAGCATACAGGTACTCCACAGGTGAAGACCTGAAAGCCCAGTCCAACATCCAGGAAACAGTGGGAGTTGCAGATGAATAAGCCTCACATCCATAATCAAGCTTACTATGAATAAGCGCTTGGTAAAGCCGCAGAAGTGTTGTGCGGTCCGCACCCCAAGATAGATGTGAAAGAACCCGCAAAATACTAAGCGCCTTTGTAGCCTTCACTTTTAACTTTGATGTGAGGCATCCATGTAAGCCTTGAGTCAAAAATTAGACCCATGTACTTCACTTCTTGGACAAATTGCGGTGGGTTTGCTCCTAAATAGAGGGGAAGGATGGAATTTTCCTCGTTTGGAAATGCATAGCCATGGTCTTACTTGGGAAATTTGAACCCATGATATGTAGCCCACTGTCCAACCTGATTTATTGCAGCCTGCATGTGTCTTGCACATCCTGTAAGCTTCCTCCTGAGCAGTACAGTATGAAGTCATCCACGTACAGATTACATGAGACAGCACTTGGAACAACCTTTACAATGTGTTTATATCAATCAGACCATAAGGTTGATTATACAAGCTTTCATCTTGATGAAATAGCCCTTAATGTTCAAATGCACTCATCAAAAATGAGCACCATTAAAACTAACGCCCTTGTTGCCCTGACTTCTTAAAGTTAAGTACCAATAAGGATGATTTTGCCAAGAACAGCAGTCCTGTAGTACTTTAAAATCCATATGCAACAAGATAATGAATGGTGATGCAATTAAAAGCAAAGGTCGCTCTGTAAATTGTCGAGTGATTGATAAATTGATGTATAGGGTTTGTGTAGCCAGTCAAAAACGATTGTGAGGTAGGAGGGAAGCAGTTATGATGCCCGCGAAATGCCGCATTGATGAAATGCTCCTTGTTCACGATGCCCTCCCGGTCAACACTTCTCGCACCGGAAGACTTCCAGTAAGTTTTTTTATTACTTCTTTTGGCCTGGTGCCGGAGCTGATATTAAAAGGTTTTGCCATTCGTGCCCTAGATGCCAGAAATTTTCAGCTAGAGTAAGCATAAGGAAGGTGGCAATGAAAACCATACCGTCATATCAGTGCCATTCTCTCGTGTAGCCATAGACCTTGTTAGCCCAATTACTCCATGTTCAAAAAGAGGATATAAATATATATTAACACTAATAGATTATACTAGATACCCCAGGGCTGTGCCTTTGAAAAATGTTGGTACTATAACAGTTGCCGAAGCTTTCTCTCGCGTCGGCCCTACCGAATATAATGTCTGACCGCGGATCCCAGTTTAAGTCTAATCTTATGAGCGAAATTCACCATTTACTCTCGGTTCAAGCTTTGTATACATCACCATTTTATGCATGTCGCAAATAGCGCCATCGAAAGACTTAATGGTGTTCTAAAATCTATTATTAAGAAGCTCTGTTCAGAACATCCAAAAGACCGGGACCGCTACATTCTAGTAGCACTATTTGCCTATAGAGAGACGCCTAATGATAGTTTAATATTCTCCCCTTTGAACTTTTGTAAGGACGTGAAGTATACTACACGATCTTTGGACAAATAATGGCAACTGATAACGAGGTAAAAACTACTTACCAATATGTGCTAGACCTCCGTTCGCGATTAGAGGAGACGGCCAAGCTACCAGCATTCCATGCCAATATTCGTAGGATAAGTTACAAAGCATACTACGACTTAAAAATAGAGCACCTAAGTTGTAGAATGGAGATGAAGAGCTTGTTTTGCTGCATACAAGCTCAAATAAATTAGTGATGCAGTGGCGTGGGCCATATCCTATAATCCGATGTCATGAAAAGGGTGTGGATTATATTATATAGATAAAAGGGAAAGATAAATTGTTCCACATAAATATGCTAAAAAATACTTCCGCAAGGAAAAACGAAATTTAAAAATGTAATTAACATTTGTGTTGCAGAAAAATTTCCAGTGAATGGAACATGTGAAACTGTGTACGTTCATGTATTTGACAATAATAGCTTTAATATCAATGATGAATTATCAGACTAAGGAAATGTATATCTTGCTAAATTGTTTTTACAGATGTAAAAAAAAAAAAAATAAGCCGGGCCTTACCCAGACGATAAGACACAAGATGAAACTTATCTCTGCTGTGCCTATAAATAAGAAACAATATACAATTCCTCATAACTTGAAACAAGAGTTGAACAAGGAAGTTGATAAGGTGTTGGGACTAGGTCTTATAGAACAATCTGAATTCCCATATTGCTTGCCATTGGTGTTAGTAAAACAGGCATATGGTGTGTGGCGAGTTTTTATTGACTTTCGGGGTATTAATAGCTTATCAGAATTTGATGCCGAGCCCATCCCTTCAACGGAAAATGCGTATTTTAGTGAACTTTATCTGTGTAAGGGCTACGGGCAAGTACCGTTGTCCGTGATTGCAAAATTTATACTGCCTTTGCTACACACGGAGGTTAATGTATTGAAAAGTAATGCCGTTTGGATTGAAAACTGGCGTCTGCTACATTCATAAGTTTAATGTGCAAATATATCTAATGTAGCCTGCTATTTTGTCATCATTGTGATACATAATAGCAATTGGTATGAACATTTGGGAGTTGTAGAGTCTTGTTAAGATTAATAATGCGTGGATTGACTGCTTTCCTTCTAAATGTTGAATACCTTGGTGTATTATTAGCACAATTATATTGCGCCACTTGAAGAAAGGGTAAAAGATGTTAACACTCTCCTTTACCTACAACAAAAAAACAACTTAGATCATTTCTCGGCACTACTGGCTATTACATGAAATTTATACAAAACTATGCGAGTACTGCAACTCCTCTTAGTGAACTGTTAAGAAAGAACAGCAGTAATAAACTAAATTGGAATCCACAGCAGATTGAGAGTTTCAAGTCATTAAAATATGCTCTAGTGTGTAACCCAGTACCTTGTTTGCCAGATACGACTGAAGTCTTTTATCTTCGTACAGATGCCAGTGACACTGTTGTAAGATGTCCTTGTATATGCGACCAGAAAACTATTTGACCGTGAGGTAAACTATGCCACCATCGAAAGGAATTTGGCCATTGTATGGGCTATAGATATATTCTGAATTTATCTGTATGGCAAGAGTTTATCCTACAAACAGATCAGAAGCCATTGACTTATCTCTTCAGCATGAAAAATTCAAACGGTAGATTAATGTGATGGGCCGTGGGATTACAATGCTATTCTTTTTCTATTGAAAACATAACAGGTAAAGATAATGTAGGTACAGACTTGGTAAGTCGCTCCCTGTAATTTTTTAAAAATATTGTAACACCATCACCTGCATTAAATTTAAAAACTCTTGATTATTAACTTACATAGGGGGCATTGCCGGTGGATTTATTCTACCATAACAATTGTTACGTCTATAATTGGCCCTATGCAAACGAGCATGCATACCCAGAAGTTTTTGGTGTTAAGATGCCTGAGGGTAGGTCGAAGATGATGTCACAGGTAGTGTGCATGGGCTAGGCTCACTCTCATTACACCAACCACACTCGTAAGTGGAAATAATTTTGTTTGTTTTTCATAATTTGAAAGAACTTTGAAATATTTTAGATTTTTCTGATTTCTAACTTTTGTTATTTCAGCCTTTTTAATTTGTTCCACACAAGATTTCACAGCCAGCTTTTTAATTTTGGTGATAGTCCTGCAGTCAGATATCTTCTGAAATCCTGTGAAACTAAAGGACATATTTCGTTATTGTACTTGTGAAAAGTATTTTTCTGTCATTGTACTTGTGAACTACACAACACACACACACACACACACACACACACACACACACACACACACACACACACACACACACACACACCACACACACATATATATGTACATTTGAATACATACACACTTTTGGGTATATGCTTGTAATAATAATAATAATAATAATAAGATAATGTCCTTTTCAAACATTTTGAATTGAAAAATTTTATTTTTTTATTCCTAAACCCTTAAAGGACAGGACCTACTACAATATATATATATAATATATATATATATATATATTATATATATATATATATATATTCCCTCAAGTAGATTCACTAGCCTCAAACGAGTACACCTGGTGTTACACCGAACCATGTGGCTAAACAGCTAGTCATGCATGGTAAACCTCTAAATAGAGAAAGAGGATATGTAAGAAGGATGATCCATGCCATTAACATTTGATGATTTTTATCTCTCTTTCACCCCAAAGGAGCTGAATACATCAAAATGTGGTAAATCGTCAGGCCTCAATGGCAGCTCAACCGAAATGAAAAAACATTTGTGGTGACAAGGGCCTTAGCTGTCTCCTGGTACTTTTCACTAACAGTGCCCTAAATTATAAAATCCCCCAAAATCGGAATAAAGCAAGGGTTGTTGCTATCCTAAAGCCTGCAAAGGATCCTAAGTATGCATAAAGTTACCGGCCCATTTCACTTCTCTGTATCCTGTATAAGGCATATAAACTCCTAATTTTAATTTGTATAAGCCCCACAGTTGGAGAATACCTCTCAGGAGTTTGTTTGGATTTCAGAGTTGGATGCTCTTGTTGTGGCCAAATGCTGAACTTGACTCAGAACATCGAGGATGGTTATGAGCGGGGCGAGATCACAGGAGCAGTTTTGTCGACCTAACTGCTGCCTACAACATTGATCACCGGGAACTTTTACTCAAAGTATCCCGAATGATTTAAAACACGATGATCGTGAACACTGTACGGTCCCCGTTGAAATCAAC
>NC_051390.1:30174564-30177454 GCF_015228065.2 Penaeus monodon
ACACACACACATTTATGTAGATACAGATAGATATAGACATGTATGTAGGCACACATATGAAGAAAATCATATAGGTTAAATATTATATACCCACCAAGGAAAACAAATCATGAAGGGCCCATTCATAAGAGGTTCGTGGTCCCATGGCTACGTGTGTGCCCATCAGAGTCTTTGTAATCATTTCTCTTCCGTCAGTAATGGTTTCAATTTGGTCCCTTAACTTTCCTAAAGTGCTGTTTACTGGGGCGTTCTGTAAAACGAAATAATTAAGTTAATTAAGAATTCTCTGCATGCTCTATGTTTTAGCTTCTCATATTTATGAACATCAGTCACAGAGAAGACTTACTAAAATGTCTCTATGGAGCCGGGGTGCCTGCATAAACATTGGTTGGGATGCCCTTTTGCACTAGTTCTTCTAAATTATCAAATGGAATCGTTACTCGCGGTAAAATAAGCATAGCCTTCAAGTTGGACCGTACACCGAGCTCAGGACAGTGCCACTAAAAGCCACCAAGGCTCCTAGCACTCGTACAGAGACCCCTTAAAGCTCCCAGGGCACCGCTGTCAAGTAATATAGATTTAAAAGACGAAAAAAAATCTCCTTTTTGGCCCCACAAAAGATATAGTAAATAGAATACAGCAGGTATACATGAATAAAATATCGCTGCATAGCAGTGGCACATTGTCTAAAGAAGCTATATAATTCCCACAATTCAATCATGTCTACTCTGCTGATTTCCCAGTAATTTAAAATCTAATGTCCAAAAGAGTAGGTGATGGGTAAACCGCAGGTTTAAAGAAGGAAACTGTAAAAATAATTTGAATCTTTAAAATGCAATATTTCACATTCAGATAAAAAAATAAGATCATGCAAGTTATATCCAGAAATAGTGATACCACAAACTTTAAAACAGCAGACGTAATCCTGCCAAATGGGGACAGAACCATTTGCCCAAAAACACATATGTAAGATGTGATACATGCAGTGATATAAAAACTATATTCAGAATCAGCCTGCTTAAGATAGTGATATATGCTAAAAAAACTATCCTTGGGTAGCAGGGAATTCAGATGTAAGTTATGGAAAAGGCTGACTGACCTTTTACAGAGAAGCTGCAGAAGACATAAAAGGAAGGGGATTAGACAAAAGAGAAGTGCTAAATAAGCTTCTAGATAAAATGTTGATACCTAATATTGGGGGGGAAAACATACATTGGTTTTGAAAAAGGGGGAAAAGCAAAACCTGTGAAGTCAACCTCGAAGCAGAGGGAGGAGAATAAAGCTACATAGCACAAAACGAATCCTAACAGCTACCCCCACCATCTACTCTAAAAACACGTAAGTGGGAAGAATGACAAAGAAAGTGCCAAGAGAGAGACAGAAAAAACACATAAACATCGAGAACAAGGAACATTAAAAAAGAGAAAGCCATCGTGTGCGAAAATGCGTGGTCACGTGTATTCCTTAAGAAATTATATAGAAATAATTTCTGTAGCACGGAACAGGGAAAAACATTCGTGTAGAAGATGGAAGCATATATCAGTAGACTAAACCCATTTGGTTTGTGAAAAGTACTGTTCTTGTGGTCACCTGTAGTATTGTTGTGCCAAAACGGTGGAAGAGGAAAATGCAGTGCCATGCTTTTGGGTTTTAAAGTTTATCCGTTATCAAAACTAAAAACAATTTCATTACCTTTAGAGTTAAAGACAGAAGTTAAATGTATGCTACACCTACATTGTGCCAAAAAGTGATGACACAGTCCAAACAAAGCTGTTTCGATGCTCACAACCAGGTCAGCCCAACCATTCTCTACTTTTTAACCGAAGCAGAAGACGCGGAGGATTGGTTTCTGGAAAGCGCAGTTTCAAATGAATTAGTCCTAGACCTTACACATTACAGTGCAATACGGCAATCATCATTAGTAATGTGAACAAGCAATTATATATAAACACGTACATACGCACATACAAGCATACACACAGACAAAAGTTGAACACACACAATACACAGGACACACACACACATACACAGATACACACACACAAACCCCACATTCATACAGACACAAAAACAAACACAGAAAACAACATAAAAAATAAAATAATAAACACAGAACACACACACACACAAAACAATCACAACAATGCACACACAAACCAAACACACACAGCACAAACACACAACCACACACACAAACAAGCACACACAAACACAAATATAAAGGGACATACGCATAAACATACCCACAGACGCGTACAAAAACACACGTATAAGTATATATTGTATATATATATATATAATATATATATATATAAAATACATATATAATATAATTACATGATAATATATAATATATTATATATATAAAATATAATATAATATAATATATAATATAATACACACACACACACACAAAAAAAACACCCCACAAAACACACACACACATATATATATAATATATAATATTAGATATATATTAATATATATATATATATATATATATATATATACGGTAAAAACACACAAGTATATTCCGCAAATATAAAATATAATATATATATATAATATATAAAATATAAATAAATAAATAAATATATAAAAATTTTATATATATATATTAAAATATAAAATATATAAATAATACATACACATACACACACACACACACACACCACACACACAACACACCACACAACACACACACACACAACATGTATATATTTTATATATATATAATATATATATATATATATATATATATAAATAATATATATAATATATTTTGCAATTATATACATATATATACATATATACACATTTCGGAGCCGGAGTCACTGAGGCAGTTTGTTGCCGTTTACGACCTCGTTCACTGTTCATTAAAATTTTATTC
>NC_051390.1:30182554-30185054 GCF_015228065.2 Penaeus monodon
TTTAATTTACTTTTGTCAAGGAGTCCACAGCCGGTCTTTACAATTTATTTTCTCAGCACTTATCCATTTGTTTTCTTCTCGGTCCAGTTAATACTGTAGTACTCGTCGTAACACCACATTTCAAAACTATTTGATCTTTTTCTTGTATATCTTCTTCAGCACCCAACACTCAGAAACCATATGATGCAATTGGGAAAACTAATGAGTTCAATAACCTCAGCTTGTTCCGTAGTAATGCCTTCGGTCCTTTCAGATGTTATTGAGAGCAAAACTGTGGCGTTTTTGGCAATGCCTGGGTAATCTTCTTTTATCTCCGGTGAAAATCATATGTATAGTTAAACTAGCTAGCTCCAAGATAAGTGAACTCTTTCACATTTTTCCACAACCATTCCATTGATGTAAAATGTTCATCATTGTTCATTGCCGGTTATCTTGAATCTTCTATGATCTTAGTTTCTTGGCATTAAGAAACAAGCCAGCCTTTTCGCTGCTTCTCTAACTTTATCAGTAGCTGGTAGTCCAGTGATACTGCTGGCATCAAAACTATATCATCGGCGTACCTTAGATTTGATATTTGTACCTCCACATCTACATTCCTTCAAAATTTCCAGAGCACCCACAATTGTTTCAGAATATATGTAAAGAGGTGTGGAGACAGAAATGCAACCTGTCGCACTCCTTGTTTGACTCCGAACATTCTGGTAAACCCGTAAGTGGTTCTTACAGTCTTTGTTGTGGTTCTACATGGTCAATTAGTGGATGATGTTGTTTTGGAAACTTCATACGTTCATGTTGTTCCAGAGGATATCCGTGTCAACAGTATCAAAAGATTTCGAGTAATCGATGAAAACACTGGTATAGGTCTTTCTGATGCTCTATGTTTTTCTGACTATGATCAATTTCAGATTTAGAATCGTTTCTGGTACCTTTTTCCAGGGCGAAACCTGCTTGTTCGTCTGCAACTCGTCTCTGTAACTTCAACTTCATTTCTTTCAGCAATAATTTCACAAAATTTTGGGCTGTGACTTATTAAGCAATTGTCCTGCTATTGTTGACATGGGGTGCGTCAACTTTTTTAGGTATGGTGAGCAAAGGACTGATTTTTACCCAGCTTCTGGCCATATTCTTTCATTCCATATTTTTGTACAAGAAGTTGTAAAAGAAGTATTCAACACCCTCGCAGCATCCTGATTAGCTCCGCTGTATTTCATCATTCCCGTCTTGTATTCTTAATTCCTTTATGGATTTTATAACTCCGTCTAAGCAGGGGTGGTTCATCTTCGTTTCATTGGTCTAATTAATGTCGTGCAGAGCTTTATTCTTTTTGTATAGTTGGAACAATATTGATTCCATCCATCTTTGACTTCTTTTCCCAATCAACATAAAACAAGTCCATATTCAGTTTTGATAGTGTCAATGTAGGTTTAAATCTTTGTGTGATGTTTCGTTACTCCTGGTAGTAGTTCTTAGTGGTCTATGATAGAACATTTGTAAATTCTCTGGCACTGTTCATTTAATATTTTTCTTAATCTCGTCGCAAAAAATCTTTAATTTTTGTATTTTGTTTTTTGTTAAATTAATTCTTCAACTGGATTATTGATACCCTTGATTTTAGCATTCCTTCTGTTTCAATTTCCTTAGTGTTTTTCATCTATCCAGGGGGAATTTGTCTTTTTCTTTTTGAGCGATAGTTTCTTCCAACTCATATGGTGTTAAGCATATTCACAGTGAAGTACTTCAGATTTAATTTGACACTGTAATTCGGAATGTTTATCAAGAGTTTGTAGTCGAGCTTTAGAGGTGGTGGGGGACGCTCCATCTTTTGAGTCTTATTGAAAGTCGATAGTTAGTAGTTGGTGGTTCCTGTTGCAGGTCGGCAACCAGGTCTTGCCTGGCATTTTTTATACAGCTTTTCAATTCTGGTTCAGCACAATGTAGTCAATTTGGTTGCGTGTTCTTTGTCTGCTGGAAAACCACGTGTACAAGTGCTTGGTGGGTTGGAACAATGTATTGCTATAACTAGATTTATGTGTATACAGAATTCAATAAAATCTTCACCTCTTCATTTCTATCTCCAAGGCCTGAATTTCCACAGGTTCATGTTTTAGATAATTTTTCTACTTTGGCGTTGAGTTCCATGATTACTTTTACATCTCTGTTAGGGATTGTGGTCTAAAGTTTCTTGGAGAGTGCTATAAAAAATTCCATTTCTTCACACTTGCACCTGTGGGTTGGTGCGTCTTAGCATTGTATAATACTTAATGTTATGAGGTTTCTGCTGTATTGACTTTAAAATGCGATAATTTATTGGGCTGTACCAATTAGTGCATTTGCAGTTTTTTTCGGAGAATCATAGCACTCCTTGACTATAATTCCTTCTCTTTACAGAAAAAAACTGTCTTGTTTTCTTTAGTTTTGAAACTTCCAGTACTTTCCAATTGGTCTCACTGGATTCCTAGTATTTGAATATTGTATCTATCCATTTTCGTTACAGACAGTA
>NC_051390.1:30202554-30205054 GCF_015228065.2 Penaeus monodon
CAATACCAATGTATGTTTCCCCCTCCAATATTAGGTATCAACATTATATCTAGAAGCTTATTTAGCACTTCTCTTTTGTCTAATCCTCTTCCTTTTATGTCTTCTGCAGCTTCTCTGTAACAGGTCAGTCAGCCTTTTCCATAACTTACATCTGAATTCATGCATACCCAAGGATAGTTATTTAGCATATATCACTATCTTAAGCAGGCCTGATTCTGAATATAGTTTTTATATCACTGCATGTATCACATCTTACATATGTGTTGTGGGCAACTGGTTCTGTCTCATTTGGCAGGATTACGTCTGCTGTTTTAAAGTTTGTGGTATCACTATTTCTGGATATAACTTGCAATGTATCTTATTTTTTTATCTGAATGTGAAATATTGCATTTTAAAGATTCAAATATTATTTTTACAGTTATCCTTCTTAAACCTGCGGTCACCCATCACCTACTCTTTTGGACATTAGATTCTAAATTTACTGTAAATCAGCAGAGTAGACATGATTGAATTGTGGGAATTATAATAGCTTCTTTAGACAATGTGCCACTGCTATGCAGCGATATTTTATTCATGTATACCTGCTGTATTCTATAGTTACTATATCTTTTGTGAGCCAAAAAGGAGATTTTTTTTCGTCTTTTAAATGCTATATTACTTGACAGCGGTGCCCTGGGAGCTTCAAGGGGTCTCTGTACGAGTGCTAGGAGCCTTGTGGCTTTTAGTGGCACTGGTCCTGAGCTCGGTGTACCGGTCCAACTTGAAGGCTATGCTTATTTTACCGCGAGTAACGATTCCATTTGATAATTTAGAAGAACTAGTGCAAAAGGGCATCCCAACCAATGTTTATGCAGGCACCCGGCTCCATAGAGACATTTTAGTAAGTCTTCTCTGTACTGATGTTCATAAATATGAGAAGCTAAAACATAGAGCATGCAGAGAATTCTTAATTAACTTAATTATTTCGTTTTACAGAACGCCCCAGTAAACAGCACTTTAGGAAAGTTAAGGGACCAAATTGAAACCATTACTGACGGAAGAGAAATGATTACAAAGACTCTGATGGGCACACACGTAGCCATGGGACCACGAACCTCTTATGAATGGGCCCTTCATGATTTGTTTTCCTTGGTGGGTATATAATAATTTAACCTATATGATTTTCTTCATATGTGTGCCTACATACATGTCTATATCTATCTGTATCTACATAAATGTGTGTGTATGTGTGTGTGTGTGTGTGTGTGTGTGTGTGTGTGTGTGTGTCTGTCTGTATGTGTGTGCGTTTATGTGAACTCACACACACACACAAACACACACACACATACACATACACACACACGCGCGCGCGGACACACACACACATATGTGTGTGTGTGTGTTTTTATATGAATATATGTATAGACATATATAAGCAAGTAGTTGTAAATATATAGACAGGAAGTCATCATAATGCGTTTCTAACCCCCAACCACCAACTAAAAACAAAATACAATCCCCTACCCCACCAACTAGCCACCCCTCACCTGTATGTCGTAGCATAATGCACAGCTAGTTATACTAGAGCATGGAGTCACACACACACACCATCCAATTTTGTACTGACATATAAATTTTACACATAGAAAGGTTAATTGAAAACTATGAAAGTACATCCAAGAAAACTCTGTTGAAGATTCAGAAAAAAAACAATAATAATAATAAAATAATGATAATGATAATAATAAGGTAAATAAAATATATATATCGCTCTTCGCTCTTCAGGGGGGGGGGGGCTTGCAATGTTTATTTTCTTAAGGTGATCATGATCGTCCTCGGTCACATTCTAAGTGGGAATGTGTTCAAAAATGGTATATTGTTGATTTTCGTTAAAATCTAGAATATGAGGAATGCTACGTGAAAACTTACAGTAATATTTAAGTAACAGAAAGCATTCGCCTCTCAGAGCGCGCAGTCGAGATGTGACAGTAACCTATCTAATAGCCATAGGTAAGTAGCCTGTTTTTGTTGACAAGGATATTGTAATGCAGCTTACCGTATGATTCTTAATTTAGTTTATCTGTCAAAACCTGCATGTTTGCCACTTTATGCTAAATTATGCTAAAGCTGGGCACATATTCTATTGCTACAAGCTGTATTAGAGATATCCTTACATTGCAAACATTCATAACTATAGAAAAATCATCATTGTTAGATATGAACGAATAATAATATTTCGGGTGTAAAAAGTTGACCAAAGCCACTTCATAATTTTTGGAGTAATCAGTGCGTGTGGTGTGTTTTCGGGTAGAACTATTACTTTTAAATACAGATATTGCTTATCAGGCAGCTGACAGTGATTGCTAAATTGAAAAGAAAAAATTCTACACATATTTATAAGTGAGGTCGAATTTTATCAAAGAATTAATAAAGTCACTCTTTGCCGCGCTTCACAGATTAAATATTTCGAGTTTCGCTTTTTCTTTTTCCCTTTTTCTTCTAAAGGCTCCGTTGTCCAGCG